>NW_015090922.1:10471623-10506977 GCF_001431845.1 Calidris pugnax
GGGGGGGGCGGGAATAAAAGCTGTCAGTCCCACAACAACTGGAAATGAACACTCATGTGGGGACAGGATCCTCCCCTTTTTGTAACATCACTATTCTGTTTTGGCTCAATCTACCCTCCAACACCATGCCCCAAGGTGTATCTTTACCTTCCCCCTCCAAGCCTTTTGTCCATGATCACTTCCTTTTCTCAAAGTAGTGTCTCTAAAAGCGCTTCGGCTGTTAGCTTTCCTGTCCCTACTGTTCACACATGTTCTCCCATTTTTATTTTATTTTCCAAATACCAACACACAAACTATAGCAACGCTGCTGGACCCAGCACAGTTCTTTTCACTGAATATTAATTGTTGTGGACAGAAAATTTACATTTTACTTCCAAAACTTGTATGTGGATTCATGGATCATGAGTTTCTACATAGCACATCTCAGACATAGGAACATTTACAGAAGGTTGGTACAGAGCCCTGAACACACCTGAAGAAAATTAATTTGAAATTTTAGACTGGACAGCATAGCTTTTCCCCAATACCTTCTACTCAGCTAGCTTCAGCTGTCTGAATTTTTGGTGGACTTCAACATTTTTATTGCTCTGTACGATTCACATTAAATAACATGAACATTGTCGCCCTTGCTGTCTCACTTAATCTTCATTTTGTTTCACATGCCCTGTCCTTTTAATTGAAGCAGTTGTCTCCATTTTGCTTCATATCAGAGAGCAGAGAAATTTCAAAACCCTTGTTTCCCTAGCAAAGCTCTGAGTCCTCCCCTTAATTTGAGGGTGCAGATGTAGGTGCTATCAGGGGCAGCACCAGGAGGTGCTGGAGCAGTGCAGGGCTCTGTTAGAGCAGGTGCAAGATGAGACTTGGAGTCAACAGTTCACTGTTTTCTCAAGTGCTGTGCTTTGACTAGCTTCCATAACCTCATGCCTACATGGTAACCCTTCTCAGGCATGGCTTCCACCAAGACCCTGGAGCAGCGCAAAGCCTTCAGTTGTGCACACTCGGCAGGGCTAGCGCAAACATGGCCTTTACAAGCTCTGAAGATGTGAGTCAGAGCTCACCTCTTTCTATAGACTCTTTCCCCTCCCTTCGTGTCAGAAATATTTCCATCTGCCTCCTGGTGAAAGATGCCTTTCTACAGCAAAATCTATTCAGATGTTTGGGTCAAAAACAACACAGAAAAAGCTGTTTTGAAAGGTGCTAGCAGAGGAAATTTTAAGTTTATGAGCAATTAAGAACTCACGTGGTTAATGTTCTGTGTTTTCAAAGAACATATGTGCACATCTATAATAAAATGATTGGGAGGCATGACTAAGAACTAGCATTTAATCCTAGAAACTTTGAAAAAGAGTTTAGTCACTGTTTGGATGGTCCCAATCCTTTCCAGAGTTGACAGTCACTTCTCCTTATTGCAGCACAGAGTGAAACAACACAGGGAAACACTGCACCAGGCAGCCTGGGCAGAGATAGTCATCTACCGCGAGCGGTCTGGCTATTCTTTTCCTCTTAAGCCAGTTTCCCCTCAAAGCTGTAAAGGAAACAAAAGGCTGGATACTTAAGTTTTTTTTTTAAACATAACCGGGCTGCTTCATTTTTCATGCCTTTCATTTGCCAGGGCCTTGCAGTTTGCCTCCAACCTCCCCACTGAGAAGTCCTCAGTCAAGTCAAACCTGTTTGTGTGTTTGAGTGCCCTTAGACCCAACCCCAGCCAACAGTTTAGAGTAAACAGACCTACCCAGGGAGGAGCTGGAATTTGAACTGCAAATCATGTGTGTCCCAAACAATTACTCCCTCTCCAGGTGAGGGAATGCAGCGACATTTCTGGTGTCTAAGCAAATTTCTTTGCAGCAATTCAAAAGATGGGGAGATCCATCTTTTTTCATCACAGGCAGGGCAGTGCCTTGGAGAGACTCGTCAACAAAAAAAACTGCTTAGCTAACTAGTCTGCTCCTTTTGCTTACCTACTGCTGATTTGTTGAGCTAATATTTTAAGAACAGTGGGTACATCCTGGAACCACCCTCTTACCTCAATGATTATGTCTAAGTTGTTCTGCCGAGCATCTTACATAAGCCTTGCATAAGTAATGCATTCTGCTCCCGGTAAATTTGGTTGCTCTAGCTAACAAGGAGTACCACACAGCAAACTTCCCAGACTGCAGAATGCCCAAAACTGCACTGCTTGACACAGCGCTCATCCTTCTTTAGCACAAGACTGACCTTTCAAAGAAAATTAAACCTAGGCAAACAATTGAAAAGCCTGAGCGAGCCGAGACCTGGCAACAAAGGCAAACACTAGCACAAAGGAATCACAAAGGGGAAAGAAAAGGGTAGGAATAAATAAGGGAGAGTGGTAATCGCTCTCCATCTGAGAGCAGGAAAAAGAGACAGACCTGAACACAGAGGGATTTTAGTACAAGCGCTAAGATTTCCTCCTTCCATCTCTCCCCTCACCACCACCACTGGTTTCAGGACGCTCAGGTTCAGATCTGTGAACTCACCTGCTACATACATATGTTCTAATTACACCAGGTAGTCCACTCACCTCTTGACCACATCATTTGAAATGTAAATGACAGGTCTCAGATAAAGGCTACCTATTTGGCGGAAAAGCATGTCCTATGTAAGACTTGCACATCCTGCTCCCCACATGAAAACATCTCCCTCTGGATTGACTGAGAAGATTTCTCTGAAGACAGGTCAGGGTGGTGAAGCCTGCAGAGAGCAAACTACATAATTGGTGCGGAGGAATACCAATTCCAGGCTGTAAACTGGAAGAGTAACTTCAAAGAGCTCCATTAAAACACAAAGTATTACTCATGATTTAGTCTTTTCTGTCTCTTTTCCCAAAGCCCAAAGATTCAGGCTTTGTATGCACAGAAATGGAAGATGATAAGATGCACAAAATACATGGCCCACATTTGTAACACATATCCTTTTATTCATAAAGGAGAACCCGTGGAAAATTAAAAAAAGATTAAAAATTGATACCAGCCAATGATACTTGGATAATCGCATAGATAATAAGCACAACCTTCTGTATCAGAGAGTATCAACAGCATTATTTAAAACTTATACTAAATCTGTAAGGAAGGCAGCCAATGGGACAAGAAGTAAAAGAAAAACATCAAAACCACACACCACACACACACACAAAAAAAACCACCCACAAAACTCACGCTGGTTGGGAAATACACTAATGAAGGTGGATGGTGCAACCATCTTTTGCCTCCCTTGTCATTATGAGGCAGTCCTTATTACACGATCACACACCATTTTTGCCTAGACTCCTGCCTCATGCACTGCACAATTATAATGAAAACAGAGGTAAATATTGTAATGCTAAATGTCTGAAATGCTTAATCTAGGAGTCATTACAGCTTCACTTGTAAGACACATAGCTTGTTTCCATCTACACTGAAATGCAATCAAAGCTAAAAAACATGTGTTAAGAACCAGGTATTTTATGCAGTGTAATCAGCCTGTTTATGTAACAGGGGTCCAGCCTGGGAGAGGAGCGAACTTTGGATCCCCAATTCGCTTTGTTGTTGGCAGGTGCTACACTGTGTTGTGACCTGTTCCAGCCACACCTATAATCACACAGCGAGCTACAGGTAACTCCTGAGATTGCCTTTTATCTTTAATCGCTTCCTGTTCACACTTCATTCTGCCAACACCTCCTGTCAGGATTATTGCTGTTTATTTCCCATGAATATCTAAGAATATCATTCATCCCGGCAATAAAGGTTTCCACGCAGTGAGGCATGCTTCAGAAGTGACCTGCAGTATTTCCTAAAAGGTTACTTGACTGACTTGTTGGTTGGGAAAGTAAACAGGAAGACCTACATTGTCTGTCATAAAAAGCAACAGTATTAGGCAGGCAGAGATCACAGAAGCAGTTATTCCAGTGTAGTTCTCTAGAAATGAAAGTCTCGTACACAGATTAAATCATCTACTAGTAGCAGTAGTAGTATGGGTCTGATCTTGAGAGTTCTTAGTCAGATTGAATTGTTTCCTCTTACAAATACTCAGATGAGACATAGTTGCAGATTTTAGATTAACTGCGTTGGTCACTAACTACTCAGACCTAAGATTTCTAAGAGATGCTAGTTAAATTTAGTTTGTGATCCTAACTGCACAGTACAACTGAGTCATACCACAGCCTCTTAAAAGTCCACATCTTCCTCTCCCAGCTGCACATAACGATACCTAAGCGGTCAGCCTAACTGCTTTAAAGATAGACTGAAGAGCCAAGTAATTAACTTTTCTCTCATGAGGACCTGCCAGGTGTCAGCACCAATAAGTCCCATCATCCTTGCTACATCCCACTGCACAGCCAACACAATAGATGGACATCACTGATCTTCTAGAAGTATTGTTTAACAAACACTTCAAAATCCCAGAATCTGTTTGGGAGGCCACATGGTAATCCCGTATCAGGGTATTTATGCATCTGAAAACAAACCCTTTTTTACTGCAGAGAGAAATAATACAAAAGTGAAGGGATACGAAATGAAACTATCAGAAGATTACTCTGAAAAGAGGAGGAAAAAAAAGACTGCTTCTTACACTAATTATTATCCACCTGTGGAGCACATTGCCACAGGATACTGTAGATGATAGGGTTGAAAGAGGTCTAAAAGCAACCGCACACAACCATGTAAGAGAGATCCATCAAGGGCTACTGACCTCAAGGACACCACTCCTGGCTCCAGAACGCAACACACTACTGAAAACTGGAAGAGAATACTATAAAAACATCACTAAATCTATCCTACTCTTTTAGCTCATTACAGACCACTACCAGAGGCAGAACAACAGGAGCCGTTCTTGTACTGTTATTATTACATTCCCTATTATGCAAAGATTTCCAAGTAGAGCTCAGCTTTACACCATTCTTCATATGCCTCCTTTGTCTGCTGGAGCAAATAAGGCTGCGATAACCTCAGTTCAGACATGCTGCCCCCACGAAGGACTGCCAAATAGCAGCAAAGTGTCAGACACTGGCCATGCTAGGCCTTGCAAGTCTCAACATTCAGCCCCTGCTCAACATCTCCATCAGCCCCACAGAGTCTGACCAGTGAGAATTATTCTGTATCTTCCATTTCATGCACTCTTGCTCTCATTCTCTCTCTCAAGTCACTTGCCTCTGACCAGATTCATCTGCTCCCCACAGGCTGACAAAAGTAGCACTTCAGCCTTGCAGCAGTCATGGGCACTTGCCAGCGTTGCTCTTTTCTCCTGTTTAAAAGTGTCCTGCTTTATATTCACTGTAAGCTGGAGTGGTTTTCACTGCTGCATGGAGGTTCCCCTGCTACCGTTACACACTTTCATAATTAAGATTTTTCTGCCTGAGTCAACTGAAAACTACTGAAAATGTCAAGAATTTCAAAACTAACTATTGCCAGAAATAGTCACACTGCTTTCAGACAGACTTACTTCTAGCAGTCACCCCTTGCATGCAGAAACTAAAGCAATTTTTAAGACTCCATCCATCCTCCACACTCATCAGTAATTGATAACGCTGATTTCTACATAACTATTGAGTTGCAATTATACCTTCAAGAGGCTTTCAAAGACCCAAGTCCTCTCCCTGTGACATTCGTGTATAAACTGACTACATTCTGCACTATCCCTTGCAAAAATGTACTTGGCATTTACTGTCTCAATGACTCCATGTTCCTTATGGTCCTTCCACTTTGTGATGGCGATCAGCATTCCATATACACAAGAAATAAGGAGAGCTACGTGAAGGATCAAAATAGAGTCCTGCCCATTGGGTGGATTGATTTACCAAAGACCTCAGGGACCTTCAGGCTCCACACTATCCAATGTAATATATTTTTTGGACTTGGCACTATTAATCCTCCTACCTCTTAATCTATAAATTATGGCAACTTCCCATGTGAGTGAACAACCAAGCATGGTCAGCTCTTTCTTTTTCAGAAAAAAAAAATATAGGCAGCTGTTAGGAGGTGACTTCATGGTTTTAAGTAAAACAATATTGATTTTTATAACAAGTCTAACGATGTCACGTCACACTTTTACCCTTATTTCATGAGTGACATGTTGGCACTCTTACTACACCACAATCAAAAGACACAAAAGAGTCTGCCATATCCTGTAAACTACAAAACATTGTTCTCCAGTCAAACTGCTTGTCTAGTTGAGGAGCTGCTGCCTACAGTTATTTTGTACATAAGAAAGAGATATCAGACTTTGCTAGTACTTGGAGAAGCAGCAGAAGAATGATGGCCAGACACTTTAGAAAAGCATCATTCATTAATCACTGAGTGGTGGTTCTTCTGGATTGCTCTTTAAGCAAATAGCTATCTGCAAGCCAAGTACAGAGAACCAGGATGAATTAGAGTACACCAAACATTTATTCCTTAACAGAAGTCAACCAGTCAACAGGATTCAGTCTTCTTTCTTAAACTTCTCACTAGTACAGATTTTATAAAATAGTGAGAACTCAGCAAAGCCTAGAACTTTGTCTAACACTTCATGGTGCAAGGTATCCATGGAGATTTTTAAAGACTGCAATTAAGTGAACCTGTAGGAAAAAATACTGTCAACAACAGTATTGTCAGCTTTTGTCTGGATGGTTGGTTCAATATTTTGGTAGACACATTTGATTTCCTCACTGTACTCCCTATCTTGTCTCAGGCAACATGAGTTTGAAAACTCAGAATGTATAATGGTTTATTTTAATTTATGTCACCAAGATACACAAACACCTCTTTAAAACAGTGCCCTGGGAACAGAACAAAATCAATCCTTTCCATACATGCACTTGCTTCTTTAGATCTTCCTTTCAACCAGCGTAGTTCTTGTGTCCTCTCCTTACAATAAACAGGAGGAAACAACCCAAGCTAGAGGCAATGTTGCCAAGCATGTTTCCTTTTGTTTTGGGCGAATCCTTCCAGCAGGCTTTTATATGGCCTGGAAAACGTATGCTGTTACAACTTTGCAGCAGCTGTTGATTGTAGCAGTCCTGTCTGAATCTGGTCCAGTGTAGGTCACCAGGAGTCAGAGCTAGAACAAGCACTTCTTAGCTGTGAGCAATTGCATCATCACGTCACTTCCCAGCATAGTGTCTTATCACAGATCATCTGGGGAACAGAGATTTTTGTTAATTTGCCAGGTGGAGCTTAGTAGAGCAAGTTCTTTCTGGAATACCTGAAGGAAAGAAAAGCTACATGTGGCCGCCTTTCTCATTTTTATTTTGACTGAAAAGTAAAGCAATCCGTGCTAGCTTCGCAAGAAGATCCTCAGGGTTATCCACAAAACCAGAGAACCTCAAGTAAGTAAATGCCTAAAATAAAACAAAAACCAGTAACAAACGCATTGTTTTCTCTTACTTCTAACACAATACATCCCACTAAGCCCCTAAAACCAATACTGAATGTATTTAATTGTGATCATGCTGAACACAAGATTACCAGAGCCAGAAAATATCTTGGACTTGAATCAACAATTGTTTTCCATTTTGAAAAGTTCACAATGAACATGGCTGGAGACTTGGCTTCCACTCCCTGAATGAAACCCAACTTCAGCCCTGGATCCCCAGAGTCCCAAAACTGAAGTGACCCAGATGCTGCAAAAGGTCAGTGCAACCAAGAACCACCACTGAATTTACTATTTTTGCTATCATAATGCTCAAAGTCTTTAGTCCTGAGCCAGGGCCTCCACTGCATTAAGCAATGTGCAAACAGTCTTGAAGTAGTCCCTGCACCAAAAAGACCTTACAGTAGAAGTTTTAGCAGGCTCCATCACCTACATAAAACAAGCAAGCGGAACAGGAGGGAGACCGGGTAACCCAAATGCAAGCACATATGGGCACAATGAGCATTAGTCATGGCTTACCACCAACTAATCTCAAACCAAAATATTTTCCAGTAACAGTTCTCACTTTTACCAACAACGACATAACAGAGCACTCTTTTTTTTTTTTTTTCCTTTCTGAGCTCTCAGTACTAAACCACCTACAGACAGAAAACTCTTTTTAGCTAGCACCACACCATTTTGCTGGATCTTTTGCACTGGCTGGGAAGGGAGGAGAGAATGCATGGAAGCAGCATCAGCAAAAAAGTAAACCATGGGAAGCCAAGCAATTAGATGCAGGCTGGCCTTTCTTTTTGCAGTGAAAGGGTTTTCTTCCTTCCCCTCCCCTCACCCCCCGCCCAACAGTGAGAAAACTCCAAAACTTAGTCTTATAAGGAGGTGCCAATGAGGTCCTTTATGTAAAAGCTGCATTTAAGAGGGAAAACTCACAATTCTCAAAAGCACATTGCTTTTTCCTCCCATGCACTTTGATCTGAGCCTGCTCTTCTATGTGTATTCACTAGACCAGCTTTTATTAATAAGATTTGGTACTCTGCATGATAGCTCAGAGAAAGGAGATGATCTTCTATGCACTATTAATTATTTTACTAAATTTGAAGGATCCTATGCTTACACGCTTATGCTCTCAAGTGTGCTGTTGGGTCGAAAAGGCAAGCCACAGATGATGGTACAAGGTGCAGTTTGGCTCCAGAGGGGGGGGCTGTAAACACGCCATGAGGGCTCACTCCTGGTGGGACCTGAGCTTGGGAGCTCAGTTTTGCTCAGTTGAGGATTATCCCATGTTGTCAGGAGGCACTATTGCTATGTGATTCAGTCCACCACCCTTGTTTTCACCCTGAGGAACTGCAGAAAGGGTTTGCCCTTGAGCCCCTCTAGCACAGGGGTGGCTTGTTTCAGACCTCTGGAATTTCCAGATCCTGAAGGAGACTTCAAAAAAATACAGGAGAGGCTGGACTCGCCTTGCAAAGCAGCACTACCACAACATATACAAGCCCATATTCTACATTAAATTAGGAAGTGCTTTATCCATTTCTCCCTAAGCCAAAGAATGCTAGGTAAGCCAAGCAAAGTAAACGGATTCATGTGCTCTATAAAAGCACACCATCCAGGCAGACATGAATCTTTCTGCCATTCAGAGCAAGGCATTATTTATAAGTTAACTATATATTCCCCCATGATCACAACGTAAAACAAGCATTCATTCTCTCTTTGACATGATACTACAGTTCTCCAAGCTTCCTCAATATAGTGGGTTCAGGGTGAATTCCCCATTTGGCCTGCCCTTACAATTCCCAACAAATGAGTGCTAGAATGACAGAACACCATTTTATGGAACTAACTAGCTGCTTTTGGCTTTCGTCTCATTTCTCCCCTCTAACACAGAGCCTTTTATCTTGGGGCTGTCTCCTCCTGGGCATGCCTCCAGCTAGCCTTAGCGCCTGCTGCACATGAGCACTGTCTATGCAATATCATCATTGGTTTAAAAACGTACCAAATGCAGGAAAACAGTTTCTCTCTCTCTCCCCCCCACCCACACCCCCTTTTTTAATAAGAATTTTTCCATGTGGTTAGAGAAATAACATCTGGAATTGCTGAAGGCTGCCAAAAGGAGAGAATGAAAACAATGAGTTGAGTCACACTTGAACCTGCCAACTTCATACAATTTAGACCTTCTTGAGGCAGTTTGAAAAGAAAAAAATATGGAAAATGTTTTAGTTTGCTTTTTATAATGCCCTTTTTTTTTTTTTTAAATCTGCTGATGTCAGTTGCAGAGTCAGCCAAGACATAGCACCATGGCATGGGCATTCATGCTTGATATCACAATCTTTCCATAGTTCATCTATACATACACAACACCAGATCGAGGTTTCTCTTCCTGAGCAGAGTCTCACTGAGCTAGTTAAGTTTCTCCCACTAGCAGATGTGAAACTGCACTGGATCTTTTATTCCATCACACAATGCAGCGGAGAGATTTTGAAAGTTTCCTAAATGCTCCTTCATTTTTCATGCCCATGAGCAGTACTGGTATGCTCCAGTAAATTTTAAAATAGTTGCATACTGTTGCAATGTAGTCTCTGTAAAAGATCAGCTCCCATACAATTGCCTTAACCCTAATTACAGATGTTTCATTTTTCTGCCTAGTCTAGGAAAGGCCTTCAAGTGTTTCCATGGTCAGAATATTTCATCTCTTTTCACCTTGAACAGGTAACACCATGCTACTGTGAGGTTGGTGTGCACACTGAAGCTGGTGATTGCAATGCCAGTGCAGACAGAGAAAGCAGTTAAACTGTATAATGAAATGGAAAACTCAGGTGGTAGGAACCACCAGCATAATATTCTATGAAAAAGTCACAAATGGAAATCAGGCCAGGCACAGCCTGAGGAGTTTTTGATGGGATTTAAATACAAACATATGTGTGTTGGGTGGAAAAGAGCAAAGTTGGAGGCTGCATGCTGTTTGTTGGAGCCTTGCATGTATGAGAGAGAAGACCAGCAAAGCACAGGAATCAATAGAGTCCAGAGAAGGATTTGTGGCAACACTTTGGGGAAAAAACTGAGATCTCTGGAGAACAAACTTAGTTACAAAGCCAAGAAACTTTGTCCTGCTGATTGATACACAATATATTTAGGGATTTATAGGTATTGTTTGTAAACTATCTGAATCCAAGACATACCCAACTTCATCATCCATTTTTTCTCCTTAAAGAAACCACTCAGAAGACTTAACTGTAGCTAACTGCTAAGACAAGCAGGATTGTATGGTTCATCTCTAAGCAACATATGTAAAATTATTATCAATCCCTTAGAGTGTCATGTGACAATGGAGAAAAGGTGATGTACAGTCATGCTGTATGACCACAGGAGATGTTAACCTCTCTTCATGAGGGCAACTATACTATAAACACTTTTACAAAAGTGCTTTTACTGGTATTTCAAAAAGTCCTTAGAAACAGCAATACTAGCATTTATACTAACATCACCCTTGTCTGACATTATCTTACTACCATTGTTACCCATTACTCTTGTGGGAGGAGCAGGCGACACTCACAGTAGCTTTCGCAACAGTGTCCCAGCGTGATAATTCCACCCTGGCTTCAGCAGCCCGTTACTGACTTGGGAGGAAGGCAATACTCCCCTCCTTTCATTTCACAAAAGTTGTCATTTCATCAGGCTATGACAAACCACTTTCTGTGCAGCTATCGTAGCTCCTTCTCCTCAGTGCAAAGCTACTGGAAATTCTTATCGGGCTTGCCCACTCCATTGTTCCACACTATCACATGTTATCGGAGGAGTCACTGCACATTTAGCACATGTCGGCTTTTTTCTTTTCACCAAGTCACTTGGCAACAGTTCCAGTAGCTCTCCTTGCCTCAAAGGCTTTAAGCAATCCTACCAAGATGGCTGAGCAGCTAGAGATGCATTAACACAACTCCCTCACGTGGATAGACCTTTGTTCCAGGATAAGGCAGGATAAGACTCACTATTTAGCGTAAAACTCTTCATAAATAGTAAACTAAAATAACCCCATCTAGTTTAACACAAAACAGGAGTGTCTACAAGATGTGGGTACACTGATTTAGTTTTACTGTTTTAAATTTGCTCCCTATCTTATACTAAGGACTTTTCCATTTAGACAAAGCGTTAGCCTGCTAAACGGTAGTTAACCACCCACTATTTTGTACTTATTAACTTACTGTCATTTAACATAAAATGTTTAGGCAAACCATGAGAGAGATCAGAATTCCGATCCTCATACTAAAAAGAAAAGGGCTCCAGGCATTAGATTGTGAAATATGATTTCCCAGGATATATTAAATTCTGGTTTAATGTTCTTTTTGATATCATAGAAAGTCAAACCTCATTTCATAAGAGGGCACTTCAACATGCTTTGCATACAGCATGCTTTCCCTTGATAAAGTCTCTGTGCTGCAGCAAACTTGGAATTTGATCAGAACCTCTGGAACACCCGGCGGTGGGAGTGGAGGAGAGCAAAACCCACACCATGAACCTCATCTCACAGAAGTTCCTTAGATAGTTTTACAGCAAACACAAACAAGAGGAATGAGCCAAGGGGCTCAGCAGAAAGCATCAGAGACTTGAATTACGCTGCAGGACAGACTGCAGATGCAGAGCCTAGCTCGTGCAGCAGCGCCAAGTACGGCACACATCATACATGTATCCGCGTGTTGACTACACTTCTGCAGGAGTCATGGCAGATTTACAGACAGCAGCACGCACTTAGGACCCTCTGTAATCGGAAGGATACCAAGGCCTGAACTTTTCCTCATGATAACTGTCAGTAACTACAGAAGAACTGTTAAAAAAACTTATGACCTAACCCTGGTTGCAATGTGTCTGCTGTACCTCACAGATTCTCACAAAGTACAGAGTTTCAGAGGGAAGTTCCTCTCTGTCCTCACAGTCTTGCATAACTCTTTCATATGTTCCATTAGCTTTTTTGCATACTTCAACATGAAACAGTGGGTTGAAACACAAAAGCACAATTGTTTACAAGAAAATCTACCATGACTGATGTCGTTAGAGGAAATCAGCAGGAAGCTGCAAAGAGGAGGGAAGTTTGGGATGAAATGGAAAGAGCACCCTGATAATTTGAGGATGGACAATTTACTGCAAGACACCACCAACCACTCTCAATTTTTTTCCTTCTCTGCTTGGGCACAAAATTCTCCAGAATAGGTGATATCCTGAGGTTAACAGAGTAGGTTTTACCCAACAACTTTAAAATAAAGGCCCACCACTGACTGTCTTCTCTTTTAAATTTATTACTTTGATTGTGCCATATTCTGGACTTGCTTACTGTATAGGCAGCTGCCCAACATGCAGGCTGACGCAGCCACGTGTAGCATATTAAATCCCTTCACAGGACCATCCTTGGCAATTGCTGCATAACATCATTTAAAAGCAGTGGGGGCAGCCAAGCAAAGAACGAGATGGTCAAGAGCCTTTCTTTAACCATTCTCCAATTTGCCCCAAGTCCCGAGCATCCTCTCTGGCACACAGTGCCACGCCCATCTGAGCATTAGCAAGATGTTGCTGGCAGAAAACTGCTGACCTGCCAATACCTGTTATTCTTTCACAGAAAACCTTACCACTATGCAACCAGGTCTTGATCTAATGCAATGACTGTGGTTGAGTATTTTTTCTGCTGCTCCCAGACAGTATGCTTTCAACAGACAAAAGTGAATTTTCAGGACATTCTCAACAGCAGATCATAACTCATATCATAAAGGAAGGTTTCCATAGCAGTCCATATGGAAAAAAAAAAAAAAAAAGGTGCTAATGCTAACAATAATAATAGTTTACTGCACAGCACTCTAGAAGTGGTCCATGTGTTGTTTGGAGTCACAAAGAGTGGCTTGAGAAACGAATTAGCAAAAGATGCCTGTATCTTGTAAGATCAGTTTATACACTTATAGAAAACTCTCACAGGGAATACTGATAAAAAGCAATAAGTTATTATTTATATTCAGTTACCGACAATTGTTATTTAATGAACTTCATTATGTTTCATAACTGATTAAGACTCTTCTATATTAATTCTTGCAAAATAAATTGCAAGCCTCATCTCTAATGAAATTTTATCCCCTTCCTTTACCCTCCCACACAGTAGGTGCTTTTTAAATTGTGATTACCTTTTATCACACAGTTCTTGTATTTGTTATAACTCATTTTGATGGATATCTTGTTGATGTGTGATTTGATACTTTTTTTTTTTTTAAAAGACAAAAGACATGCAGCATCAGAAATTTACTTATATTCAGGCACTGTTCAGCTGCATCTTCCTGCGATTCACGCTTCCCATTGCCCTTCCCCAAGACTTTCTCTAATTTAGGAGGAAAAAGGAGGGGAAAAAGAAATATTTATGAAATCATTAGATTCACTATTCTCTGCAAGTCCATGTTTAGTCTGAAAGAACACATGAGAGTTTAAGCATATATATCTCTCTCACTTTTAGCAGTCCACACCACCAGAAAAAAATAAAAGTGTTTTCTAGGGAGAAATCATCATTGCCAATTAGATTAGGACCATAGTGTGTCAACTGGACAAACTACTCTGACGTAACTTGTGCTGATCTAGGAAACTTACTCTTTGTTAGTGGAGCTACAAAAGAGGTCCAGGTTTCTATATACAGAAAAAGGCTATGTTACCTACAGCAATCATTTCTAGACCTTAAAATCGTTTTTTAGATAATGTATCTACCAAGTTCCTCAATCCAGAAACCACTCAGATGATGGAAAAATCAAACCTTTTAGTAGTGGTCAGCAACACTTACTATTTCGTTGGTAATAAATCCTTGATCTTAAAAAAAAGAAACCAAACCACCAAAAAACCAAACCAAACAAATCCAACACACCCCCTAAAAACCTAACATGCCTTTTTTCCTGTGTGGACAGATATGGCTTAGCTTTGGCATAATCCTGTTATTTTCCCTGCTTAAATAATAACACAACTAAATAGACAGATCTAAACAAATAGTAGACCTTTGCAATTTACTTTAGCACAAAGTATTGATGATATTCATCTTTAACACAACTCTTTCTGTGGCAAATGAGTACATTTAGTTATGTAATGGCATGCTCATATATATTAGGAGGTAAAATCACTGTTTATTTCACAAAACATTTGAGGCCACATTACAATTCATTCCAAAGACACTAGTGTTGAAGGAAATGAAATCAAGCTTTAAAACAGAAAAAACTTTCAGGAATGCAGAGTTCAAATCCACTGTCATTTAACCTATTCATTTGAAGAGCTGATTTACTGTACACGTTCCCCAAACAAACTATTAGGAAAAGTTAAAACTTAAATATATCTTTGGGTTTATTACTAAAGCAGAAGAGCTAAAGAGGAATAATGTTTACTTTTTGTCCTTTTACTTGTTCTTGAGAATATTTTTCTTTTATTCACAATTACTCTGTTTAGCACAGTAATTCTTACTTAAGTAATAAACATCAAGAAAAAATTAGGCCTCTTTAGAAATAATTAATAGGCTTATCATGCACAGTTGATATATGTCCTCCTGAGTGCATTATCATTATTTATTATTACCAAATTTATTATTACCAAATAACTATTTAACAAAGAGTTAAGTGAAAATATTTGAACAAGCCACAAAGCTTTTAGTTCAATTTTGTAGTTATTCAGAGAGAGAAATAGTGCAATGCAAGATAAAAAAAAAAAAATCTTTGGAAAATATTCCTGCTTCTACCTGACTTTACACAAGACCATTTTTTAAACTGTCTTGCAGGCTTTACCAGCCATTGGCTTCGTTGCTTGTCAGGGCCTTCACACCAAACAACAAGTGTTTTGTCATGAACCTGAGTACAAATATAATTTTTGTTACCTAGTTTGAGTAATTCCCATATTATTCCAGGAGTTTCTTAAAAACTTCCATCCAGATGATCAGGTGAGCATCTCAGCTTTTCTTGGGGCGAGCCGGGAGAGTGGGGTGTGGGGATGGATTGTTTCTAAACAAATGCATCTCTATCCTTTGTGGTTGTGGCAAATAATTGAAAAACATGAGCAAGAGTGCACCCCACAAGTTGAAATACACAAAAAGAAAAAAATAATTGAGTTTCTTTTTACTATTTAAATATATGGGTGAGTTTGACAATATGAGGACATAGGGAGAAGAGGTATGAGAAACATGAGAGTTTTTTCTGTGAGTAGAAGACAGCTATAAAGCCAGAACCCCTCAAGCCCCATGAAGTGAAGCAAACTGTAGCTTACCTCACCCTCAGCATCAGCCTGACGCTGCAACCTGGAGATGCAACAGGCAGTGGCATCCCATATCAGCCTGGCCCCGCTTCATAGTTAAGTGCTCCAGCCTTTTTCATTCTTTTGCCTAAATTCTTTTCACTCTCTCCAGCAGACGGCTCAGCTACAAGACACTAAAACAAAAGAGCAGGGATTATTACATTAATCCTCAGCAAATAGGCTTTTGCCTCTAAAGCTACACATGAGCTCATGTTGAACATATAACGCTACAACTAGCAATAGTTTCTTCTCCATCAACCAGTACACCATCTTCATTTAACTGGAGCACAAAATATGCCCTTTTGGTTTTGTTTTGTTTTTTAAAGAAAAGGAGGAGCAGAATTTCTTTGAATAAGGTCCTTTCTTCTTTCAGACAAACAACATACTTCTGTTGCATCTAGGACAACTATGGAGTTTTTCCCAAGATATTAAAAATAATTCAGCAATCATCTCTATATCACAGTTAGTGTTGTGTAATCATTACTGAAAGGTAACTGCATCACTGAGTGACAACATACAACAATATCAGTTTGTGGACTGTCAGGTGTCCAACATGCAGTATCAGTAGATGCTTTCACAATGATGAAAATAAGAATAGCTGTCATTATTCACTGAAATCAAAGCTCACAAACACCTTAGGATGCATGCTAATTTAAGATTCAGGTCAGATGTTCATGGGCCCCATCTTCCTCCTATACCCAGTGGTCAACATGGTCCTCCTGGCTGACAATAAGTTTGAAATGTTTTGTAAGACTGGTGAAAAAGGTGTCTGGGAGGGTTAAACAGATGAGCAAGGAACTGCAAGGTGATGAATGGAGCCTGTCCCTGCAAGCCTTCCAGGTTATCTTCATCTTCATGCCCACTGGGAAATGACTCACAGGTGTTTTAGGAAGAAGCAGCTGCCTACTTTGTGACATTTCAGCTTTTGCCTCCAGGTTGAGAAGAGTTTACAGGATAAGATACACAGAGAGGAGACAGTCTGCTGGAGATATCAAACTGCATTTACTACACCCAACGTAGAGCTTGTCTGGCAAGTGAGCAGAAAGGTTTCCACATTTCAAACTCAAAAGGAGGCCGATCCCATCCCTTTGACAAATGGCAGAGATTTTGAAAGGGGAAAAGCATTTAAAGCAAATTAATGCCATTAGCAAATTTAGAACTGCTGAAAGCAGCTTGACACAGGCTGATGTTTCTGGAGATGTACGACCTCCAGTTGCAGAGCAGACAAAACAGGAGGAGACATCGTCCAGCTTCCCCCTCCACAGGTCCTGGGGCAGAAGTGGAAGGTGGGAACGTGCACGTGCCAAAATCCTGCCCAACACTGAGTGGGGCTTTCAGGTTCAGTAGTCATGCATCACGTCACTCCTGCCTTGCACCACACCAAGCCCTTCAGCTCTTCCTCCTGTGGGCAAGAGGCACACAAGGAAATTGCACCGAGGAAATAAGTATTCCCAATTGGTGGGCAATTTGAATCAATGAATTTTTTACATTTAAAGTAATGGATCAAGACATCAACACAACATAAGCTGAGCTCCAGGAGTTCCATGGGTTTCTAATAAATAACAGCCTATCACCAGCAGAGGCATGGCAGCATTTATGTAAGCAATATCACACTTTTTGATGGAGTTTTCCTTTTCACAAGCATAAAACAAACAAACAGACTCATAGCATATCTGTTAGAAGATAAGCCCAGCAGATAGGAATCTCTGAGGCTTTATCCCACCTTGCCCCAAACTAATTAATATGGTATTATCCTGTCTTCTAAGAATCGCTGGTGATTTATAAGGTAAGTAAAAATTGTCATTATCCCTACCTGACACATGGTAAAACTGAGGTATGTGGAGGTTAACTGGGAAAAAAAAAAACAAAACCACAGAAGCTAGTCTTTTAAGGCAGTACTGAACTACTGATATCTGCACCCATAGTCCAACTCCAGAATCCATAAAGTTTACTAGTTACATGGTTTTGCAGTTTTACTGTAACCTTTGTCCTAGGAAGATTACTTATCTGCAAGTCAATAGCAACACAAATTTTTATGAAGCAGAAGACAAAATCTGAGCGGTTTTTTTCTTTCCCTCTTTTTGTTTTGTTTTATTGGTTTGGGTTTGTTTTTTTTTTTAACCTGCAACTTCAAACTCCAAAGTCACATGAAGTCCAGAACCCCACTTACCCCCTCTTCCTGTCTCACCCCCCAGAAGCATGCAAGCAAAGAAGAAAGAGCTGAATAAGCGGAAAAGGGGCGTTTCTTGGTTCAAAGAGTCACCCAACCTATTTACAAAGGAGGCTGAGAGGTCGGAGCGGGGCCCATGAAGCCAGCCAGAATTACCCTGGCCAGGAACAGCCGCTGCATCGCTTTGCAGTGCGCAAACCTTGTTCTGTCAGTGAAACTATAGTAACTACATGACCACTGGGGATTAGCATGACCCTGGGTCATAAAACTTGATCGCGGTAGATTAGCAGAAGATCAGCCAGCGCTGCAGAGGAGGCCTTTTTTTTTTTTCCTTTCTTTTTAAAAGAAAGAGCACCACAGGCGAGATGCTAATTCTGCTTCGGATCAGGAGTAAAACACACACATGACAAAACAAATGTGTGCTTACAAATATTTTGTCATATTAGATTAAATTATAGCACACAGACTAAACAGAGAAATCTGAAATGCAGGGTCTTGTGTTTGGGATATCCTTGGAGCTTTTATACAAAGAAAGAGAGAAGTTTATACTTTGGAATTGCACAGCGCACAGTCATTTCATACCTGCAGCCTAATGCAAACAGCTCTCTGTAAGACAGCGATGTATCTGTCAATGCAAGAGCACATCGGTTTAACTGTCAAAATCCTTCTCCTCGCCTACTGTTTTGACTGTGCCACCCTTCTGCTTGTCTGTTCCTGATAAACAACAGCCTGCCCTCTCCTCCCCGAGGCTCAGGATGGGTCTATCTGCCCTTATTTCCAGCCTGATTTCCTACTTTTTTCCTATTTTTGTCTCATTTCAGCTCAGCATATCCTGTGGAGGCCCCATCTAATAGGTACAGCAGCCTCCCACCTTCTACCTACCTCCATCTCCTGCGAGTACCACTCCTTCATGTGACGCTTTCTGATGCCAATCTCCTCAACAAAAACATTTCCACACCTTCCTCTCTATTGTTACTCTGCACACCAGGCTGGGCTGAGTCAAGGGGAAGCCTGTTGGGGCAGGGAGCAGGCGGAGGCAGGGACACAGGAATCAGGGCAGACAGGGAGTCAGCACGATGGGCCAGGCAGCAAGCACAGGGACCAAGGGGCACCAAGGCACCAAGTTTAGCTGGCCATGAGGCAATGCAGCTCCTGGAGGCTGACAGACGGCAGTTACCTCTGCCAGGCAGAAGAAATTACAGAATATCGCTGACATTTGATGTCAACTGGATGGTTTTGGGGGTTTTGTTTGTTTCTTTCTTTTTTTTTTTTTTGGCTACAAATTGTAAGAAACTTACTAGTCACTAGTAAGTTTCCAATAGCTTCCTTGTAGGGTTCTGGCTCCAAAAAAACATGCACAGCTTTAAAAAGAAGACTCATGAAGAAAGATATCACACAAGTGCAATGTGCTTGCTGAGACAGGAGTGCCTAAACTCGTTAACTCAGGAGGTCCTTTCCAGTTCTGTCTTTTTTTTCCAGGAAGTAGAGGGCGAGGAGTAAAGGAGCTTGTTAGACTGGTGTAATTTTCACAAGGGAGAAGGAGGAGGAGAGAGCAAAGCAATGCCTGAGCTTCAGGGCTTTTTTGGAGAAGGAAGTTTCAACCTTTTCTTCTCCTTTTTTGAAATACATAATGGCCTGGGCTTTCTGTTCCCACCTATCCTGCAAAACAGTATGCACCAAACTCCTGAACAAGGCATTTACTCCAAGATCTCTTCCTAGGGCTGCTAAAGGCTGAAGAGGAGCATGGGGGAGTTCAGTGGGGCCAGCACATCCAAGGAGATAAACTGGGCAGTCACCCAGGCTGGCAGAACTGGAGGGGCAGCATTTCTGGGATGCTTTCCGCAGGGCTGCTGACTGGTCAGCATGGTGTCCTATGCAAATGTAGGGGGAATAGCAACAAAAATTGATTTTGCCAGAACCACAAAATAATTAGGACAATTCCTGCCCTGCAGAAAATATATCTAGGAGAAGATAATTACATCAGCGGAGGGCTAAAAGCCTGCACTAACTGTACGCAGAACAGCGTCAGCAAGAGCAGAGCTACACCAGCCATGGATGTTCATAAACAGTTCCTCTTATTTCTGCTATCCACCACCCAGAATACCCCTTCCTACCTCACCTCCACCCCCCCTCAGTGCCTCCTCCAGGAGAGGAGGTCCTCTCCCCTTTCAGCTCCTGATCAATCCAGGCAGTGGCCCCACTCTTCCTCACAGAAAAACATTACATCCTGATAGTGCAGGCAGGAGCAATAATGGGCATCCAAAAGGCCTCTGGGACTGCAACACTAATAAGGTTCTCGATCATCCCCTACAGAATAAATAACCGAGAATACATGGGTTTAATAGTTTCCCATAGGAGGTCCTGGTGGAGTCTCAGCATCCCTTGTCAGCATCCAGCTGACATGTTACTGCAGCATGTAGCTGTTCCTTGACAAAAGATTTCTGCAGAGCAGTTACATCAAAAATTTTGTCACTCCACCACACACGTGTCTTTCTCCTTGCTCATCCTGGCAGCACCTCCTTCGGTCCTTAGTGTCTTCTTTGGTCCCGTGCTGCTGCCACCCTTGCTTAATGAGGTGTGTTGGTGGCAGCGACAACACACAGGAGATGAGGCCCTATGAGTCGGGGTGAGGACAGCACTAAGCACTGGTTCTGGCACCAGTGTCATAGCTCTGCCACCATGGCCCAAAGCACTGGTACCTGGGATGGTGCAGGCGGTTATGTTAGCACAGATTATTTCAATCCCCTACCCCAACACCGCCACCATTACTGGATCTGGGGCCTACGGATGCTGCTTCAAATCCCTCCACTCCTGCTCGTAGCAATGTAAAGCCAAAGTGTCATTAAATCTCCCACTCTCCTCTGTCCCAAAGCCCTCCATGATGGCTTTGACTTTCACAGGGCAGACACCAAGCCTAGTCCCCGACACTGCCCTCGCCTCCCTGACTCCAAGACCCTCCCCAACACAGCCAGCATAAAATAGCTTCCCTGCCTGGCTTTTCACTTTTGTTCTATCTATTTGAGAACTGATCCCTGAAATAGTACAAGAGTCAGAGTGCTGATATGGCAGATTAAAAGAATGAAAATATTTTTCCCTTAAAAAATCTGCTAATTACCTAAAATGCTGCTTTAACAGAGGAGCTTTACTCCTCTATAAGGAAAAAAAAAAAAAAAAAAAGGATAAAAATTGACATTATTTAATATTTTGGATAAGGAATTCAGCTAAACTCCAAATGGGAGACAAGGGTGAAAAGCTTTTCCAGCTGTGGGGCAATGCCCCACATTCAGGTCTGCACCACTGGCTGCCTTGCATCCCTCAACTGGGGTTTCCAGGTCCCAACAGACGCACTCGGCACAGTCCAGTCAAAACTTCCTCTAGCAACCTGCTTCCACCTGCAGAGCTGTGCCTGCCCTGAGTGTCTGCAAACAGCTTCTCCTCTTCTTCTTCCAGCCTCTGCTGCCCACAGGCCCAGGCCCTAAATGCCCATTTCCCCTGTGGCTGGGCTCCCACCTCAAGGGTGCTATACCCAGACATGCACCTCTGTAGACATGGCTAATACGCATTTGACAGTGCAGTCTTTGGTGCCCGATAACTTAAAAAAAGAAAAAAAACTCTCTTCCTGCTGTCTGTGGTTGAGAAATGTTTTGCCAAGTGCCATTCACCTGGTAGTTATAGCTACATATATATTTATATTTGACTTGCACTTGACTTAATACCACATGAACTGGTGAGAGTAAAAGGACATTGATCTCTGCCTTACTGCTTTGCTTCACAACAAAGGTGTAGGCACAAGAGGTGGGTTCACCACAGAATATTCATGGATTGCAGTTTGGGCAGGAACGGTTTGTAAACATCAGAAGAAACAGCAAAAAAAAAATATTTGTATTGTGAAACAGTAACATGTCATTAAAAGACAGTTTACTTTTCAGACATGTACAGTGCTTCACGTTGTTCCCATGGTTTTCAAAGGAAATGATTAGTGTTATTAGCACAGCAGTCCTCTTTTACAAAAGTAACTCTAGCCAAGGTTAATGTTTAAGAAGGAATTAAATATTAACCCAAGGGAAAGCACAGAAGTCGTAATGGTTTCATACTATACATCAGACACACAGAGAAATATTGCTGCGAAAGCAGAAGAAAAAAACAAAAAAAAAAAAAAAAAAAAAAAAAAAAAATCAGAGTTCTCCTGCTTATTGCCTTCGGGTTCCCGGGACAGCATTACTTCTGTGCTTTTCACCCCGGGACAGGTAATTTTCCTCCTGCATTTGGTTTAGCAATGACTCCTTAACAATAGAAGGTGGATCACAGTGACTTAACCTGCTGAGGAGGGCTGCAATTTGATTCCCAGCCTGAGATTTGCAGGTAAGATAAAGTGCAAAGGTGACTAAACACCACAACAAGCAAGGTCTAGCCCTGTGGCTTTGCCTGGAAGGGAAAACGGATTATTATTATTATTATAGCAGCAAATCTACCAAGATCTGTTCCTTTTCTCCTGTTCCAGCTCCAGTAAATGAAAATCCTTGCAGCTGTCTGAAGATGGTTTTATAGTGGCAAAATGACTTATTATATTAGTCCACAACATGCATTCTGCCCTGTTCTACAATAATCCCTTATTCTCTTTCCCGTCTTTGCATTCTCACTGCAAACTTACAAGCTGAGAACAAAGCCATGAATATTAACTAACTGCACTGCTATAAATGCACTTTTTGATATTGCATGTTGCACTGGACTTTCAGAATAATATTCTCATTAATATGAATGTTTGGTCCTAGACTATATCTACACTGTACTTTCATCTTCAAAGCATTTTAAAGATATTAATTAATTAATCCACGCAAACTCCTCTGGGGAAAGCAAACCATCATCATCATGTTGTTCTTAATGTTTTTGCAGATAGAGAAACTGAGGTAGGGAATTAACTTATTCAGCGCTTCAGACTGAAGGAGTGTGATAAAATTGTCAGGGCTTGCTGCCTCCCTGTCCTAAACCCCAGCTACTATTGTGGTTCATCTGCACCTCATCACTTGTCACTGTGGCAAGTGTGCCTTTCTTCCACACTCACATAATTTTGCTGCAACTCTTCAGCACATGGTCTTTAATAAATTGCAAACACTAGATAAGCAGCTCTCTATTCACCATAGAAAAGGAGGAAAAAAAAAAAAAAAGAGGAAAGGAAAGGCCAAAATAGCTTTATGAGGAAAGCGACAAATCACTTGGGCCAACTCAGCCTCATAGGCTGCTTATTTCAGCTTAGAGGGAGACTTGCAAGTACTGGCCATTACGTGAGTAGTGTGTGCTCTTAACAAGCAAGTGGATGAAAACTCCCCTTCTCTAAGGGAAGCAAAGCAGTATGAAATGAAATCTCAATTCTGAAAGTGTTTATTCACAGGAATGGCTACATATGTGTGCTGCCTCTGGAACTCAATAGGACTACTAAAGTGTATAAAGAGAAATCCTGTACATTCCAGGTTGAAGGATGGAGAGAAAAGCTCCCATGATTTTTGGTTGCCCACTAAATGCACGCCTCTGCGAAGCCCAGAGTTCTTGAAATTCTCCTCTGAAAGGCCTTTCCCTCTTTCACCTCTGAATCCACATCATACTTTTCAAGTTTCTCTTATCCCTTGCCTTATAGTGGAAAATTGCAAAATGGTACGGAATGGTTTCCACCCTACACTTCATCATCTGGAAGTCAGTATATATTGTATCTTGAGGGGTGAAACGCTAACTTGGGCCCTGGGCCCTAAATGCTAATCTTCTAAGAGTCAGAGGCTAAATAAATAATGATTTTCATAGGGAACCACCCATGCAGAACCTGGAAAGATAAGTCTAAACAGACTCTACAGAGCACCAAAACACAATTAGTTCTTAGACAGTTGTCACAGGCTGGAGCAATACGCAAAGTCCAAGCACAACTTGACAGCAAATTTTGTAGCAGGACGTTCTTATGTTTTTTCTCAGTGCTTTCTTCAGGCAAGAATAACTTTCCATCCATTTTCCTTCCTTGCTGCAGCTTTTTCTATGAGAACCTTAGCAACCTAAAATGATGATTTTGTCTCATCACTTGCATGGTTGTGGAATGACAATAACATGACTGATTTATCTTTGCCGAGTAAAGTGCCCAGACTCAACACAAGCACAGTGGAGTCCACAAATGGCAGCTACAGACTCAGGGACACCATGTTACCTGGAGGCATCATTGCTCTGTCCACGACGGTCACAATAAAAGCATATAATAATTCAACTGATTTCTCAAAATCCAAACAGTAATTTACAACCAGGAAATTTATATGGCTTCAGGTGACAAGGTCTCTGAGGCCATTCAGAAATGCTGTGTATTTCTTTATCTTTTTTCCCTTGGCTTCATTGCATCATGTTTTACAACTGCTCAATAACCAGGTTAGCCTGGTATTGGCTAACCAGGGTTATTATGACAAGAATATGATATCGCTAGCATTTTAACTCATTGCTTCACTAAATCTTTCTTAAATATTTTCTGCTCTCAACAAACTGATCCAGCTGCTTTCAGATGATGTTATCTTGGACTTTTTGCTCATTTTGATAACTCTGGGAGATAAGTGGAACTCCTCCCCTGCGTCCATCCCTTCTTTCACCTCTGTCTGCATTGAGCAGCTTGTTCCACAGTTCCTTCCAGCCACTGCCCACACACTGGCCTTTACCTGGCTTGGCTTATTCTCTCTATCAGGCCGAAGATCTCACAATCTTACTCAGTTGCACAATTTCTTGCTACAAACTCTTTTCACATAAGGTTGTTAATCATATACTCATCAGTCTATTTTATAGGACTGTACATTTTATTTGAAACACTGCCCTAATTGTAGATTTACTGCCAGAAGTTTTAGTGACACATTTTTCTTGTAGTGGATGTGTTATTTTTTTGCTCAAATGCCTTCACTCCTTTCCTATAGCTGGGCAGATAAGTAAATCTGCAGTTAGATTCATGGAGATAGGAGCACACAGGTCTCCAGAGCGGTTCTGTCAGTGGCATCTGCAACACCACACTGACCACTGCAGCCAGGGGTTGAGACAGGCTCATGGGGCTGTTTCTCAAGCACGTTCCCACTCAGAAGGGAAGTACCAGGCTGAAGCAGGAAACAGGTACTTCCCAGTAAAGACCTTTCAGCTGCTCTTTATAGAAATTACAAAGTTGCCCAGTTCAGAGGAGACATTTCCGTCATTCAAGTTCACAAGGGTAGATTTCAAAATTTCCTCAGGTGCTTACGCTTCTGATAGTCATTATGCTTATGTTACAGTAGACCATCTTAATATAGACCAATGTAGCACTATAGTGGGAAGAGACAGCTGTCAAAATAGAGACATACGAAGATTTAAAAGCTGCAAGATGCAACTGATTTGACATCCCTGTACTCAGAATTCACGTTTCTCACAACAAAATCCCATTTCAATGTGATTGACTCTTAGCTCCGTCAGTCAGAGTGGTGTGACATAATTACACTTTTAAAAGACTATCTCACCTGCATCATGTTTGATATAATTTCCAAAGGGAATAGCTGGATCACCAGCACATTTATGTAAGTGATGGGTGCTTCACTGCCTACAGCTGTCACAGGCAAGTATATCGAGTGCAATATGTCTGGAAAAATATCCCAGGCCACATGTTTGTATCCAGCTCTCCAAGTGGTTGCTGAGAAGTTGAGAGTAAATACTGTCAGTGAGAATTTGAGAATTCACAAGAGCTTAAATTGACCGGTTCATCATGGGTACCTACTGCAAAATGGGCAACTGGGGTCAGGACATCGCAACCCGGAAATTGCATCCTAAATACAATATTGCAGACAACCACAATTTTGTCTTACTTCCATTCTGCTACGGAGTTACTTCCCTGACTAACCAACAGGTTAATGAGTTCGAGGTTTTGATTTGACACAGCTTCCACTCCTCCGTCCCTGCATCAGTCCACAAAGTAACAGATCCTGTGTATTAATATATCTTACTGGCAGCACTCATAATCTTCATTTTAGCTTTGGTCTTAAATGCCATCCTTAACCATCTCCATTTACTTGCTAGTGCCCAGAATGTGGTAAGGTAGGTGTTTTCCGCATCCACTTTCCAGTACGTTCAATACTCAGTGCCAAAAATGGCTGCTTTTCATTTTTGCCACTGGTTCCTCAATCACGCACACTTTCGTAGTGAGCTCCAAGATGCTCAGCTTTGCAGAATCTCAGCTTGGCTGGTATTTCCACAATGACCATATGCCAATTTCCTCTGCAGACTTTGCAACCGGCAATGTTATCTTTTACCTCACCGCAATTTCTCTATAGCTCAAGTTTTTTCCTCCTCATACAGCAATCACTATGTGGGGCAAACACCATAGCACCTGAATTCTTTAATCTTTTTCCAGGTGCAGAGTGCCTGAAAGAAATTTCAGACCTTCAAAAACATTTTGATAATCTTTCAGCAGTTTTGCTGTAGGGATACCACAATATATGTTTGCTCAGACTAGATTTCTGGAGTTCCATGTGTCTCCATTATACGAATCACTTGTCTGCTCCATTCTGCGTGTCACAAGGGTTATGAATTTACTAGTATTGGTGACTAAGAGCAACTCTGGCATTGTCAGTACCAAATGCACCTTCCTCTTGTAAAGCTCCTCTTCTAGTGTTCAGTGTGTTTTACATTGGTATAGTGGAACAAGGATAATTCATTATGAAGATTTTAATATTTGTAGTGCTTCATTTTCGCATTCTTCCATTTAATAGTGCAATGTCTTCACCAATAACATACTCTCTACATGGCATACAGTTTCCTGTCAGCATACAGCTGCCCTGTGCTGGTGCTAGATTTATAGAATAGAATAGATTTAGGTTTACAACTGTTTCACATTATTGTTATTCTAGCGTTTGAGCACTGTCTTGTACAGGAATTATTGTGTTGGGTTTTTTTTGTCTGGATATGCTTACAAACTTCTCAATGATATTGTCTGCCACAATCAACGCAGGTGGCACTGTACTTGGAGCATTTTTCAATACAGCAGGATTTTCTTCTCCCCAGAACTTTCTTCTCATTTGTTAGTCTCTTCCTGCTTTCTTCTATGGGTTAGTTCCTGCACAAAACTTGGTTTATTTTCCACTTACACTGTGCTTGATGTGCTACCTCACTTGTCTTGCAACATATTTGTCATATTTGACAGACTTATTTCTAGCTTTCTGTGCAGCCCTGTTCAAAATTGCATAATTTCTGTCCCCATTTCTAAGGTATAGTTTGACTTTTAAGATTTGATGTTCATAAAAATTATCCATTTTGTACCACTGGTGCTAACCAAGCAGCTGACAAAAACTTTTTGCATGTGATATTTTCGGCATTTTCTGCAGTTTGAAGATGTTTCTGGAGTGTTGCTAGAAGTTTACACGGGTTCCTTCAAGCTGCCAGTCCTGCTGTGTCTACAGCCTATAGCAGCTATTACTCACCAAGAGTTCAGCTGGTCCTGCCTTTTTCTATGATTTTTGGTATACTTAGAGCAACATCACAGCCTTCTTATTTTGTATTGCTGGCATTTGGGTTCTTTGCTTGTACGTATTATAAATATTCTCAGGTTTCCAATTTCACATACTCACAGGAGGCCACTTATTTCTGACACCAAGTTCAACATTTAAGCATCAAGAGATAAGATAAAAGCCAAAGTCATCCAGCATTTATTACTTCCTCTGTATGAACTGTCATTTGTCATCAGACCTTTTCCGAAAGCAGTATTCTCTAAATTTCTCGACATTACCCTACATTTAGACAACACGCAGACAACAGAAATCTACCATAGCAACTCTCCAAACACCAAACTACCTATCCTAGCACATTTCAGAGATGGTCTGTTAGAGAAATCACTTTAACACAGGGACTGCTAAATATATATGATGGAATTTCAAAATTTCTGCTTTGACAGGTCTCTCAGTATAGTCTCTTACTGTAACAACCCATAATGAGTAACGACAATGAGAAAGAGCAAAAGGCATAACCCCCGGTAGACAAATTTTAAATAGATCCTTACAATAGTAATAGAGGATGTGTCTTTTCTGCCTTGAGTAACTTGGCGGTTTTATATATAAAGGCTACAGTCTTGCTGTGAAATGCTATTTTAGTTCCTGCATGCATAGGACCATGTGTGAGGGGCAGCTGTGCATTAATATCCTGAGCCTGGTCTGGAAAGACCAATAGCATCATCAAGGAGCCATCTTCACAACCGCAGTGTGTATTTCTATATTCCTGTTTCAATTAATCTAACGGCAGATCTGTTTATCTGCCTTGAGTAGATAAGGAAGTGAAACCATTTGAGTAGAAAATGACCATAAGCCACAGGAGAACATATTGCAGGAGTTATTGATAGCAACCCAAAAACTTCAAGAGTATATTACAAGAGTTGCATATATGCCATACATAGGTTCAATGTTACTTCTACCTGTGCTAGTAGAAGTAACAGACAAAAAGGAAGAGACATGCAAAGTTCAAAGTCTATGCTATCTGATAAGGCCTGTCAGAACGAAAACCAGGAGGTATTGCCAGAATTAAATTATTTCCTCAGGACAAATCGTGCATTCGGAATCAAACAACATGGGCTAAACAGATAAAGCCCATTTGTATAACATAATAATGGATCGGCATATATTTCACCAAAATAGTAAATATATACACTCCACACAAATGCAGGGCAAAACCACAGACACTGCAGACAACACAACATCCTTTCTGCCGAGACTTGAACAGCAAGACGCAAAGAAAAAAAAGCTAAAAAGCAACTGACTGATAGATATGCATATACTCTCTGAAAATTCTACACCTCTGGAAAAAAAAAAAAAAAAAAGAGTCAAAGCTGTCTCCGCTCTCGCAAAAAGGGATTACGCTTGCTCCAACATGAAACCACCTTCAAAGACTACCCAAGAATTTCTAAAATACCAAGGCATGAAAAAAAGCCCAACATGCAGCCATCCCCAAACTAGAAAAAGGGTTTTTTTCAGGTAAATGAGAGTTAGTCAAAATAAACAAACAGTTCAAGCAGAGACAGAGCGTGTCATATATGCGATGAGAAATTTTCAGGGACTACCATATTTAATATGCAGACAAGCTTCACTAATTACACTGAATTTTCTTATCTTGATGGAGACAAAAGTGGTACTGTAACAGCCATCCCTACAGGATGGCTTTATGAACAAACAGGGCTGCATGTAGGAACTTGGAGTGCTCAGAAAATGCCTGATAAGGATGAGAGCCTTCCTGGGTGAACTGTTTCTGTTCAGAAGTGTGCAGCAGTTACCAAGACAGTGCTACCACCATACAGCCCAACGAAATAGCTCTTGCAGGCAGTCTCCACCATTAACCAAACCAGGTGGGAGACCTTGCTGCCACGTCAGCACCAACACTGCACTCTGCTTTGGGATAATCACATATGATCCAGACTCTACTCCTGTTTTACCGGTACAGAGAGGTTTTATTTCCAGTAAGCAATGGTGTGGAAGAGACAGAATCCACCCTGCTTTTTACCCTTCATCGCTCCACAAGTGGCTTGAACTTAATGGTTAACACTTCCCCTCTACTCTGCAGCAAGGGCTCAAGGAATTATTTCATACTCAGCTCATGAAAACATATCCTTTCCAGTTATAGGTGAAGAAGCTCGTTTTTTAAAACATACAGCTACTGCTTTTCCCAGCATATCGGAGAAAATAGTATAGCAGTGGAAAGGAGAAGTATTTACAGGTATTTGTTCAAGAAAACCTTGAAGATTCATGGTGTTCAAGGTTCCTTTTCATGAGCTTACTGCAAACATTCATAGGAATTTAGTTCCATCTTCAAGAAGGTTCACAAACATGGATAACACTGCAGGTTCTTGTGCAAACATATATCCATTAATGAAGATATGCTAAAAGACTGGCACGACTATTTGCATTGAGAGCATTTGCAGAGCTAATGTAAAAGCTTCTTGTGGTTTGGGAATTCCCAAGGCAGGTATCAAAAAATATAATTAAAATACATGAAATGAAAAAAAATACAGCACACTGCAAGCAACCAATGGAGCTAAAGCAAATAACAAATATTCAAATCATGTACAAGTACTCTCCAGACTCAGCTATGCTCCCTCTAACCATTCACTGAGCAAGATGAAAAGTTGCTTAAAAAAAAAAATAAAAATCAAAGAATGTTTGCATAGTATTTGTAAACAGAAAGGATATATCCACTAAATGCATTTTTGCTGCAGCTAGTTCACTGTTCTTAGCCAGATTCTTCATATTTCTGCCTACAAGAGCCCTTGCTTTTTCTTTTTTCCCCAGCTCCACGCTTGACTCAGGTTTGCTCCAGGTAAATGGAGTCAAGACAGGGCTAACAGCATGGGGTAAGCCCACGCAGGATGGCATCACTGATACAGCCTTCAGCATTTCACTCTAGCGTTTGTGTATTCTGCTTTTATTGACTTTTCACAAAATGTCACCATAACACTATGCACCCAACAGCAAAAAGGATAAAGAACAGACAGTAGAGATCATTGCTGCCTACCCAGACGTTGGCAGACATCCTGGGAGACCAGGAACCCTTTGCTCTCCATGCTGGGGAGAAGCAAGCAGAGCAGCCGGCTTTGCAAACTCTCACCCCTGAATCCATCATGGTTGGCCAGTTCCCCTTCTACACTGCAGCTCTTCACTCGGTCTCCTCCTCCCACTGACCCAGGGGATGGGGTTGATTTAATCCAGGATGTTTCTGTGTAGTTCACACACTGCCACCAGCACCGCCACACAGAGGGCCGACCTGCATGGGGAGCAGCAAAGCCTGGCACAGGAGCAGAATGAGGAGAGGAGGGCTGGGAAGAGTTTTCACCCAGGTCTACCACTGAAGCCAACACCTTGTGCAACCTCATCCTCCAAGGTTATGGCAGCTCAGGGTTCCTGGAGAAATCATCTTTTGTTGCCAAGACATGTTTCCAGCAGGGACAGGGAATTTCTACTTCCTGGGGACAAACAAAGCTCGCTAAAACCTTTGCTTGCTTATGACCTACTGTCCGTTGTAGTTCCTTCAAGAGAAGCACCCATTTCCATCAACCATTCAAGAGTAAAGTCAGTGCCAGAACAATCAGAGCATAACTTGAAATGAGGGGTCTTTTTCTTTAAAATAAATAAATAAATAAACAAAAAAATAAAACAAACCCAAAAGAGCAGGGAAAAAAAAAACCAACCAAAAAGAGCCAGCTAACAACTCTGGTTTTTATTTGCCTTTAGATTAAACCAAAAGCTAGCCACATTTGTTTAACCCCAGGCTTTGGTGGCCTGACATGCCTGAACAGACCTTAACACTGTCAGGGCTGTAGATGCTAAGGTAATAGGAGAAGAAGAGCAGAAAGCTGTAGCCTGTTGCTAAGATCAGGCAGCTTCCAAGTTCTAACCACGACCACAACAGACACCCCGTTTGAAGGAGAAGCACATACGAAGGAGAAAGTGGTCGAGTTTATGCCAGATTCTTTTGCCAGCACTTCTAAATGCAGGGAAAAAGAAGGGTGGGGGAGGGATAGAGACAAAGGGGTTACAGGGAAAGATCTGAGGAAATTTCATGTTGTTCTTTAGCTGGCAAAGAAACACAAATATATACACCTACAGTGACTTATGCTGTTAATCGCACATGTGGATAAAAGAGGTTACAAATACCAAAAGCTTAAAACAGCGGTCAATAAAAATAATTTGCTCAAAATCCTTGGTTATGTCCCCTTCCCCAAGAGTGTAATAGTGAAAATATTTGCAAAAGCCAAGCACAATCCTAAACACAGAACCATAAAAATAAGAATCCGGGGCTGGGACAGAGCTGTGCTGCAGGCGTTACCACCACCAGCCCTTAACTCTGGGAGCAAGGCAGGTATATAGAGAAAATGTCTGTTCTTCAAAACTTCTGGCTTGCGCCAACACCATCAACAAGGTCAGTCCCAGAGGCAGCCAATCCTAATGACAAGGTTAACAACACAGAGCTGGTGTTGAAACAGCACCAGCAGGAGCTATTTTAGCAGAAAATGCAGGTGGGAGAGCTCAGTTGAAAGGGCCCCTCACCCCATGGAAATGAAGAAACACACCCTTTGTGCTTGGGTGAGCTGAACTCAAATATTCTTCTCCTACTCATCTAAAACTGTGTAAATATTTAAGCCAGATGGGACATAATTTCTTTTTTTTTTTTTTTTAAGTGTGTACATGCACCTCCCACCCTGAGTTATACAGATAACAGGTAAGACTCTCCTATTTACCTGCCAAAAAAATAAATCAGCGCTATTTACTGGTAGCTGAGTTTGGGATTTCTCATAGCTAAACAGATAACCAGCTTTCCTGCTTCCCTTCATCTTTTAACTGTACTGGATTTTACTAGGTACAGAAGCGTTTACGGGTTTTTTTTTGTGGGGGAGGAGGAAGTAGCAAAATTCATTAGATGAATTCGAGTAGCAACATCTGTCCCCAACAAGTAGAGCCCATCCAGTTGGAAAGTGTAGGGAGGGGACGGGACCCTGGCTGCACGGGCGTGGGGAGTTTGCTAAATGAATTGTACACAGGCTACAAATGACTCCAGTGTGCCGGGTCCCCGGGGCCCGCAGCTGCAGCCACTTGCCTTGCCGGGCTCACGCATGCCCGGCGCCCTGCCAGCAGCTCCCCCACGCACAGCGGCCATCGCCGGCACCCGTGGACGCGCTCTGGGGATGATTCACTCCTAAAGCCAAAAGCACGGCCCAATTAAACAAGCAAGCCCATTTAACTCATCATTAAAATGCATGCTTGTGAAACAGGCAGAATGAGCGCTAACCTGAACGCTCAGCCAGCCATGCCGCACTGGCCCAATTACTTCAGCTTGCCACCTTTTCGGCCTTAATTTTGGCTCACTGGAAGGTGCCCACGCTGCACCTATCACTAGGTTATTCGCAAACTCACTAAGCCAGGCACGTCCCCATCTGCATCACAAAAACAAAACAGATCCGAAAAGGGTTAAGGAGACAGCCAAATTCTTCTACTGCTATTAAAATACCAGCACTGTCTGTACAGCTTTAGGCCACAGCTACAATGGGAAAATACCTTTTTATTTTTTACCAGTCTGAATTTTATAAGTAGCAAAATTTCGAATATATATTACACCTTTTATCAAAAAGGAAAGGAGCATATTCAATAAGTTTTAAAAAATGCATATGTATACACTCATTGTTTGAAATATTATTTCAGATAGACAGAACTTTTTAACCAGCATTAATTAAGCATGCCAGCTGACGTATTTAAAAAAAAATTCTGTTTTCATGGTCTAAACATGACCTGCAGGAAAACATGTTTTTAATATGCTTTCTGGTGGTAGTTAAGCCCTGGCCGAGATTAAATCTGTATTAGACATAAGATTGTTCCAGGAACCCGGGGAACTTCTGTTCTACCACCAAAGCCGTTCATTACTGAAGAGTAGGTGGGTCGCTGGATTTGGGTTTTGCTCTTTCTCTTATAACAATGCTGTAGTTACAAAGGCAGCTCAGCAGGTTCTAATATCACAACTCATTCCTACTACCCACCCACTTTTTTAGCAAGCTTTTCATATGCTAAGTGACAGCAAATCAGATGTAATCATCCTACCAGTGTATCCCCACATCTTCCTATACAACAGGCATCGTCATAAAACATTGTCCTTGTGAGGAATAGGAATGCTGGGCTCAGCAGACTGTGCTACCAGACCTTCTTTTCTGCTTTTATGTCTAACACACATGCTTTGTTTCCCTTCCAGACAGAGATCTCAACGCACGATGGGCCTATGTGCGTTTTTCTCATGCTTATTTCTCATGCTAATTTGCGGACAGGTCAGCAGCAGCTGCTCATACAGACACAGGTCACTTCCCTGCCTGTGGCCCACAGTCTCCACACTGTTCCTCATTAGAGCAATAAAGGCATGTGTTTATGTCTCCAGGTAGCTGCTAAACCTGTGTCTCTTAGTGAGGGCTCTGATTCACGCAAGGAAAGGGCTTACCCTGCAACTTCTCCAGTAGTTCCCCAGGTTTCCCTCCCACACCTACACCAGAGATTTTTCACCCTTCCTGCCAGGACATCTCTGTGGCTCATGAAACAACAGCTGATCTGCCACAGTTCACAGCCCAGCGTGTGACAGCAAACCATTGCTGGCAAAGGTGCAGCATCACAGCCCTCGCCCCAAGCTAAGCTGTCCCCATTTCTCCATCTAACCCCTCTCCAGTATGCGCCGCTTCTTCCAGGAGAGTGGTTACAAAAGTTTACTACAGCTGACTACCTCCTGGCTTGGAAGATACAAATATCACAGCTGCAAAACATCACCTCTATGTTCTTTTGACTAAGCAGCCAAGATAAAAATCTCTCTTGAATCGTGTCACCTGGACACTTAGACCTCTCTGGGCAGAACACTGTCAGGGCTGTGGAAGTGATACAGCAGAATATGAATTCTCAGGCTTTGCTGACCCCAGGCAGTTGGCCAGAATTGTTTGCATTAAGTGGAAAAATTGATAACAGAATCTGTTCTCTCATTGATGCAATAATGTGTATCTAAAAAAAAAAAAATAATAAAAATTTTCCAAGTCTTACTTTTTTTGAGTAAAGACTCAAGAGACAGTTACTTCGCCAAGCTTCAAGCCTCATGCAAGGACTACGTAATACACAAAACTTTTTTTTTTTTTTCCTTTAGGGACATTTAAACAGGCTTCAATAGCTATGTCTGGCTGTCATTTACTGTTTCTCTCTGGCTCAGTTTCCCCATGCAAAACCTCACACAGTGTTACCCCTGCCCCAGACCCAAGCTCTCCTTGGTTGTTCCTACCTATATTTTAAATGAAAGGTGGCTGTTGATCCTTTGGCTAGAAGCAAGCCTACAAAAACACGCCACTTCTCACTCTGCTTTCCTGTTCTGGCCTCCAAGGACAGTCTCCATACCAACTTTGTCCTGGCTGTAAGGAAGCACAGGTTTTTTGTAACAGTGCTCTGGGATGGTCACCCCTGAGCAGCCTGAAGTCACAAAGTGAGCCCCACAGGACCATGAGGTTAAAACATACAAATGCAGTAACACTGGTGGATCAACCCTGCCAGCTCCTTTCAAGCTTTGAAGAGCCCAGGCACCAAGCAGGAAAGCGAGTTTACCATCCTGTGTCATGGGAAGGGGGTGCGGCCGGTTGGGACCATCCTCCTTCTCTTGGTTTTCAAAAGGCAAATTGAGATCAAGAAAGTCTTGGGGAAGAGAAGTTCAGGTTTTTCCTGATGAAACCCAGTAACAGACTTTGCTGGCCACCACACAGGGCTGAGCTTTCACCAAAATACCTTGACAGTGTGGTTACGTGTGTCCAGTGCTGGGTGTCCTGGAGATCCTGCTCCCCAAATGCCTCATTCAGCATCAGGTACTACTGTAGGTACCGTTGTACAAGATTTTGTCTACTTTCTTTGTAGACTTTTCCCTTCAGGTTACACTTGCTCAACTATCCACTCCATGCAATTAACTTGCAGAACCTAACTATTTTTTCCCCTTTGTGGGAAAAGCCAGCTTTGCTATTTAAAAAAAAAAAAAAAAAAAAAAAAAAAAAAAAAAAAAAAAAAAAAAA
>NW_015090922.1:10507012-10541623 GCF_001431845.1 Calidris pugnax
AAAAAAAAAAAAAAAAAAAAAAAAGAAGAAGAAAAAAAAGAAATCAAACACCACTAATTAATAAATCAATTCTGAAAAAGAACAAAAGCTAAACAGAAATTGAAATTCCCAGCCAATCAAAATTTCAAAATAGACTGAATAATATCAAAGACAAAACTGAAGTCATTTCAAGCCTTCAAAGTTAGACTGTAATGTTATGGAAATGGTTTTTAATCAATCCTTCTAAATAAAGTTTATTTGAAATTAACACCTTTGCAAAGGGCTGGATGAATCAGCATTTTCTGTTGGAAAAACCTTGCACCCAAAGATTTCTAGCCCGTTCTACAGCTTTCACTGAGCTCGACTTTCTTGCCTTTCCTGTACCATGTTTATTTTAGCATTGTAACATCATATTTTGTCTCATTCTCGCAGTTCTCCTTTCTGTTTCTTCCCAGCTTGACAGGACCAATATTTAAATAAGGCTGAGCCAATATAAAAGTGAAGGGTTACTAATAGTAGTAGACAGTGAGACACAGGACTCAACGCATTCCCCAGTTATGTGGGCGTAAATCCCATAAGAAGAGAGGAATGTCTACAACTGTCCTACTTAAATCATTCACCTTCTTCTGTTGATTGAACACACGGTTTGATTACTTTACTAAAAACTCCTTCCTCTGAATTAGTTTTACATGTTGGTCACAGGAATTGACTAGTTCTTTTTATCAATACTAAAATGAGAACCAGCTAGAATATTGTTTGATACAATATAACTGTTGTACAATTAAAATGTAGGTAGACTGAAACACTACGGTATGCTAGAGGATGGAGGAGAAGGGGAAGAATAAAGCAGGAAGGGATGAAAGAGGAGTAAAGGCAGTCTAGAAAAAAAAGCAGGTCTTGCATGGGGCCAGTACCTTCTTCACATAATTATGGATGTTCTTATTCATCTGCTTACATACAAATGAGCTACTGTTTCCTTCTAGGATTCTGCTAAGACCTTGAGGTGTTGATTCCTTGTGGCAATAAGATCCCCAGCTTCATTACGTGTTGTAACTTGGAATCAACAGTAGTCAGCCCTGAGCAAGCTACGGTCAAATTTAGCTCCGCCAAGTGCTATGAAGTCAGAAGTATCAGGCACAAGCAAGGGAGAATGATGACCCTGGAGACCACCTTCTTCAAATGTACTGCTGCTTAGGCAGGAAAGAAAATTTCTGTGTCAGGCAGAATATAGTAATTGCCTCTCTAATAATTCCACTGCAAGATTTTGGGCATGATGTGTAAAACAAGAAAGTGGGAAACTGATCTCTGTCTTTCAGTTCTGATCTAGATCTGTGACTGCATAAGGTGCTTTACAAAGCCCCCTGTGCTTTACAGCGTCACTGAAACCAAGAGTTCTTCGTCATCCAGCTAAGGCTCACACAGGGCAGTACAGACCAGTAGAATGGTGGCCTTCAGCCAGAGGATGCATTTCTAGTGAAATCCTGCAGCTGTCGTGTTGTGCTCCACACTCCATACCCCATATTGATAACCCAAAGAAATAAGTACGTATAAATCAACTGCAGGTAACATTTCGAAGTGACAAAACCATGATTACCTATAGCAAAGACTGATCAGTCTTCTGGCTTTTTCTCTAACAGCTTCCACAGTAAATTCATCTGAATAGCATGATACTAAAAGCAGTCTTACATTAAGGAATGTTGCAAAAAAAATGGGGCTCTCTTGTGTTCCCAGATCTAAAGAGACCATTTTTGGCCAAGTGCAAGTCTGGAGACCTTGACATTGATAGATGCAAGAGGATCAACATAGCACATCAAAATGAAATTTAAATGCATTGAACAGTTTCCAGTTATCAACAGGAACTGTAATTAGTCATAGAGGTAATAGATCTGTAATTTGGCAGAAAAAGTGTCTGGAAGCTGAAACCAAAGAAGGTAACAAGTTCGAAGTAGAAAGAAGTATCAGTAGAAGAGCTTCACTTGGAGTGGGATAGCACTCCATCACCTGAGCTTCCTTACCAAGGCTGACGCCTTTATAATTGTTGAAGACCTAATCCTCATCTTATAGGAACAGCCGAGCCCCTTTGGCCTGTGTAACACAGCAGTTCACAGCAGGATGTGGTTACGGCCCATGATATCCCCATTTATGATATGTGTGATAAATGTTCCAAGCAGAAATTCATCACGATCGCAGGGCTAGTGCTCCTAAATGGTCCTCTCCTTGCCAGAAGCTCTTGAACAGTTACAAGTTTTCACTATTTAAATTTGATGTTTCAGTCAAAAACATCAACCAAACACCACCACCCACCACCTCCCGCAAACAACAACCAGCATTTTCCAAAAGCAAGAAAGGGAAAAACTCCCAGCTGATGAGTATTAAATATGGTCTGAATAGCTTTCCAAAAGCCTGTTTTGATAAAACCACAATTTCTTCTTAAAATTAAATTAATGCTAGGGAAAGTCCCACAGGAAGAAGTATTTAAAATTTAATTGAGGAAACTTAAGAAGTGTCATTTAAAATCCCATTATATGACCTTTCATGTTTCTTATTCCTATACTTTTGCCTACAATATGAGCACAGAATAGCTGAATTACTCCAGGGGGGAGTTTTTTTGTTAGAAAACCTATTATTACTTCAGTTCATCTATTGATTGGAATATCATTCCAACTCTCTGTCAAAATATCACGTGTTTGGCACTGAAACACCCTGAGACTATTTCGAACATTTAACAGACAAAAATTCAGAAATTAAAACTTTGGGGAAAACGATCATGAGTGAGAAGCTCTCAAAACCGGTAGTTTTTATTTCAGCTCCAGATCAGGAAGAAATTTCAAAGGGGCATGATTTTTCACAAAACTCATATTATAGGTTTGACTGGCTCTGCTTGACAGGTTTGGTTGTGGGGGAGTGTTTTGGTTATTGTTGTTTTGTTTTTAAGTTTTAGGAAAAAGCTGCCTGTTACAGAGAAAAATAACATCATTTCCTACTTGATCAGGCTTGAAGAAAGACTTGCTCCAGTAATAGCCAGTACATCCCCACTTAGACTCGGGAAGACTGTTCAGATTCTACCTCCTACAGAAAAGACATCTTCATCTGTGCTCACCCTTTTAGGTCCTGTATCTGTGAATCAGCAAAAGAAACAGTGTCCGGCCAAAGGACTCCTTTTTTATCTTGCACTCTGTGACCTGATCAAAGACCTTTTGTTGAAATAACGTTGAGTGAACTGGCAGAGTCAGAAAATTCAGACACATCTCTTGTGTATGCCCAGGAATGCAAAGCTGGTTACTGTCCGACCATAACCACAACCACACAAACACAACTTTCCATTTGAGGGTATGCATGTGCTCAGCTCTCCCTTTACCTTATTGTGCAGCTTGGCAAGATGCTGGGAAGACACAATTGCAGATAAAAGCACCAGCCTCACTATTAAGAAGGACCTTGCTGCAATGAAATATTACCGATTACATGGAGGTGGGAAGTGCATGAAGACTGGTCCTGAGAGGGGAGACAAGAAATCCAGATTTGTGCAAGAAAGGAGGGAATGAGAAGTAGGGTGGGTCATCCTCATAAGCATTTATTTTCATGTTCTGCACTACAGACTTACTGAAGAACATGAAATAAGGACAATTTCTTTAATCTACACTATCCCAGAGGATGGTCCTTCCAGTACTTGGATTGCCACAGAGGTGGCAAGAACCATAGACCTCTCAACTACATATATTATTAATTGCACACAAAAATGGAGTGGGTGAAAAAAACCACATTTTTGGTAACCTCCTGAAAGATTAAAACATAGACATTTTTTTAATTATGGCTATGTAAGGGGACTTTTTCTGTGTGTGTCTGCACGCACGCCTTCCCTTAAATCTCCTACAGACATGTTTATAGAAGGAAGAATAAATATTTTTCCATAGCTTCATGGAAAATTACTATGAGAAACCTTGGAGGAACACAGCTGTGGGGTCCTTCATTACCTCAGCAAGACCAGAGCCTTCTATGCACTGAAATTTCATTGTGCTTTGCTGGATATGGTCTCCCAGTTGCATGCTCAGCCCTTCCGAACACCACACCAAAAAGCTCAATATTTTTTCAATCCAGTTAGTATTTCAGGGAGAGACACCAAGGGGCAGGATTACTTTCTGACCCAACAGACTGCATACTGTTTCCCAAAACCATACCCAATTCTATAACATGAGAAAAGAGGTCAGAGAGATACCATCTCAGATAAGACCCAAGATGGTACCTAAATACACAAAGCCCTTCTACATCCTCTTTTAACTCCAGAAATCTAACATCCTAGAAATTTACCTCCCTGTGCTTCACACTCTGAGTTCAGGCAGATATTTTTGTCTTGCACCTTGTCCCAAACTACAAAAATAACACCTTCTTCCTCAGAAGCAACTGCATTTTTGCAACACATTAAAAACCAGTTTGGTGTTTCTCAGCAAATCCACTAAAGGTGCCAGGGATTCTCTGCAATGAAGAGCTCTTTATAGAAATAAAAAAAATAATCCCATAAACAAAGCCATGCAGCAGAAAAAAACAACCACCCATAAACTGGACGGTTTTCACTGCCTCCAATCCCTCAGATGAGGCTGACCAAGATTGGCATGAAGCTGATAGGCAAGCTGTAGAAATAAGGAAACAGGAAAAAATAAAACAAAATCAGGGTAAGAAAATATTTATTATTAAGGGCTTGCTGCCGACTGAACAGTTGCTAACAGATAAAAACACCCTTCACACTAAAAAACACTCGAGCCACTGTTTCTTCATACTGTCTCTGTAGTGCACATGTCCAAATGCTGACTAAATAATTAGGAGGATAGTGGGGTTTATATATTAAAAATTTTATAGTGTGAATATTTTCATTCTGTATAAATATTGGTTTAAACAGAAAACCGGAAGTTTGAATATACAAGACAGGCTAGTGATTTTAGGAGTGAATAAGACCTTGATATCTACCTGTAGCCTTCTTTGGCATCTTTGTATGTGTTTGCTCCCCGCTGCCCTCACTGAAATACTGCATCTCAACTCTCAATCATATTTCAGTTCACTAATCTGCCAATTCTGAGCTGTCCTATTGACAGTGACCTGCTGAATTTGAGAGATAGGTGCTAACAGATAAAGAACTCTTTTTTTCACAGATTTGAAATTAACTGGACAACTAGACAATCTGATGCTCCCTTTAGTGGTGCAGTTGACATGCCTGAGGGACAAGATGCCATCCAGAGGAACCTGGACAAGCTTGAGAAGTGGGCCCATGTGAACATCATGATGTTCAACAAGGCCAAGAGCGGGGTCCCACACCTGGGTTGGGGCAATCCCTGGTATCAATCCAGGCTGAGGGCTAAAGGGATTGAGAGCACTCTGCCAAGGAGGACTAGGAAGGTACTGGTGGATGAGGAGCTGGACACGAGCCAACAATGTGCACTCACAGACCAGAAGACCAACCATATCCTGGGCTGCATCAAAAGAACCAGGCTGAGGGCTAAAGGGATTGAGAGCACTCTGCCAAGGAGGACTAGGAAGGTACTGGTGGATGAGGAGCTGGACACGAGCCAACAATGTGCACTCACAGACCAGAAGACCAACCATATCCTGGGCTGCATCAAAAGAAGTATGACCAGCAGGTTGAGGGAGGTGATTCTGCCCCTCTGCTCTGCTTGAGACCCCATCTGGCATACTGTGTCCAGCTCTGCAAAGTGTTCAGTACTGCAAGACATGGACCTGTTGGAACAGGTCCAGAGGAGGGCCACAAAAACAATCAGAGAGATGGATCATTTCTCCTGTGAGGACAGGCTGAGAGAGTTGCGGTTGTTCAGCCTGGAGAAGAGAAGGCTCCAGGGAGAGCTTACTGCAGCCTTCCAGTACTTAAAGGGGGCTTATAAGAAAGATGGAGACAGACTTTTTAGCAGGGCCTGTTGTGATAAGAGAAGGGGTAATGGTTTTAAATTAAAAGAGAGTAGATTTAGACTAGATAGAAGGAAGAAACTTTTTACTACGAGGGTGGTGAAACACTGGCACAGGTTGCCCAGAGAGGTGGTAGATGTCCCAAGGCCAGGTTGGACAGGGCTCCGACCAAGCTGATCTAGTAGAAGATGTCCCTGATCACTGCAGGAGGGTTAGACTACAAGAGGTCTCTTCCAACCAAAAGTATTCTATGATCCTTTCTCCTCCTGGGTGACTGCCTAAAATTCCTATGAACTCTACCTACGTTAAATATGTGCAAGGTCAGAGGGAAGAAGTTTGTGACAGTCTTGTATACTGATTTTTTTGTTTCTTTGGGCATTTCAAGCTGCACAGTTTCTAAAGCCTCTTCTTGAAAAAGAAGTTTATAATTACTCCTTTCATTCCTTCCCTTTTTAGCTTCTTAAAAAAGAGACATGAAAAAATAATAAATCAGAAATGTAAAACCACAAGAAATTATCTGTATTGTTTTGTCAATTCAATCATTAAAAGTTTTCTAAAGAAGTAAGCATTCTTTTGCAAAAACAAATGTTCTGGTTTTAAAAAAAGATCATTTCTGAAAAGAACAAAATTTCCACTGAGCAAAAGCAATTGCAAGGAAAGGAAGCAGGGCTGGCCAATTGCCTTCCTGCCCACCACCCAAATTCTAACGAAAATATGTTGGCCCCAAAAGGCACAATATGGATTAAGTCGACAAGGTTCTGCTGACTTTACTGGAGCTTAGACTAGATCCTACATAAGAAAAGGACAGTAATTAAGCACGCAGCTGGTCAGACATGTCTCTGCAAACAGCCAAGTTCTGTGATTTGGTTTACCCATTCGAAAGCAACGCACTTGATATATCAGCCCGAGCATAACTGTGCGGCAAGCTGCTGCCTTTGCAGCTCTCCCTTCCCACCCCATAACCTCTTGAGATCTCCCCATCTCACAGTTGCTCTGCACATCCCCTGGTGACATCCCTGCATCACCCACCCTGTTCCCTGACACTTCCATGTCACAGACACCCCACGGTCTCCCCCACTCCCAGCACGAGTTGTGCAAACCTTCCTCCTCCTCTTCCCACCCCCACAGCAAGCAACTCTCCCTGTGCTTCATGCTGCACAGGTCATGTGCAAAGGGGGCTGGAAAAGCCCCTGGCACCACTCTGAGAGACCTAGGGAAAGCAGCAGAGATGCTGGAGGCCGCAGCCACACTGCACAGGTGTGGGCATCCCACCTGGGCCCGGGTTTTCCCCTCCTGGGCAGTTCTGGCTCTGCCCCAGAGCAGAAGCACCTCAGATGTGACGGAAATTTTGGAGCCGACCAGACGAGGCCACTGGACCTAACCACCAAGCACACACACTGATGTATCACCCAGCAAGGGAAGCCTTTAGTTGCACTGAGCCAGCAGATGTAGCCATGAGCTTCTGCTTCCTCCGCCTCGCCTGCTCACAGCGGCCTGCGACTGCGGCCCTGCTGCTGGGTTTCCTCAGCTTTTGTTGCTCTAAGCCTGGGTCACAGTGCTTCATGCTATCCTTCCCTCTTTTCCTTTGCTTCGTATATAAATAGCAGACAGCATTAAAATGATAAGATTGTCACAGAGAAAGGAAAAAAATAAAAATGTTTTCCCTAGAGCCTCCCATTTCAGGCCTGTAATTGAGAAAAGCAAATACATATTACATTACTGTGATTAGTATTGAGTGAAACAAGCTCCCGTCTTCTGTTTCATCTAAGTCTTTACATAGAAGGCTGAAGATAAGCTGTTTTCTGCCTGCAGAATAGGCTCAGACAGGTTTTTTTCTATGTGCAGCTAGTTAGCCCACACCTTAACAGGAGGTCAAATTAATACATTTAAAAAAAAAAAAAAAAAAGAAAAAAAGCTGTCGCTACTTATCTTGGGAGCAGAGCTGTGCTGAGTGCTGCTGAGCCTTTTTACTCACAGTGCTGCAAGGCAGAGAGATCGAAATCCTGCCCCTTCCCCTGGCAGAGCCTGGGTTGGAGCTGCTCTCCTGTCACAGGCCTTGGGTCGCCTCAAGCACTTTGATGATCTGGAGCTATAGCTACGGTAACTAAGCAAGTGTTTAAGGCCTGGACTCTGCTAACAATCTCATTGCCATAATTTATTACCAGCACCATCCTATTATAGGCATCAATGGCAGAAGCTGTTGCTTGTTTGAGGCCCGGGTGCTTTCTTTAAACGACAGGGTTGAAAAAGAAACAAACAGCCAACAAAAAAACAAACGAGACGAACTGAATGCCACACGTCTTCCCTTTTCTATAGGTGTTGACATACATTCACACACTGAACGCTCAGTGGTTTAAAGTCTTAGCCATTTTCTGGCCCCCCCTTTCCTTCCCCCTGTTTGTTACTGCTCTTGCACAGAGCTGGGAGACCAAGCATGCGGCCGTGCCTGCACTGCTTCCAAGTCTGGCAGCCCAGCTTAAACCCATCTTCCACAGACATTCGAGGCCTGCTACGTAAACCAAGCATTAAACTTTGATATGTTTATGGGGACCTCTCTGACCATTTGGCTGCCAGTTTTATTGCCCTTTGCGTATGCAAAGGCAAGTCCAGCCCCCACATCTCCTTCAGTATAACCACCAGGAACGTCTGTGAGCAGATCCCCTAATTCTCCTTGTAGGACAAAGGGAATTATCTCAACAAGCGTCTTAAAATCCAAGCGATGGTTTTCCACCTCTCTGCCTGTGGGATCTGAAGTGGCTCAAAATTACCTGTGTGAATTTATTTATCTACTGGCAGAAACAGGCATCTGAACTGGCAATCTTTGCCAACTTTTTTTATCTTTGAAAGTCTTGTTTTCCTAAACAAACAAACAAAAATGCCCAATGAATTTAGTTGTATTAGTCAATGAGAATAAGATTTCTGTCAGTTAAGGGTTTTTTTCTCTTTTTAAAAATTCTTTTCTTTGTAGCTAAGAAAAAAAGGAAAAAATGGGAAAATATACAGCAAAGAAACTATAAAAGATATTCCATAAAAATAAGACATAATTAACAAGTTTTAATTTGTGTATAGAATTACATTTCTTCCTGGCATTGCAGATGAGCAACTCACTCTATGTTCTGTGGCATTCAGAGAAGTGGAAAATGCTCAACATGCCACAGACTTTGCTGTTTAATTAGGCTGTGGTTGCCACCACAGCTGAGCTTAGTCAACAGTAGCTGTTAGACCAAAGGGGCAATCCCTCCCTTCTCACCACTCCTACCACCTCTTTGCACGGTTGCATGGGCTCCTCTGCTTACTGACCTCCCAGTGCCAGCTCAGCTCACTAAACCTAGAGGTTTAGAAAATAAAACCACCACCAAAAAACCACACACAAAAAACCTCAACAAACTCAGCCAGACCCTTCCCCCCCCCATACTTTTTCTGCTCATCGAGTGACTTGAGCCAACAGATCAGATAGGTGCTACTCCTTGTGCAAGAAGGAGGTAGGACCACAACTGCAGGTTGGAGGGAAGAGGGGGGACATCCCATTTCAGTGATGAGAAGCTGCTGGATTGACACAGCTGTATCACTGCTGAGAAACCCTCTGGCACAATCTGCTGACAAAGGCTGCCTGAGACACTCCTGCTTGCCCAGAAGCGGTTGAGATGCACACACTCACCCTATTCCATGTCCACCTTTACCCGCCTGCAATCTCCAGTGGAAATGCAGCAAGGAACAGCTGGCACAGCAACTTCTTCCATTCCCCCATGACATTTCTTAACGTACTCTTTGCCCCAGCCTTATAGAGGAATAAACGTCAGGCTTGTTAAATCCATCACATCAACAGAGAGCGCCCAGGCTGCAGACAGGCACTGTGATTTATTATTTCTGTGCAACTTATAGGTATTTGGAGAAAGTCTTCAGGGGAAAGGGGAAGGGAAAAAAAAAAAAAAAAAAAAAAAAAAAAAAAAAAAAAAAAAAAAAAAAAAAAAAAAAAAAAAAAAAAAAAAAAAAAAAAAAAAAAAGAGATTATCACAGTTGGCTCCTTGCAATATTTTTACCGCTGTATGCCAGAGGAAGAGGTTATGGTTGTGTGGTGTACCCGTCACACGGGCCCAAGTGGCAGTGCAGGAGCACTGAGCAACACTCACAACTCAAGACTGGCTTACCAAGGGAAGCCCTTGCATGGGACAGCCAGGACAAACATCTGCAAGAAGTGCCAAGTCCAAAACCCCACTGCCAACACCTTCTTGGGGTAGAGTTTCTCCTGCTTTGTTGTGGGGGGGAATTAGTCAGCCTTGACACCGAGTGAAATAAAAAAGCTGCCAGCAACACACCTGTCAGTGAAGTAAAAGGAAGCCGAATTTTTTTTTTTTTTAATATTAAAAAAAGCCACCAAGGTACTTGGTCCCAAAGTGGACATCATGACCGTTGTTAAGCACCATGCCCCTGGGACTATTGCACAAACAGCATTCAGCACCCCAGTTTGTAGCTGCCACATGCAGGCAGCTCTGGCTGATGTTGGCACTCTCCATAACAGGCAAGGGAAATGCCCAGCTGCCCTCTGCCCATGTGCCATTTCACTCCATGTCAATGAAGCATGAAGATACCCAACTACTCCCTTTCCTTCAAAAGTTGCCCTGGACTTAATCTTTTCTGCCAATACATACCCAGACATACCTTCTCCAATTCATAAAATAAACGTTAGGGTTTCTGTCCCCTTTTCCAATCAGTCCTGCAGAAGCATCCACTGGATCAGAAGCAGAACCCAAAATCTTTCTCCTTAGAAATCCCCAAAGGGGTAGGGGGCCCACACGCTTACCAGGCATGCAGCTCTTTCACCCAACCAAGAAACATCTGGGCAGAAACACACCTGAAGAAGAGAGGTTCTGGTGCCTGGGGAGCCAAGGAGTTTAGGCATCAGGCAAGCAGAAGTTTTCATTTCCTAATTATAAATTTTAACTCCCATCCAGAGTTCCTTCTGGCTCTGGCCCAATCTCCCTAGAGCTGCCTCACCAGCAATTTCCCCCCAGGTATCCTTTGCATGTCCAGGAAAGAGATTGTGTTATCTTTCAACAAAACATAACATATTCTAATATCCTAGCAGCTGGCCCTTGGACATAATCTATGGGACTCTGGTTGCTTATGGCCTAGTTTACGGTCAGCTTCCCAGAAACATTTGCATGGTAGGGTAAAGTTGAGTACAACAATTAATCTTCAGTTCCAAATAATCAGAAACATTTAGTCAGAGGCAAACTTAATGAAAGACAAAAGAGGCTCCAGGACAGTCAGTAAAAACAGTATAAATTTCTGAAGTATCATGTATTTAGTATTCTCCATGATGATTTAATTAAATATGTAAAACAAGAAAGACCATATTCATTATCAGGAAAAAAAAAAATCACCCAAGTCTCATTTAACTGTAGCCAATACTTCAGAGCTCAGAAGCACTGTCTGGATTGTTGTTATCTGGTCAGATAATATTTTCCAAACTATAGCTTATTTCCCATTTCACGGAAGTCCTTTGCTTTCTAAAGAACCTTTCAGGATTTCAGAAAGGACAGTGAGGGATGACTGACCAAGATTAAAGGTCTGAAGCTTTTTGCTCACTGGAATCTGCCCCATTTCCCGAGGAATAAGTGAACTCAGAGTTAAATTTCCAAAGACTGGTCCTCTTTGCCAGCAAAAAGAAGCTGTTTGCCAGGCTGTCTTTAGAACATCAGCAACACCACCATGATCAAACATTTGGGAAGGAAATTGGCCCATCTATAAAAGATTTGGCCAGAACACAGAAGAGCTCAGCTTTGCAAACAGCCACTCTCCTCCTCTTTACGATAGCAGCAAGGCACAAAGCAGATACAGAGGAGTTCACAGCTCCACAAAGTGTGATGCTTCTCACACCTACCAGATCTGATCCTAACAGTACGTTCATCTATTACCAGATTTTCGACTGTATACTAGTAATTTGGAGGGCATAATAGTAAGACAGAGGAGAAACTCTCCTTATATTTTCTGAAGCTTTTTGGAATATAAGGTCTGTCATGCTGTTACAGAAAAATATCATACTGAATAACTTTCACCACAGTGTGGTGAAAACTACATTCTCTGGTGCAGTATATAAGCCAAGCGTCTTCTATCAGAGTAGCAATTAGGAAATGTTTATACTGGTTTAACAGTAGCATTAAGCCTGGGGCTCCCATGGTACAAAAAAAAAAAAAGTGACTTTTTGAAATACAGTTGTTGAAATTCTCCCCTAAAAGACACAAAGAGACAGATTTTCATCCTCCACTAAGCGTGTAGTGCCTGCACAAACCTACAGCAACTTATACCAAATAAGAATATATCCTAGTATCTCCAGATTAGCAAGGTACACCATTTTTCAAAAGGAATTAAGTGATATTACCATAAAAGTGAGAAAGTTATCTCACAGTGCAATCAACAACTTTCCTAACAATTGCAACATTGCAAGCTTTTCCCTTTCTTCTGCTTCAAACTAAAAATATCACTTGACATTTTTGCCATGACAAACATCTTCAGATGTTTTTTACTGCACTGCCATTCTGCCTCTTTACTGCTTTTTTCTTTGAAGGCATGAGCCCTGTGCTTATTGAAGCCCATGATCAGATTGCCATTGACTGCAGTGGAATTTAGACCAGATCTCTTCTCAGCCTAGATTACCCAGTAGCCTTTTGTGAGTCCTCAGATTTAGTACCTAATTCACATCAATCGGATGTCCTTGGTAAATATGAAGGTAGGTAGGTTACATGGAGAACACCTATACAAATGTGTGAATTTAAGCAATGGTAATACTCAAATATAGCATGCATAAGTTTTAAAACAAGACTATAGTGATGATAATGTCAAACACACCATGAATTCTGTTACCTAATTTCATTATATTCTCTATCTGTTGGACTTCCACAGAGCCCCTTCAGTGAAGCAGTCACTCTCTGTGGTTGTTGAGCTGACAGGTGCAATAACAATCTACTATTCAGGGTCAGTGTAAAAAAAATAAAAGTATTGAAGCTAATTTATGAGATAGATAACCAAAACTAGAGAAGTCACTGCCCAAAACACAGGGCTGCAGCAGGAGCAGAGCTGTGCTGTAGTGTTTCAGGGGAATTCCTAGAGGGTTTGAGAATTATTGCTTGGAGCTGCATGCGTGTAAGAGATAAACAGCAAAAAATACTACACAAGCACAGAAAGAAGGCAGCAAGGATGCATCCGGTGCAGCCAGAGAGGCACATACCCAGGAATTCAGAGATGTAAATGATGTTTCTACTAGAAAGCAGACAGGAACTGTGAGAAAAGTCACTTTCCCTGAACACAGGGGGGCTCACACAGCAGGAGAAACTGGACCTTATGTACATTCTCTATGAAAATAATCAGACATCATCACTGATACTTAACTAAATCATCAACAGACACAAGCCACAAGCCACTGAAGCTTCAATACCAGCTGAACAGAAATCATGACTTATTTTTTTCCTCTCTCTCAAAATATAAAATAATAATAAAGAAGTCAGCTTTGCTGCTCCAATAACCATGAGTTTTGTTGAGAAAGAGCAGAGTCCAGGCTGGCAAGGACAATTGGGTTAGAGCTTGGTTGGCAGCCTGATGACTATCTTTGTTCTCCAGACCCTTGAAAAGCACTTCCAAAAGTCTATGTGGCTAGAGCTGTTCACCACACTACAGGCCAGCCTGGCACACACAAATCAAGTTGGATGCAGCCTTCTTCATGGAAAGATACTTTTAATGAGATCCCCTTGTATAAGCCAGTGTCTATAAGAGAAACAGGAGCCAAGGCATCACAAATAGGACCACCATCTAGAAAGAGATTTCATTAAGAGTCTTTGCCTAGGCACTGCAGGAACAATGTCAAGCCAGAAAGAGTTGCCAGAATTAGGGCAAAGAGGTTCTTGCCAAGAACTGAGGCTGCTCCTGTGAGCAGTACTTCCTTTCAGCAACACCCAGAATAACAATTTGCAAGTTCAGGGCAGATTCATCACCATGAGAAGCCACAGGCAGGAGCCAGGCTTACCCAGAGCTGTACATGGTCTCTCGTGTCACCCTTTCGCTGCCTGCACCCACATGAGCTGCCTTTCAACTCCTTCCCTTGCTCTTCCTGGCGTCTTCTTGTTTCAGTTCCTAACTGAAAGCTTAGCTTTACTGTTTGGGCTCCCCACCACAGATCATAACCACAGCCCATGACCACATTCATTCCAATGCATGTTCTCCCCTTTGCTGTCAAAGGGGATGCTACCTGAAACAGCAAGACAAATTACTTCTGAGAACAAAAAGCAGTTGTCCTGCTGCACTGTAATACCAATAACAAACTCCAGTCAGCCTGTGCTAGCGTTGGTAGCAAAGCAAAGCTGAGATCAGCAGATTCACTATGTATATTTATTAAGCATGTGTTAAAGCATTCAGCTAAAACAGGGACAGAGGTGCCATATTATCATCTAAGGAAGCTGCCTTTTTTTTTTTTTTTCTTTTTTGGCCTTTGGAAAAAGCATAGTCATAGCTAGATCTCAAACGTTGCACAATAATTGAAATTTTCACAGAGAATTCCAGAGTAAATTGTTAGCAGACTGTATTGCCACAAGCTTGTCAGCATTTTTTTTTTTTTTTAATTTGGTTTAAATTTGTGTTCCATCCTCTTCTAGTTTCGTAATTTTTGTGTCATAGATTTTGGTCATTTTGTGACCTTCTGATTGAAAAAAGCCAAAAAAAAAAAAAAAAAAAAAAAAAAAGAAAAGAGTTATTTCTAAAGTAAATAGGATTTTCCCCCTTCACTATTCCAGGAAACAGAAATTCTTCCCAAACCCATAATTAAGAAAAAGTCAGAAAGAGTTCAGATTTTATGAGCAAAGCAAATAAGCTGTTACAGTATTAAAAACATTGTGGAACTCAGCTTATGAAGTTCTAGATCTTTTTCTAGAATAGAAAACACTGACAGAGTTTCCTTCGTATGAAAATGTATTTTAATCAAAGAATTTCAAATAGGCTGTAAGTAGATTTACAGTTAAAGATAAGCAATATAAACAATAGAGATTGGTTTTACTCTTCTGCCCTACTATCTATAATCGTTTTATGTGAAGAAAGAGGTCTTTTTCTTGACAATTTGATTCTCATCCATCCAAAGTGGAAACACAGCCTCACCGCTTTGGGCTGTACTGACCCTTCACATTACCATGCCTCATTTGCGTATTTTCCTGTTTGTGGATCAATGCCCAAGCAAGGTCTTCTAAGGAAAATTTGGAGGCGGATTGAGAGCCAGCAGAGGGAGCATCACAATAGCTCCCATGTGGGATCATTTTTTGCAGAAGAATCCAGAGACTTCATCTAGTCTCAGGACCCTATTGTGTTAAGAAATATACATGCCTACAGTAAGCACGCTTACATTGTTTTACTACATTTTCCATGCTAGCAATGGACTTTTTTTGCAAAGGTCATTGGATCCAAGCCAGTCACCACTGGGAGTATAAATCATGTGTACTTCATATTGAATCACGAAGAGAAAAAAAAAAGCAAGAGAGATTTGCAACTTTCCTCTTTTCTTATTTCCAATTAATACGGTTGTTTCTCTTCATAACATCACCATTCCTGTTTTTTCTGTAATGCTTGACATCCAGCAGTCTCAAAGCATATTAAAAAGGAAGTACTACTATCCTAGAAGAAATCAAACCTAGAGGAGCAAATTGATGCACGTGTAGCCATTTGCATATACCAAGAGAAAGAAAAGTTATTTTGGGAACAAATGTTTGACATGCTCCCAAACACCTGAAAACAGCTTTTGCCCTCCAGTACAGTTCGGGATGCCCTAGGAAGACCACCCCAGACCATCACCACTGGGAACCCGACTTCAGTGGAGTCACTGTTTCATAGTGGAGGGGACCACTGTTTCTGTATATCTCTCAGCTTCCTCGGTAACAAGTTTTTTTCCCCCCACTGGTTCCATCTATTTTTTGAGCTTTGCCTGCCCACAAAGGTTTACAGGCATTAACTTCCATTTGATTTCCTTCCCAATGGGGGAAGTCAACAGCTCCAACTCCAAGACCAAGTCTGCCACTGGGAGGATTTTGTCCCCAAGAAGCGTTGCTGTGAAGGAGCCCAGCCTGCAATAGGACACAGAATGGCGAATCCACCACCCATTCAACAAGCTGAAAGCCCAGCTCTTATACATCCATCAAAGTCCATTCTAATTGGGAGCCTAAAGCTATTTTACTCATCAGTAATAAAGGAGCAATTAAGTTTGCAGCCGAAAATGAATTAATGAGATACTGCAAACAAGCTAATTAACTCCTTCATGGGTATTCAGATAGAAACCACACAAAAAAAACCCACAGGGTGCACTAATTACTTCAGGGGTCTGAGTAAAATGAAACAAAAAAATAGAAAACCACAACATTTAGAGCAAAGGCTAGAAGTCTGTCATTAAGCCGTCTTCTCTCACACACAATAAGCATAGGAAGCCGTATATGACACTATGGAAATGCCTGCTGTCCCCACGTACAATGGATCAAGAGCAGCATCAAATTTGGTAATGCTAAAATTGGACCTGTTTGCTCTATTTCCCTCAGCAGATGCTCTGGGTGGCACTCGCCTCACCATAAGCAGAAGAGTTTGGCAAAAGAGTTGGTCTGCTTAAACACAGAGGGAAAGTAGAGATTTTAGCACAGACAGCCGGCAAAAGCCAGTGAGGTATGTGACGTTGTGCAGCGCCTGGCTGAGGCTGACTTACGTGGCACAGTTTGAGGAAGAACAAGAGGGTCTCTGTGTGTATGTTAAGGAGGTTAAACTGTCATCCTTGACAATTTACATTAACTGTATGATATTTCATTGCCACTAGCTTAAGCATCCATAAAACCATTGGGCCCGACTTGCTCATCCCCGTGCTTTGGTCATTTATGGCAAAGGACAGGGTGGAGAAGAGTTTTACTGAAGCTTTTTTGCTCTGGTACAAACATTATGCTTGAAATTTAGCGAAGCAGGGAAACAAGCCCTTTCCACAAAGTCCATGTGGTGGCAAAATACAGCTGCTTTTCAAATCTCAAAACCTGGGCTATTTTTAAGGAAAAAGCCAAAGGTTCCCAGTGTTCACAGTGGAGTCTGAGCCTGCAGAATTCAATAACCAATCCAGGAAACCCATTTCAACATCGAGTTTCAAAGAGGTTATTGTAAACAAAGAGCGAGCCCACAGAACAATATGATTCTTGATCCCCATTTAAGTAGTAGGAACACAGAAAAGCCTCAGAAGTGGAGACATCTGTATTTATGTAGAGTGTTTTCCCTGCCTCTTTGTACTCCATTAAATTGCAAATGGTGAAATGGAATTTCTTTTTTGTGTAGATTAGCTCTTGCATCTTAAAGAACCCCAGCTTCAACAATGCCACCACTAAAATATGAGAAGGACACTTTCTGAAAGCTGCAGAAGCATTACAATATTTGTTTATAATTAATATCATGGTAATTAAGCCTGACCTCATGGCAGTTCACAGCACTAACTACCAGTTTTATTGGAGTTTGTCTGAAGTTACAGAGGAATGAGATCAGAATCAGGCCCCGAGGACAGCATTTATGTATGACAGCTTGTCCAGAACCTGACCTCATAAGTCTTTTTCTTTATTTGGATTCAGTCTGCAGCAAGATTTTTGCTTCTCGTTCACACACACACGCACACAAGTTTTACTTTTTCCTGTTAAGGCAAGCTAGGGCTAGAGGCCATCACACAGAGCCAGGCATAATGAGAAACTGGACAATGAGTTCTTATTGACAGGATTACAAAAAAAACAGTTTTCTTTTTCTCTCTGTACATGCTTAGCTAAAGAAAGGTTACCAAGCCTATAAAAGATTATTTTGCAAGAAATAGAGGCTTCATCTTGTCAAGATGATGGCTAAGTCTTCTATCTGCCTGTCAGCACACTTATTACCCATAAGATTGACAAAAAGCATTTGTTAGCTAACCTGTTTTAGAACAGAAAAAATATTTATTGCATGCAACGTGCTTTTCCATAGGAAATACCTTAGTGCTTATTGTGGTCACTAAGCCAATTTATCTAATGCTAAGTAGATTGCACTTAGGAACAAAGATATATGACTTTTAATGTTGCAAGTCACCTTCCTTCTTAGCTCAAAATTGTTCTGCTTGCATTTATTATTTTTCTTTCTAGTTTACTTTGGCTGATTTAAGAGGGAAGCTCATGAAGTCACCAGCACACCCAAAGCTTATATATGTTTTGAATACTGGACTGTGACCCCACTGTTTGCACATGTGCGTTACAGCTATAACTTTGCAGTGTCCCAGCGAGTAGTTTGCTGCAGTTTGCCCTGGGGAAGATAAGCCAGAGCATAATCTAAGCATCCTGCAGGTCCTGAGGCTGTTGAAATGTATATGCTATCTCTTGACAAAAACAGGGCTCCAAAGTGATCTTCAGCTATACCAAAACATAAAATAAGTGAGGCAAAATAACTATTGACTTCTGGTTTTATTATCCCTGAAGTTTCTTATTCAGTGTTATAAGAAAAAAAAAAAGTGAGTCTTTCTGGCTCATACAAAAAGAATGCATGATTATTGTTCATTTATTTATTAAGTTGCAACCCATCTAACGGTAGTGTCAAACTTATTGCTATTCTCCTTGGAAGGGGGACAGAGGAGTAAGAAGTCCTTCCTTCTGCTGAGAGAAACATCCATGTGGCTTCCATCTCTGCCACTCAAGGAGGCGCAGTTATAAAAATATAACATCACAGTCACACTAAATACAGCTTAGTGGAAAAACTGGAAGTGGAAGAACTAGAATTCAGGGGCATCTGGATTTTATTCCAGTTTGGTCACTGACTTTAGCAGGATGAAGTGACTGCCTCTTTGTCTGCTCCCCTCCTCCTCCCTCCAGTAAATAAATTATAGTCATAACTTATTAAAAATAGCATTTGCACTGCAGGGATATTACACTAACCTGCAAGCCTACTGTCAGGTCTAACTAGCATTTAAAATGCACACTGAGCAGGGCAAAGTACTGTTAAACAGTCATAAAGTGCTGGGGTTTGAGCTGTACTGATACGGCAGTGCTTTGGTCTCAGTTTTATATTTTACAGCCGCGTTCTTCTGCTCTTATCAAAGTGTGGTATATAACTGCCAGCTCTGAGGAGTTCCTGTGCACAAGCTTATGCCACATTCCCCGCACAGTGTTTTCTCCTAGGCTTCTGTTCTGCATGCAGTAAATGGAGTTGACTTTGACAAATAAAGTGTAAGGATTATTAACAGTCTGCAAAAACACTTGCTTTCCTGGCAGCTCCTTTGGGCTGAGGGTCACTTGCTTTCCCTGAAAGCAGCAAAGATGTTCTTCTGAAATTAGTTCCTCCTACTTCTCCGATGAATAAGTTTCAGATGAGTTTGTGTTTTTCTTATGAAAATCAGAAGTCTGCACAGGAGGTATAGAGTGTGCTGATCAGCAGTTAGGGAGAACAGGTCTGCTTTTCTCTTGAAGGTTCAGTATTTCCGTAATAACACAACAATAGCCACTGGAAAAGACCTAGGACCAGTCTATTATCTATAGCAGACTTTCCCAGTGTATGGGGAAAAAAAACACAAACAACAAACAACTTAAAAAAATTACTAAAAGAGACCAAAGGAGGTTAAAAAGACCAAGGAGGTTAAGGGTTTTTTTCCTAAAGAAATTATCCTTTTAAGAAGGCCACATAATTCTAGATTTTTCCCTAATATGGAAAAATAGATAAGTTCTAAACAAAAGGGTTATTTTAATTAAATATCCTCTTCATTATTGTTGCTACAAATGCCAGCCTAGGCCATGAGAGTAAGGGCCTCACCTAGTATTTCAGCTGTTTTGGGGGGCAAGCTTCTGGAGAGGGAGAACAAAACATTTGCACCGTGGTTATCATGTCAAAGCTTCGTCAGCCTGGCTTATTCAGCATTTTCTTTTCCTGCATTCTCTCACTTTATCTGCTGTCAAAAAAACATTTCAGCACCATCCGAGAGAGATCTGTTCCTTTTCATGGTGCAGGACCTTCAGTTCTGACGGCTCCTCGGAGTATTTTTCATGCACCGCAGCAGAGACCCCGCTCATGAATGATCCTGCTCTGCACTCCCTCAGCTGTCTCTTGCTTACAGCAGCTTAGGCTGTATAGGGCAAATCTCTCACCATCTCCCTTACGGTAAAGGTTTATTTACATTGACTGTCTGACACGATTTAGACTGGATTAAACCACTGTGCAACCACATCTCAAATTGACTTACACCCCTACACGCTCCCGCTCCTTCCACGGCTGGCACACTCCTGACCATACATAGTGTTGCGTCAAGCAGCCTCGCTAGCAGAGAGGTAGTTCTCAAAATACAAACGTGGACAGCTTTCAGCTGGCTTAGTGAGCTAAATCAGCCTCACGCACCGTGCTGGGGCAAGAGCAGGGTGGGAAGGAGTGACTGGGGAAGAGCTTTGTCAGCCCCACGTTAGATCAGCTCAAGCCGAGATGGCTCCGTATCCCTAGGTTATTTTGAAAATGGGAAGATGAATTAAAGTGCCATTGTCAGGAGTGGCCAGGGGCACAGACACAAACCAGGTGCTTCCAGCTAATGAATTACACTGCCAGATCATCCATTGAGGCAGTCTGCCTGCTCTTCTCTTCACCCACAGCAAGTAGAAGGTAATCCGAGCTATCCTAACCTTCAGGGTTCAGGCTTAACCTTGAGGTCTAAAATGGCATGGGTTTAACCCTCCAGCCCCTGGAAGTTAACTGGAGATACCTCCCATTTGCTAATGGCAGGCAAAGAGACCAGCTGACGTGGCAGCCTATCACATAACTGCATAATACCTCTGGGATTTAAGGAAAACTGATTATTAAGTCTTCTCAGTAGGTGACAGAAACCCATCCTTTGGAGCCTCCCTAGGGGGGCTGCAGAGCAGAAACACCATTCTGGTGTGACAGGAGCAGGACTTCCAGTGAGAGACGTACCCAGAGACAAAGCAGTCTGGCTAAACTTTTTTTTTTTTGAAGCTGAATGCAAATCTTAATAAGCACAGAATGTACTTAGAATTATCCCCTTAAAATAAATAAATAAATAGAGCTGTTCCAAGCTGTTCCCCATGAAAATATATAAAAACCTTGATCTAAATGTTCCCAAACAGGCCATTGTAAGCAGAAGCTGAACTATTTTAATCATTGAAAGCAGCAGTAGAAAAAGTAGCAGAGGAATAACAGGTTTCACTTGTCATTCCAGAATGAGCCTCTCTGCAGTTTATTAAAGTAAAATTGAAATACATTTTTTTTTTCTTCAAAACTATTTTGTGATCTCACTGAAGAAACAGACAGTTACAGTTCAACATGCCACTAAAAAAGCACACATATAGCTCATTTGTTCTATCAGAGTATCATGTTAAATTCACTTATATCCTCTAAAGAAGAAAGAAAAAAAACAACTTACTAAGTTATACAAGTTGGTACATTGCGCTACCCTGTAATTTTAAAGCCTTTAAAGAAATTCATCCATACTGAAGCCCAAGGTGTCAGAGCTGCCCTTTTCAACAGTTCCCTCACTGTGGTTTGCAGAAAGAAAAAAAAAAAGGAAAAAATCTTAAACAAAACAACAACAACAAAAAATCCATATAGCAGCCAACAGATGGGGAGGAGGGGAAGAAAAAGAGAGAGAGATGTGGAAAGAAGAAAAAAAAAAAAAAAAAAGAAAAACAGATCCCAGAGAGCATTACATCAGTTCTCCCCTCAGTTTTATTTAAAACACACGTGCCATCACTCACAGCTCTGTGGTTAGTGGAAAATATGACTGCAACTTCCATGGTGTGTGGGTTGCATAAAAAAAGGACCTTTCTTTGGCACAGCTGAATTTGGCTACTGATGGAAGGAAAAAGGGTGGCATATTTGTACAAAATCCTTGTGTTTTGGCAGGGAAGATAGTCCTGGGTGAGCCACCTAGCAATGTTTCATTCTTTAGCAGCAGCATTCATGTTGTTTCACTTCAGTACAGAGGATGATATAGGAAAAGCACAGCATAGTATGTTTCCACCCTTATATAAATGATAATCTAATTGAATTGTTAAGGGCAGGCAATCCTTATAAAATAAATTATTTAGGTCAAAAAAGTTTTCCAGCTTTGACTAGCAGAGCAAGGATAGGTTCAACCCGAAACCAAAACACTACCTGGGTTTATGCTCTAAAGATGAGTCAGCACACATCCCTTGAACTGTGAAGATACACACAAGTTGTTCAAAATCAGGGCCAAAAACCAAATAGCAGCATTCAGAACTGCAGCAAAGCCCAAGCATTACCAGCTCATCAAGGACTGGATTTTATACGTGCCCGTGCAAGAGAAGCAAAGATACAGGATGAAAGACAACTAGATGATTTTCCGGGCTTTTGAATAGCTCTACACCATCTAACACTGTGCAATGAGTCATTGTGTCATCTGAAGTTTGACTTCCAGAGAAGAGTATTTTCAGAAGGGCCCAGGGTTACCATTCAAAAGTCATTAGCCAGCTATTTTGAGGACTTAAAAAACAAAATGATCTTAAGATTTAAAAAACAAGATACAGTGATTTTCTTCAATTTTTCTTGCAAAGATTTAAGGTTCACATTTCCAGCTTCTTCTCCAAAGCCAACAAAAGCTGAATTTTTTCAAGTCTCCAGAACATCTTTTACAGAAAAGCACCAGATAGCAAGAAAAATCGGTAATTTGGCAGCCCTGGGACTCTCCTGACTCAAGTGTACAAGCACTGTATGCTATTGCTGCTCTCAGGTTCCCAGGGGCCCCTCTGTGTCAGGAGTTCAAGCCCAGCTCTGACACGAGTGACATCACACCCACTGCAGCAGCAGCTTTTCTGGCCACTACCCACCACAGTCTGAGTCACGGTGGCCCACAGAGCATCCCACACTTGCATTCCCAACACAGGGACTGCATGATGCAGCAAGGAGAAGGACAGGAACCAGCTGGCTGCTGCAGAGGAGCATTTCCCAGGGGGTGCTCCCTCCTCAGGAGCTGTGGGCAACCTGCCAGGCTACCTACATGCACCAGCAGGGAGGATGGGGGACCAGGTCTCAACTGGCCTTCTTCCAGTAATGACCCTCCATCTCTCCAGCTGCACTTTGTTCTTTTTCATTCTTTTCTCAGGCCACAAATTAGGTGATGTAAGCAAGCAACAAGAGTTGCAGCCTATGATTATCATTTTTCCTCAGTGAATGGATAGCAATGAAGTCTAATTAAAAGAACAGCAACAGCAATGAAGAGCGAGGCACAGTGAAGCCACCTCTTAACCTCCAACCTCATAACACTCCACGTACCCAAAAACTAATGGAGAGACCACACCAAAGTGACCTTGGCTGAAGGTGCCTCAAGACAAGTCAACAGCTGCAGTGGTGACAGCTAGGTGCAGGTAATGTCTTCAGTCCAAGGCAACTCCAAAATAACTCACCTTACCTAGATACCAATTGTTGGATGAGAAAATGGACCTGTACATTAAATCTACACATTAAATGTCCACATTAAGTACCAAGAAAACACCAGCAATAAAATGCTGCAGGTCTTTGAAAACTGCCCACCTACATCAGTGGCAGTAAAAATGTTTAACTACGTTAGACCTACAAATTAAGCTGTCATGGTGACAAATTCCAAATCCAAAAAAATTGGTGTTGCAGGAAAGCCTTATTTGGGTTTTATTTTGTATAATTCTAGGATGACAGTCTATTTCACACAACTCTATTGCTGCTGCTTTTATTATCATCCAAGGACATCATACAACAGACAAGAGACTTGCATGTTTAAAAAAATTTTAAAAGTTTTGTTTGTAAGAACTCCCCAATACTCACCAAAAAAGTAAAAATACATGAAATGCCAGATTACACACTGCTTTTTAGTTGCATATTTTTTTTAGTATCTGCAAATATGATCAGATTCCAAGTCAAGATGACCCATAATTACAACTGAAGGCATAATCTGAGTTTTTAAAACAACTAGTGGAAGACAAAGTTCCAAGACACAAGGAGGTTTTTCTGTTTGTTTCTTTTTTTTTAAAAAAAAAAGAACTTGCAAAAAAAAAAAAAGGCCTGTTCACTTGAGGCATTCACCATTGGACACTAAACCTTTGATGAGCTTCAAGAGGGCAATTATCTCTAAAATAAAGACTTTTGTATATCATGGGTCCCACATTCTAAATGCAGTCTGAGAAGCAGGAGGAAAAAACGATTCAGACGTCAACAGTGAATTGGCCAAAGGTCTCTGCGTTACAGATATACCACTGTTACATTTTACATGGCATTAGGAAGCGTGGCAGTCATTTGACCTACCAAACAGCAAGCACTTTTGATGCAAAGCCTAATTGTCACTTATACTTTGTCACGCCATTTAGTTTCAATGATTTCCTGAACTCTTCAAGGAACTATGCTAATGTTCCGATTTAACTTTTGTCAGTATCAATGTGATCCTCATTAAAACGAAGCTGTCAAAGTTGTTTTGATGCCACTTTCCTTGACAACATCTGCTCAGTTTCCCCTGTTGTCACCTTGACTGTGGGAAATAAGATTAAAAAAAGCCTCACAGAAATCTCATGACTATATTTTATCTGTAAGAGATGTTATGCAGCTATGGAAATTGAGGTTTAGAGTCTGTTCCTCAAGAGAACAATTCTTTAATGAGGATGAATAAAATATTATTCCATAAAGTGTCCTACTAGCTCTAAACTAGATTCCATCCATCTCCATTCCAGTTGCAAGAATAAGGGGGAATCATCAGGGCAAGAGTTTACAGATGATATCATTATTCACCTCGTTTTAGGGACCCAGAGTATTTTAGTTTATATTCTGCTTCTCATTTTCCCCAGTCAGTTTTGGGAAATGGGAAATCGATCTCACAAATGATTGCCAAATGCAGCAGAGTTTAACGTGCATAGATGTAAGTTGTTGAGGACCGGAGGCACATCTCATTCCATCAGTGTACTACAAGCACGGCCATCTCAATGGCAGAGACACAGCCCATTGGGAGGGATAATGGCTTCAGCTGCTCCAGTTAAATCCACGAGCAAATATGAGTTGGGCTCCTAAGAACAGGCAACTGGGAATAAGGATTTAGGTATAGTTTGCTTTTCCAGTAATGACATTCACCACCATTTAGAAGCTTCAACAATCAACATTGCCTTGAGCTGTGTAAATTTAAGAATGATACAAAATTTCTCTAGATCTTTTATGCGAAATCAGAATTCATTATTTTTACAATACTTGACTAATGTAACTAAAAAATATGAAGTCCGTACAACAGGAAAGCTTGCACAGAATGGTTGCAAGCTTTCCTTGTTGTGACACCCATGAACTCCAACTTGGAGGTGGGGAGATTGAGAAATTCGCTGTGCTATGCGCTCAAGTCCCTAGTTTCTGCATTAAGTGTCAAATATGGAAGTCTGTGCTAAATTAAAAAAAATAAATAAGAAAGAGCATTTACTGCTCAGCTAACAGAATTTAAGCATGGTTCAGTAACTCATGGTTTCAATTTGAAGCCACTTTGTCTAACCTTGAAACAATACCAGCTTTGAAGCAACACTCTGTTCTGTAAGTATTCGGCAGATGTTAAATTTACAACAAAGGGGAGTCTAAACAGTGCTGCTGTAATAAATTTGGCAGAAAGTTTGGATTAAACGGTTAAGTCACCTAAAAAAAGAAGTTTCAAGTCAGTAAATAAACTTTCATTTTCAAAGGAAATTAACTGCAACTGCCTTTTGTTAAAATCCATTTGCATAAGCGTTACCTGACAGATTTCTGGTTTTCAATGTCCTTCACAAAGCTGAGTGCACCAGTGTCCAGCCTGATACACTGGCCAGATTTTTTTTTTTTAAATGAGCCTGAAAGTGGTACTTCTTTCCTATCCAAGTCCCAGCTCCTGTATTTTTATTATTATTTGAGAATCTCAGCTTTCATTTAAGATATAGACAATGTTAATATATTTGTTTATTTAAGACTTCCAAAAAAACCCCAAAACAAAACAAAAATCAAAGGTATGAACAGGCCAAAGACATCCCCATGCCAAACTACCACATTTTATAGTACAGCTTCATGATTTCTAAATGGATTAAATCAGCAATATGAACTACTATAGCCCCAATCCTCAACCTGGTGATAGCACACCAAACATTTGAGGCTCACAAACTGGCACCCAGGAGAAATCTTTTCTCCACGTTTTACAATTCCCTTAAATTTTCAGTTATATCATACCTGATTGCAACATACTTACAGCTCTGATCCTAGTGCTTTCTACAATACTGTCTTCCAAGCAAAATTAAATCTCTATGCAAGTTGAGCAAATCATTCTTGAATAAAACTAAAGAGGGTTCTCATAACGACGATGCACAGTTACATTCTGTTATACAGAGGTGTACACCTTCAGCGATCCCACCAACGGCCATACAGCAGCTGAGATTTAGCACGGGTACAGTCCAGGGAGAGGGTTACCCCATTTGTGGGAGACACCAGAGGTCAGATTTAAAATACAGCAGCTTCTGACCTGGGCTCTCTCTGCAATGTGGAACAGCCCCAAGACTCAGAGCAGTATGTGCTAACAAGGACAGCAGTTGGGACAGGTCTTACAGGGAGCAGCAGCACGAGGCTACTACTGACAGCACTAATGCAGCGCTCATGCTGTGGAAATCCACCTGATTGCAGGGTTTTTATGGTCCCAGTACGCTGTTGCATTGGCACGTGGATTACACCAGAGAAAGGTTTCCTCCTACTGAATGTGAACAAATTATTATTACTGTTAAAACCTTAGTGTTTTGCTACCTCCTTATGGAGTCCCAAGTGAAATCATTCTGCCTTCAGGTGGCCTTAGGGGTGAACACTTTTGGAAGAACAGACTACTATTAAAATAAAGAGGGAGATGAATATGTATCTACATGTCACCCGGTCACACAAACACTTCACACGCTTTGCAGGCAGTACAGCCTATAATTAAGATCATCCAAGGCTTGGCATTATAAAGCTCTACCAATTAACAACTTTGCTGAATTCTTATTGTTTAGGCAGAAATGTCCCAAACCAGGTATCTGCCTTCAGTTGATATTTCAAGTTTTAAGAGAAAACTTCAACTACAACAGCTTAGGTCTTTCAAAATATGCGATTAACAAAAAATTCTTTATTTCTTTCCTCAGCCTACCATAACTCCTATAGCATTTTTCTTCAAGTAGTTTTAGACATCTACCAGCTCTGAAGTAACGAAATGAAACCCAACTTTGCCTCTTTAGTTTGTTGACTACTAGGGAACTGATCAAACTTGATCTGGTTGAAGATGTCCCTGGGGCGGTTGGACTAGGCAACCTTTAGAGGTCCCTTCCAACACAAACTATTCTTTGATTCTATGATATTAAATTCACAGAAACCAAACTGAATTATCCTGCCCTGTCAATAAAAGCATGTCCCGATTTCCTGGGTGAATAATTCGACATTATGATGCACTTTGCAAAACTGCTGAATGTTTGCAGTAACCACTACAGTTAACAAGTAATGGGCCTTGACAACATCCTGGGCTTACAAAGCACTGACGTAGCACAAATTCAGTCCATACACTGGATTTATGCAACCAGTAGAATTCATCCTTCTCTTTGCTTTCCCCACGTTAATCTCTTCTCCAAGCAGGCTACGATGGCCCCTGGTCACAGGCACCTCTGATCCAGTGGCAGACATGAGGCTGACAGGCAGCAGTAGCCTTACTGTAAGGTCTGTTACCCGTTATGTGCTGGCACAGTCGGTTCTAGCAAATAGGTTGCACAGGCCTAAGGCAGCAAAACCCCTTCTGCAGGGGTTGTTATCTCAGGGGAGGGAAAGAGCAGGCAGGCAAGTCACCCAATTTAGATGTGCTAATTTAGGTGCTACAACACCCATCTACTCAGTTTACCCTCCGCTTGAGATTACCACCCCTGCTGCAGAAGAGAAGCAAAGAACAAGGCCTTGCTTCCACCACTCCAATTCAGAGTCAACTTCACCCACACCGGTAGGATTCCCTGCTTCCAGTTACCTTCACCACCCTGCCACCCAACATAGTTGCTTGGGAGCAGACACAGCAGAAAGAGGAGCATATTTACCTTCCACCATCACAGGTCATAGATTCACATCTTTATTCAAACTGCTGGGAGCAGCTAAGATTTGGCCACATGCCGCCTTCTTGCCACCTCTACTAGAGGGCAGCAAGCCAGGGCAGAGGAGCAGTTCAGAGCGCCAGCAGCAATCCTGGTCGTTCCCTTTCTTATCTAGGCAGCAATTTTGTACCTGCCTGGGGCAGTGGAAAAACCTTGCTCTGGCCCTGTAGATATGCACTGTAACGAGGTGATACACTGTAGTGGTGACGTGAATTATTTCAGCTGCTCTGAGCAAAAGCATAAACTATAGTGACATAGAGATTTTTTTTTTTGCTGAAAAAACAATGGGAGACAGAATGAACTATGAAATGTCACCATCCTACTCCCTAGGAAAGGAAACATGCCACTGAAAGTACACATATTGAATATATAGAGGTTAGAGACACAGCCCCATTAGCGTCTCTCTCCAGCATTTCTTCATTCTTTCCTCTTAGTAACATCCTGCTGTTTAGAAAGTATTTATCATAAGAAGCTAATGAACAGAAAAATAATCCTGAGAGCATTTTCAAAAGGTTTAATTTCTCTGCACTTTGTGGTTTGGTTGGTTTTTTTTTTTAAAAAAAAAAAGCAAGTAAAACTGATTTTGCCTCAGTTGGAAGCACTTGTATCAAGGAGAGGTCAGAGACTAAGTCAGTACATGCTCCCTCCATGGTGCCTCAGCCCCAAAGCTCACCTTTGGTACCAGAGACCTGGTAGGAAGAGCACAGCAGAGGAGCAGCAGGAGGCTGTGAGTTTCCAGCAGAGTTCCTGGGAAGTCAGGAGACCTCATTAAGTTTGAGCAAGTTATCCACCTCTAAGATTGGGGGGATTTATTTAAATTATATTTTTACACTATGTATTTAATATATGTTTTTATATTAACATATCTATATGTATGTATATATAATCTGCTTGAGAGAAGTTTTCTAGCTTAAGTTACAAAGAATGATTTTTACATCAACTCAAGACTCACTGCCCAAAAAAGCATTGAGGATACTGGCCAGGAGCTGTAACCTCTCCAGCCATCACAAATGCACCTAGAAAAGTATTCACATCTGTTCCTTTACACCTGATCTGAAGCTCCACCAACTCTGCCCAAACATGACAGGCTAACCAAGGGCAGGAGAAGGTACGTGCTTTAGACTCCTGTCTCTGAGGGTACCTCCCTCCCTGTCACAATGCTGCCTGCAAAACTTTCCTACTCCTAAAATACCATCCCCTCAGATCTTACTGAATTGCTCACCTTTGCCAAGAGCCATATATTTTTGTTCAAATACAAAGCTCTGCCTTTCAACTTAATAGACAAAATAGGGGAGTACTAGCCCAACCTTCTCACCACTCTTCTTGACGGACTGTCACACCCCTTCCCCTACTCACTGTCTACATTTAGTCTACTTCGACCATTTCTGACTTATAGCAGCAAACAACCCCTAAACCCATGCAGCAACACATTTAGCACTGATTCCACATACACACATCCTTTCATCGAGCCCACAAAATCCTCTTCCTTGAGAGAAAGCAGCAGCCACATCAGGCTCACACATCAGTGGCCAACAGCAGGACGGTGACATCCAGCAGGAACGTGGCCGGGGAGCATCTGCATTCAAGTCATGCTTATAGTAAAACTTCCTAAATGTTGACAGGCCTATGGATTTTAAATGAACCTGAACTCTTCAGTGAAGCAGCTACAATTAACTGACTACAAGCTTATAGAAGCATGTTGTTGATTGGGTATAGATTGGTACAAAACGTAGAAACTTAGAAAAACTGCTGCTGTACTCTGGAGGAAAAAAAAAAAAAAAAAAAAAAAAAAAAAAAAATCATCAAAAAACAAACCCTTGGTCAAAGTTAACATTCCCACAGGAAGGAAAGCACTCTCTAAAAGAGGCTGTGCACACATATAACCAATGTCATTCACAGTCAAGACAGGATTAGGGGCTGACCAAGAGAGCACGCAGGGACAGTAAGCAACATGCTACCTACGTATTCATACCCAGGGCTTGGCTGCAGACTGGCACAGATAAAATGCAAATGCACTTACTGTTATGTACACAATACATCCCACAATATTAAGGTGTCTGTGCTCAAGAGAATTAAAAAAAACAAATCCTCACTTTTTAATTATTTGTCTGAAAACACAAGCCTGACCATTGAGAGAAAGAAGGTAGGGTATATGCTCAGAGTTTTCCAGCTGTATCACACTTGCATGGGAGCTCCCCCTCCATGAGAAGGGCAAACCACCAAGACCTCACTAAACCCAATATCCTTAGTGGAGGGACTGCCAGTTTCCTCTTTGTACAACACCTCTCAGCAGAGAGCTGGTCCCAGATGGGGGTACCAACATCCCACAGTAAGGCAAGCAAACACCCAAACAAACAGGATTTAGCAAGGAGAAGTCTATCAGACATGGTAGCTATGCAGGCAGACATACTGAAAAGAGAGAGGGGAAAAGGGTTTGTCACCTGGCTGGGCCAAGCTGAATGAAAACAATAAAAGGGAGGGAAAAAAAAGTTCTAATTGCCCTGGGACTTCATAAACAAGCAGTTGATTTTGAGTCTGGGAGTTAATGCCAACACAACAGCTGGTCTTCAGAAGGGATTTACTAATATAGCAACTTGTAATTAACACAAGGTCATCACTAAAAATTACCAGGCCAATTCACTGTTAAATAGCTTCCTCCAGGGGATATGTCCCTGTTGGAGTGCAAGCTACTGCATTGTGTCTGCAAAGACAGACAGCCCAGGCAAGAGCTGCATTTCCCTGGGGAGACAAGGTCACCATACAGGGCCCCCCATACCCTCCACATCTGTTCATGCCCAGGCCCCTCTCTCCCCTCACCGCCCCACAGATCAAAGTGGCCTTCTGTTCCCTTGCAGACCAGCACACTAAAATACCCACAGCATCCAGGACTGTCAGAGGTGTGCGTCAAGGTCGACAGCAGTGAGCCAACACTTGTAGAAGAAAATTGTACAACACCCTTTGGAATGGTTCCCATATGCACTCACTTTCCCAAGCGTCACAGCCCTATAGAAAGATGGAGACCATAACAGCTGTATCCCTCACACAGTTCCTTCCACCAGTCACTCGCCACTGCAGGTAGAGGTCTTCCCAAACAACTTGGTCCATAAGTCACTTCATCCTGGAAACCTTCCTCTGGGATGATGTCCACATAAATGGAAGTTTCAAGTAGCCTGTGGAGGGGAGTGTTTCATTTCTTAGGCAGCAGAGTTTCTCCACTTCCTTCAGATACACAAATTTCTGTACCTATTTTTACATAGGCACCTGGGATAGCATGTTTAGGTGAAGAGTACCACCTCCCACACTTGTCCTTGCTCTTCCTTTGCTTGGGAGAGCATGCCTTACTCTCCATATCCTTGCTGCTGACCTAAACCTTCCTAACCCCACCCCTGGTCTCAACGCACAGACTAGAGAATTAGGAGGAACCATCTTGTGAAGTGTACCAGCAAAACCAATTCTTTATCTGCCCCAAGGACAGAGGCATCTTGTGCTGATAAGTGCCCTTTGCCTTTCACTGTCATTCTTCCACGCTTCACCTGATGAGATTTCCAGCCCTCACTGTCATGGCAGGCAGCATCCTTAAGAAAGCTATTGCAGAGGCCACTCCTATCACTAGGAGGTAGATGGAAGCCGAGGTACTTAATTGCCATTCCCTCATGCTACATCAGTATGGAAGCAGGATAAAAGATGCCACAGGTAGTTGCTAGATGACTTCTGCTAGATGTGGTGGGACCAAGCTGTCTACCTGAGGGCAGGATGGCAACACGGGGAAGGCAGGGGGAGAGAGACAGGGCACTGTGGAGACAACTGGAAGGGTTTAATCCTACCATTTGGGGGTAGCTCCTACCTCCAGGCTCCTACCAGGCTCCTTTCAAAATAGGAAGGAGCACGTTAACACTGCTATAAAGCTAAGCAAAACCAAGAGGGGAAACACCAGATGAGAAGAAATCCAGAGTCCATCCGTTAGTGTCATATGCCAGCAGTAATTAGCCTAGTAATCTTCTTCTCTGCCTTGCCTCAGCACCTACCAGCACAACTGCATATCAAGGTACAGGCTCGTTACCTCTGTACACCCTTATGCAGAACAGGACAAATAACAGATAACTTCATATGACTTAAGTACCAACTTCACTCATGTCTTATCTGATTTCTTCCCCTACGATTCACTTACAAGTATTCAAAAAAGGAACAGGATTAGCAATTAAAAAGATGAATTTTAAAAAAGCCTTTTATAGTAAAAGGATTACTGCATAAATTGAGGTAGGCATGAGGGACTGGGCAACTCAAGACCAAATCCTGCCTTGTACCTTTTCTTAAGCAAGTCAGTGGACTTGCCAAGGCCTTTGACTCCAGGGCAGCAGAGTTATGTATTTTCCAGTTTAGCAACATACTTCACTTTAGGGGTAAATAAGCTCCTTTTCAGTCTTCATTCAACATGCAAAACACCTCACAGTGATCTTGCTAAACAGTTCTTCATAGGGCAAGCAAATAAGTGATTCTTTTTATCCTTTCTGAAAATTTCATATTCTTGAATCTCTTACAAGTCTGGGAAGGTGGAACTCATTCGTAAATAAGGTCCTGGGAAACACACATGGCCACAGCTTGGCAGGACCACAGCCCTGAATGAGCTCTTTCATTTTCAGCGTGTTTAGTAACTTGGGTTAAAGGTGGTTTTGATAGAATATTTAAAACACAGAGCAGCTAGAGTGCTACAGTTACCTTTACCTAAAAGGGATTCATATAATAATAACAACTGATTTTTCAAAGCATTCCTCTCCATACCTCCTAAAGTAAGCAAAGGTGCTTCAAAAACACTAGGATCAGCGGTATAATTTAGTCTGGCTAAGCGCAAACTTGAAAACAAGCAGGGGAAAGAAAAAGGAATAGGTTTGTAGCGGACTAAGCAGAACAGAATTCACATGTGAAGCAAGGGGAAAGGCGTGTTCATTTTCTGTTTTCTGACTGTAAATTACCATATAGTATTGCTGCTGCGCCAAAACCGATGCACTTACTCATGAACTGCAGCAACCCTACACAAGGATGTAGTAGATTTATGACCTGTATGATGAGCCCTTTATACACTCACAGAGCTCATCAGGCTACTTGCTGTTGGGTGTTTGGCCACAAGAATTCAGTTGTACCATTGGCGCCTACATTCAAAAAAAAATTTACAAGCAAGAAAGATGTAAGGTGATAAAATACTTCAGACAGCAAATAAAGCTGTCTGATCTCATCTTGTGAGCATGCTGATGGTAAGCCCACAAAAGGAAGTGACCGATGCAGGAGGGTTTGGGGCATAACACACAGCAAAAACCACTCACACCCCACACCTACTCCGAGCGCCAAACACCCAATAAAAGATTTCCAGACACAAACCGTGGTGATTCCCATCCTTCGAGGAACATCTCGGAACATCATTTGGAGATCAGAGTATCATTAATTTAGCAATGGACAAAATGAAATCTGACCTTAAAGAACCTGGAAGTGAAGCTCACACACACACAAAGCTGCAAGTCAACCTACCTGCCCTGCAATCTGTACAGAAAGAAACAGTATTTCCTAAAAATTAACACCACAAGCTGCATTATGAAATTGTTAAAATATCAGCATTGAGTTAATGGTTGGTTTAGAGAGTCTGTTCCTTGTAGGATCGTGTTATATACTCCTCTTCAAGGAATATTTTTAGCCTAGCCTCAACTTATTTCTACCTTTTTTTTTTTTTCAATTATTATTTCATAGTATATTTCAGGTCAGCTGTTTAAACTGTCATATATCTAACTGAAGCTTAAACAGGAAGTAAAAGGAAAAAAATTGAGGTGAACTTAACTTTTTCTGTCTATCTTTTAGGTAATTTTTCCCAGAATGTCAAAGCTAGAGAAGACTATTAATAAATTTAGCACCAATATCCTGTCCTAACTGTTTATTCTGGCCAGATAAAACCACATTTGGTGGAAAAACATTGATTTCCTTTCAGCATCATAGCCTGGAACAGCAAAAGCTTTGTTTATAAAAATCCAAATAGCTTTTTCTCTCCAACCTGCCCAGTTGGCTTACATATAACAACCCTTGCTGCATGGGACAGAATGACCATTTACACTCTGAATTGCAGACCATCCAATTTCTGCAACTAAGATACACCCCAAAAACCTTGACTTGCACTGGATAAAGACTATCAAGGCTTCAGTGCCATTCTTCCTTCTAACATGAATTCAGTAGATTATTGACTTTAAAAAAAAATATTTACGGTATTTATGGGAAGATGTTTTCATGAGATAGCTCAGAGAAACACTTTTTTTGGTTTGTTTTTTTCAAAAGGCAATCTATATACAAGGGAGCCACTGGAGTTGGGGCAAGAGCAGCTGCCAGGCATCTGGCAGGTTTGTCAGGGTTGGCACACATGCTGGATATCTGGCAGTTAGCTTTTGCATCTGTTAGTTTCAGCAACAGCCATGGCTACATCAAAAGCCACAAAGGCATGTCCTGGTTATTTTTCATGGTGTCTGCATTGATCTAACACATTCTAGGTTCACTGCCCAGTTTTTTGGTTTTGTTGTTTTCTTGGGTTTGGTGTCATTTCCCTCCAAAAAAAAAAAAAAAAAAAAAAAAAAAA
>NW_015090922.1:10541772-10567338 GCF_001431845.1 Calidris pugnax
TTTTTTTTGGGTTTTGTTTTATTTCCCCCAAAAAAAAAAAAAAAAAAAAAAAAAATAGAGATTGTGAAATAAGAGGGCAAGTGCCCCAGTTTGCCTGGGTGGTAACTGGAAGAGATCCACCATTAATATACCAGATCTTTCTCTCTGTATGCATATCTATATATATAAATGTATAAATATATTTGTCAAGCTCCTCTAGACACTGGAATGACTGTCTCAAAGAGGCAGTGCTCCACACCATCTTCTTATGCTACCCTGTCCACTAACAATAAATAAACTCCATTACGTTAAAATAGATTGTTCGTCTTGCTGTTTAATTCCATGTGTTTTAGATTACGGACTTTTAAAATTTATTTTAGGCAGTGTTACCCTCCATGGTAACATAAATAATAAACCTGCAAGCTTAGTGCTGTGATGAACATTGCTGGCTAGCCTAGGGCCACTAGCACTCTTCCCTCAATATTAAAGAAGAAAATGAACACTTCACTAAAAAACAGGAAACCACATTTTAGCAAATCTAAAGTCTAGTTTCGTGAGCATCTTGAGGGCAGTATAAGGCCATATTGATCCTGACTGCACAGTCTGACCCTGTCCGACTGCTCACCCCACGTTGAGACCAGCACAAACAACCAGGAGGCCACACAGCAAACCAGAATTGGGAAGCTAATCTCAGCAAAAAAACCCTAAGTATTTGGGCTGTGTTTGCTGAGCTGGTTTCATTTGGATCAGTTTCCCCAGCTGGCTTCCAGGTACGTCTGTGCCGGCGCACACTGAGGATATGTTTGGGGCAGGGAGATGCTGGGACAGCTCTTGGCAGTGGGTGCAGCTCAGGTGCTGAAGCAGACACAGGAGTGCAAGGGCACATTTAGCCCTGCTGGCTCCACAGAGGTGCTGGGGACCCTGGTCCTGCCAGTACCTCCCCACTAGTACTTCGTAACACTTGCTGTCAGCTTTAAACTGCCTGGTGCCCCGACTCGTACGTCATTCCAACAGGAAAGCCGTGCCATGGCTCAGGTCACACCAGCTGCACCTCCCAGCAACTGATGGCTGTCCATTTTCACCCGTGCAAATACCTGGTGTTTGTGCTCAGGCACCCTCAGACTAAACAGCCCTTATGTGGCAAAGGGTGCCACAGCTTGAGTGGACCAGGTCAAATCAGGTAGGCTGGGAATCAGCAGAGCCCGAGATGTACCTTCGTGCCAAGGCAATGTTTTGCACTGCTTATTCTCTTGCACAAGCCTCGTGTGTAGAAGAGAAGTCACCACCTGGGAAGAAGCTGCCCCTCTTCCCACACCAGGTGTTTAAAATGCATCCAAATTCTACCTTTCCAGTTAAAGGCTGCTTTCAGAAATACAGACCTTGTTAACAATACTGGCTCAGCATATACTGTCTGTCAAAGGGAGGTTCTGGGGGTTTTTACATCTCTACCAATATATCCTTGCCACTCAAATTCTGCAATGTTTTACATTTACTCACTACAGGCAACACTCTTTGCTATCTAGGGTGGTTTGATTATCATGATACTGGATTGCTTGTCATCGCTGCACCGCAAGGAAATATTTATGATCAAATCTACGCTAAGAGAAAAGAGGTCGATTTTTCTTTGCTGTTGGAACAGTAGGAAAAATAACAAATTTAAAACTTGCAAAGAACTTGGAAAACATCTGGGAAAGAAAAGCAGAAGTATACCATCCCTGGTAATATTACAGGACGAAAGGGTGGGGGGGAAGAAAAAAAAAAGTTTAAAAAAAGGAAAAAACTCAGTGCAAATTAAGCCACGAGAACCAGAGATACAGCAGATATTCTATACATTTTTCACCTGCCCTGTCTTTTTTTTAAGCACACATCACACAGCTCCCTACTCAGTGATGCCTATGCTGCTTCATTCTTCACACCCTTGGCAGGGCACTGATGCCTTTTCTACTTTTTTCTATTTTTCTCTCCTGGGAACCTGAGGCTCTTCAGTTTGAGGATCTCTTACCCATTTCTCCCTCTTTGCAACCACCTTCCCAAGAGTTTGGATAATGGTGGTGCTCCCTCTAACAGAGCCTCGACCCATTAACATGCCCAAGCGAGAAAGGATGTTTCTGTCTCATCCTGGTGGTTCTGCCACACACCTTCACCATCCTCCAACCTTCGTCAGCCTGGGAATTGGGGAAAAGAAGCTCAAACCTTAAGTCAGACAACAGATAGCATTCAGGGATAGCTGTTTATACAAGCTAGAGCCTTACAGCTGCAAGGGAATGAGGCTCAGGCAAGAAAAACAAGGCTTTTAACACTAAGCCCCAGTAAGATCACATTCAAAAGCTCAAGTTTCAAAACCTGCTCCTGCAAAATTGTGCACCCAGGCATCCACTGCAGGTGTCCCACCATTTAACACCTGAAGCAGTGCCACTGGTATCACCTCAAAAAGAATCACAACATTCATTTTATGCTCAAGCCTGTGGGGGATTTCTCTGCTCCTAAAGATGCATCTCCAAAATCCTAGGTATGCCCTCAGAGTTCACCAACAAAAGCTTACACAAAAACAGTCTTTGAGAAATGGTGTTTTCGGTGTCGTGGACCATTACAGGCAAGCGATGGCAAACAATGGGAATAGCTGGGAGAGAGTTCATTTACATTTTGCCACTTTTCATCTGTCTCTTCAGTGGCCTATAGTTAATCAAACCAACACCCCTTCTTTCTGTGTCACAAGCGCAAGAAAGAAGTAGGCACTGTACATCCTTCCCGCTATTCTCTTGCAAATGGAGCCACAGCAGAATTCAAAAGTAGCGCACAGAGGCCGAGTGAATTATGCATTTGGCTCCTCTCAAAAGCCAAGGAAAAGCTCAAATGCCAGATTTCCTTAAAAGCAAAGCATCCCGTCAGCAAAATGACACTGACTGTCTGTATTGGGGGCAGTGGGCTTTTTCTTTTCAGAAATAGCATCCATTCATCTGTTGTTGTTTTAATTAGAAAAACTGATAAATACAAAACCAATGGGGGAAAACAAATACAAAAATAACAAAGAAACATTTATCTGCTAAAGGGAAGTGGCAAAGAGCAGCTGTCCTTTAATGATCACCAGGCACGTGAAATTAATCCACATCTTTATTACAAATTTAAACCAACAAAATAAATTAAAACTCAAGTCAGACCAGGAACCCAGGTGGGGAAGGAATAAGCAAAGCTCAGTTTACCCCCAGCCTGGCCAGTCATCTCTGCAAAAATAAGTACCTTTGTCTGCTGCCACCACAATTACTCTCTCATCACCATTGCTGAAGATGAGATAGGAAAGCCACTGCCCCGTTGTGAACAACGGGCGCTTTACACCAGCGCAGAAAATGAATAGCTCCAATTATTCAGAGGGGCTACAGATACATGTGGTGTAGAAGTTTAATTTTTAAATTTCCATGAAATACATGCGTTTAAATATAGCATAGGGAACAATAGCGCATTGATCTAGTCCTTCCCCCAAGTAAGTCTTTTCCATTAGTGGGATCCAATCTTGCACTGGCAAAATTCCCATCGAGTCCAGGGAGCTTTGCACAAGGGAATATGGCATTGTTCAGCTGCTCGCCCCTCTCTGCTAGATCCTGCATGCTGAGGAGACAGAGCAAGGGGACAAGGCGCTAAATAAAGTTCAAAGCAAAGGAGTCACTGCTGGGATTGAGCCAAGGAAGGGAATAGCCCCCTCCCTGCTCCTAGTAGCCCCATCCTGCAGATGGAGATACCCCCCTAAAGTGCTGCAGGGAACACGGGGTGCTCTTTATATCTTGTGCTCTAGGCTGCATCTATGGTCCAGCCTCCCCTTCTGCAGGTACTCATACATCTAGGATCAGTGCATTTTTTCCCCACTGAACAAGGACACCCTGAAGTCACACTTTGCAAAAGAATATGGGCTGTTTGAATACCATCCTGCCAAGGCTACCACATTATTATTATTATTTAGGAGTTCCTTAGTTTTCAAGCATTGGCAAAAGCAGCTTGCCCAAGTTTTTATTACAAATTCCACTTGTGCATGAAGTCAGCTGGACATTTAAAAGTGCACTACATATATCTCAATTCAGAATCAACTGTGGTGGGAAAAGGAATAGGATTAGCTTTATTTTGCGAAAAATTTCAACAGAAATTCATGCATCCAGGTGTTTCCATTCTTTGCAAAAACATACCAGGGTAACTTGTTCCTGTAAAGAGGCCTTTATTAAAATATAGAATGTACCAGACACATGGATCAGTTCTAAAGATCAGTGATTTTAATACACTTAAACCACACTTAAACCACAAAACAACAGCAGAAAACTCCTAGAGGCTTTTTTTTTAGTTCTCTTAAAACTTAAGAATCAAGCTCAGGAATTCATATTTCATTACAAAACCTCGAATTTTATTATAGTACAAATGGCATTTATACTATACTTCCATATCACATTTTTTGCATAAGCACAGATCAAGGCAGCAGGACACATTTGCACATGTAGAGTAAATAAGACAATAAGAGGTAGCAATTAGCATCACATGGATCATATGCCAGTCTGTGTATTTCATAACTTTCCTTGAACTGAAAATATCCACTCCCCTCCAACACACACACAGCGGTACCCCCAGCTCCTAATCAAAATCAGAGCATCTTATGCTCAGAACAGTAGAAGAACAAAAGAGAAAAAAAAAACACAAGAAAACCACACACCTCCAAAAAATCCAAAAGAGTCCCAATAATTAGAAGCTAATCCCTGTTCTGGGGATTGCACTCTAAATTAAAGTTCAAAGATAACACCATTACTCCATTTTACAGAAGTGGAGCCGAAACAGAGAGATTAAGGCTTTGTATACACTAAGGCACTTCACAGTTTTCTTTCTTCCACACTTTGTGTAGCTTGTTTATTTAGATTGCAACTAATCAAAACAGGATTATCTCTCATTTGTATTTATACACTAACACAAAGCAGCCATGAATAACTACAGAAGAATTGCTTTTCAGGCGGTAATAGCTACAGGTGATTACTAATGATGCAACTCCAAGCATGTAGCTGGCAATGCTGTGTTTTCTTTTCCAGGTTACAGAGATTAATACTTCAAGTCATGATCCACTGATACTTATGTAAACAACCTGTGTGGAGGGGAAATAGAAATGGTACATCTCTGCTCCTGGGAGCAGCGGAAGGACTGAACTAGCCAACATACCTATTTTTGAGAAAAGAAAGTAAGAGGTGGGATGAAATGTCTTTCCAGAAGAACCACCTGTCTACAACCCCTTGCTTCTAGACTTATCCATCAGAGACATCAGAAAAGGAAAGGGAGAGGAGAAGCAGAAAAGCAGCTAATAGTAAGTTAACAGATTTGCCAAGAAGCAGGGAAGACTGTTGATACCCTTTTTACAACACACACTTATATTGTCATCATCAAGGGCTCTTAGCCTCTGTCTTCTACCAGGCTGCTACACCCATCACATATTACCTACACAAAACACCAGAACATAGTCATTTAGTGTCATTTGAGCCCCCCTGATGTATTTGGGACATTTGCACAGGGCTGATAGATATGCCACAAGAGCTGCAGAAGACCTGGCCTTTCTGGAGCAGCAGCTGTAAACCAGCTCTACCAGGTTTAGCCGTCCTTACCCCAAGACTAATAAATGGCATCAGATGTCTACATTTAGGAAGCTGCATTACTTCCCCACGTGGTATCTAGGTTTTGGCTGCATAGCACACACCAAGAGATGTGGTCTCAGGCAGCGAGTCCATGGGGAAAAAGCTAACTGCCAGGATGGTCCACCCAGCCTCACCCTGCCCACTCTGCAGGATCCCAAGGACAGGGGTCTGCAGTGAGCTGGCATCACATCAGGGCAAGACTTCTGCCAGCCTGGACCCAGCCCACGGGCCATACAGCCCTGACCATGGCCTCTGTTATGAGCCCTACAACAATGCAAAAGCCTTTGCCCCACTTAAAATGCATGAAAGGAACCCTCAGAATGAGAAGGATCCCTTCTACAAAGCTCTTTGAGTTCGAGGAAAGTGGAGTTTAATGGGGAAAGTTGAATGAAATGCAGGTTATTAATCAGTTTTAAATGGGTAACTACTCAGGGCACACAACCACGTATTACACCCCATTATGTGACAGGACTCAAAAACACTGCAGCATCATCTCTGCTAAGATTTGTGGCTCAAACTACCAGTCTTTCCACGCAGAAAGCTTCAAAAGGAGTGATTAATATAAGAATTGAAATTATAGACAACAAGAATATATTAAAGAAAGCTTTTTCTTATTTGTGACCCAGAGATCATTTACTTTGAAATCAGGGCTTGGGGCAGATACTTCACCATGAGCACAGCCCTGAGGAATGCTGAAATCAGCCATCAATAACTCTTTTCACAAGACAAGCTCCCTGAGGGCAGAAGGATAATACCAAGCTGGGTGGTAGTTTTTAAGCAGCTGGACACAAATTGGGACTTGTCGGTTGTTGTTCCCAGGCACTGCATGTCAAATTGGAATAACCTGTTGTGCTCTCTCTTATTTTTTTCCATGACTGGCTGTAGAATGCAGAAGAGGCACCTGTTGACTCCTGGATTAGTTTCCGTGATGAACAGCTCTTATCAATCGTCACTCAGTGAGAGATTTCAAAATAATAGTTTCTTCTCATTTTCCCCACAGTGAGAGACATTCAGCTCAAACAGCAACCAAGCTGCAGCCTGCTTTTCTGACATCCGAGCTCTGCTGAGATATTTTCTTCACTAACTGGTTTTAGAGGCTTCTTGCTCTTTCCAGTGCAATTTACAAGAGCCATTCCAGGAACCAAGCTGAAGAAGTTGCCTAGAAGGAGCATAGCAGCCCAAGGCACGCTGACATTGGAAACATCCATGGCACATCTAGTCTCCCAGTGGCATGAAGCCCAAACAGAGGGCCCAGTGTTTGATCTAGCCTCGTGGTAGCTCACAACTTGCAGCAGAGAAAATGCAGCTGCCTGGAAAGGCAGCAGGAAACTCAGAGGCCCACCAAAGCAGTCTGCATAGAGTGCTGTGCTCCATATGTTGTATGACAGGACACAGGGTGCTTTAGCCAAGAGCTCACCTCATCACCACTGACTTAGTGATGCCTTTGATTTAGCCTTTTTGCAGCTAAAGGCTCCCTAGGACAGATGGGGACTAGATGCCACCTTGAGCTCCACTGCTGCCAATGTGAGCTGGCCTCAAGCTACCCAACACACACTCCAGCAGTCAGATTTCTAATTGATCTGTGCACACATCAGCAACGTAAACACTAAAACACAGTGGAAAACAAGGCCAGCATATTCCCCTGTTCAACGCTTGTGGGTCTTATACCTAGCAACTAAGAATGGACTTTCCCTTCCCTCTTCACAGCCCAGATCTGCTTTCAACTTGGTCCTTGTCTCTCATTCAGCACCTCCAAAACTTCTTCACTGAGAAGAGGCTCAGTGTCTTCTTCATCTGCTTGGATCTCCCAGCTGCCTCTGTGGAGATCCAAGATGGCTTGATCACCAACTGCTAAGATCAGTTTCTCATATCCACCATTAGCAGCTTCTCACTAGTGTGTCATACATTTGGCAAGATCTTAAGAAATCCTACAGAGCATAAGTTTCCACAGTAACTTGTGAAGCTGCTTTTATGAACCACCTTACAAGCAAGGGGGGCTGCTGTAGCAGACAACCCTTTTCGGGCCTTGAGCCCCAAGTCATTAGATGATGCATTGGCAGTACAATTTTCTCCTTTGAAAACATTATTTTTGTTTTTTTGGTTGTTGGTTACCAAGCAATAATGACTGTAGATGGGCTTCATGGGAGGCAAGTCAAATTATTGCTGGTCTTCCGAGTTCAGTAAACAACTAAACTACTGTCAAGAGAGCAAGAAATGGCAGAAAATGTGAAGTAGGCTTTAGCATTCTATCCATCTTGAAGTATAATACAGAATATATCTCCAAAAGGCCAGAAGAATTCTCCATCGAGAGTAACATTAAAAAAACTATCCACATAGGTGTACTCCAACAACAAAATATTCAAGAACATGGGCCCTTCGTATTTACACGTCTACTAAATAGATATTTCTCCTAAGCTGAAAATTCCTCTTTAGTGAAATTAGGAAGCTCTGCACAATTACACAACACCAGCTAAAAGATGGCTCCTCTTATAGCAATTTTGCTAACATATAGTTGGACAGATATTTTCTTCAGTGTCAGCTTAAGCAGCCTTCTCCCATAGCAGTGTTCCCTTGGGTGCAGGGCTGTGCACCACATCGCATAACTCCCTGCAGGCTGTTCTGCTTTGCTTGGTTTGGTTCCACCCTCCTCCCCCACCTCTTTCCAGGGGATGGGGAACATCCTAGCACTGTGCTGCTGTTGCCAAAATGTTGCATGAGAAACTCTGGTATTTCTCCTAGCAGGTCTTCCCCAAGCATCCCAACACTTCCTGTATCTCCGGCCTAGTCCAGGTAGAAGAGTTGTGCCAAGGACACATGGTTGCTGAGCACGGGGTGCCCAACATGGTGGTTTCCCACTCCAGGTTTGGCTTGGTCCAACTGCACTTCACTTCTATTTTCTTGAGGTGAAGGCATGGCAACCTATTCCAGCATTACATACTTTAAAAAGCAAATTTATACTCTTTTGAAAGCAAAACTGGAGAGACTCAATTCAAAAGAAGAGCAGAGCTTCACTACAGAAACAACCCAAAGATGGAAACTGCCCAGCTAGATAGAGAACGTGTACTGCCTGCCACTGATGGATGTGCACTAATCAATTGCCTTAGCATGAGCAAATACATCTATTATTTGCGTAGGTGCAATCTATCCCTCCTTCACATTAAAGTAAGCTATGTCAGACAAACGTGAGCTCAAATGAGATCAGGCTAAATACCCACTGTGGGTTTAGCAAATAGGAGGATAACAGCCACTCCCTTTCTTAATCCCCTAAAATCTTGTGTATAAAATATAAGATTAAATTTTTTAAAAGTCAAGGAAAAAAAAATATTATTTGAAACTTTAAAAAGGCCCAATCACCAAACGTGGCTTGCAGCTTAAGTACAATTGTTCTGGGTGGTCTGTGAAGCACTAAGCTTGCTGTGCACAAAGAAGTATTTTAAGAACAAAACAGTGGGGCACCAGAGTGTTAGAAAAGATGAATTCATGTTAGAAAAACACTTTGTGAAGTCATACACAGAATGCAAATGTTGAAAAAATAAATAATAGCTTCCCTTACCTATTTATTTTCATTTCTTATGCCAAAGTCATAATTCCTTTTTATGTATTTTGAGGATAAATATTAAGATTAATAGATCGTCAACATTATGAAGGCTTAGTCTCTGGGACACGAGGTCATTGGGAAGCAAAGATCTACAGTCACTAAACACAGCAGTAATAAAAGCCGAGAAACTCAACAAGTTACTTTCATTTCAGACACAATCAAAATGGTTTGTCACCCCAAACATGAAGACACAGCTTGATCCCTGCCCTAGAGTCTCCAGAGGGTTTGAAAGACTCTTACCAAGGCTTTGTAGACCGGGCTTCCTTTCTGCACTAGAAGGTGCACATGTAGACCAATGTAATGATGCTGGGTAGAAAAAAAACCAAGAACAACCACACTAAAAAAAAAAAAAAAAAAACCAAACCAAAAATAATCTGTTTAGAGGGATTTTTCTACCTCCTTACCATTGGGGTGCAGTCACTGCAGTTCTAGATAAGGCCTCCTTCTCCCAAAACTACACCCCATGCCTTTTCTCTCCCTCATCAGGGTTGTGGCACACACCCCAATAACAGCAGTTGGGTACTCCTGCCTGGAAACGCAGTTCACAAGATTTAGTTGGGTAAGACACTGCTGGAGGTGCGTACCTTTAAGAGCTGTACAAGCAAACATGCCAAATACACAAGAGTCATTTCCCATGCCCAAACTGTTCTGTTTGCCTTTCATTTTTAAAAAGCTTTGCAAAGCAGGTATGTGTTGGGCCGTCTATACTGAAGGGAAACAAACACAAGGAAGGGCAAGTCTGTGCAGGATGACAAAAAATAAGATAAATTTAGCGGTTTAGAGTCAGGGCACTTCAGTTAACCACTATCCTCTCCACTAGACACAGAGTATAAGTTCTAAGAAAGTGCAGATTCTCACAAGAGCTGGCATTAAAAATATTGAGGCAGCAAATGAGAACATGAGCTATTGTTTTCCCACTCCCACATTAAATGACATCTGTTGCTTGTTAAAACAGTGCCCACTTCCAATGCAGCCAGCATCTCAGGTGATGTCCCTCATAGTGATACATCAAAGGAAACTTCTGGTGCAATTCTAATGCAGAGGTGTGCCTCCTCTATGCTAGAACAAATTTACATACATATATGAGTGCCCAAAGCCCTGCATGTGCTAATTGCTCCCAGAAGCAGTAAAAGCTTCCAGTGAGATATAAATTTTAGTAAAAATCCAGTGAGATACAATTTAAAACAAAACAAAAGCATTTTTCCTTGAGGTCACCGGAATAAAGTCCTGCACCAAAAAGAAGTCATCCATCCCAAACCAAGACACGGGCACACAGGCTGCAGATGTGACTGAATCAAGACCTCGGCTCTCTTGTTTGTTTCTGATATCCTAGTGCAAGACAAAGGCTCTAGGCTCTCAAAACACATGCCACCTGAATAATCTCTTATTAGAACTGGCATCAATAATATCTGCAAGTCCCTCCATAACCAAGTAAATAATCATTGACAAACCACAGAACAATTATAACCCCCAGTGTTATGTATATATGGGACACTAACCATCCCCAGGTGCCAGGGATGAGTCATTTTGGGTGGAGGGAAAAGAAGGGAAAGAGGGGAAAGGGCGTAATGTCTTCTTAAACTAGCGTTTGTTTTTAGTATAGTGCTCCAGACCAATAGGTGAATATCATAACCCTGCCAGTGGATGCCAGATCCATCACATCCACCTAGGAAAACTGCCACGTAAGAGGCACTACAAGGTCACCTCATCTCAATAATGACACAACCGTGATTGAATATTAACCACATCAACCACCACAGCTTGTCCAAATGCAAACACACCGAAACCCAAGCCCACACCCAGTCATTCAATTTCTTTCAATAGAGGTCAGTGGAAAACAAGGATACAGCCTATCTAGTGTCTAACAAAACAACAAAAAAACAAAACCAAAACAAAAAAAAAACAACAACAAAAAACCCCACCCCCACATAACACACACAACCCTGCTGCTAAAACTCTGTCCCAGCACAAACTTCCACGTGAAGCAGCCTTCTTCTCAAGGAAGCCTCCATACTTATACAAATTAGTTCTTAGCTTCCCGCTCTGACCAAGGAAAGAAGCAAGCCAGGGCTGAACATTTCGGAGCATGCCAACCCAAGCCAGAACAGCAAGACAGAAAAACAATTCCTTGAGAGCTTTGCAATGCCAAGCAAACCCCCCACACTCCAGGTTAAGTAATTAGGAGATGGGGAAATAATTCATTTTGGGGCACAGCATAAATTGAAATAGCCTACGAATAAATTACCTCAAGAATGGCAAAGTTGCCACTCCAAGGGACATCTAGACAAGCAGATATAATGTTGTAGAGCAGAATCAGATGCCTAATAATTCCCAAATTATTAATATACGTTCACTTATATATGAAAATCCAGAATATACAAGGCAAGTACACAGCGTAACACTTTTCAGTGGTGAAAAGTTCACCCTGGAACTGCAGTACCTCTTTCCTATTTCTTCACAAATGATACAAATTCACCTTAAATGGTACCTTAGCATCTGCTGGAAATACTGCCAATATAATTTAATAGTCAAGTGCTGAACATCACTCGATGATGACTTTAAAGAGGATGCAGTCATAACTGGTCACATTTATTGACCCATCAGAAGTGTCACATGTTACCCATCAGCAACATACACACCATGATAATAGATCATTAACACAGCATGAGCTAAATGCTCCATTAGAAAAAGCCAATGATTTTACATCAAACTTTTCAGGAAGCAGAGCTGATTGCTCAGGCAATGAAACAGCCGACCAAAAGTCACTGGTAAGTTTTATTAAACAGCATCATGAGTGACCAATCAGTCCTTCCTCACACTAGAAATTTTACCTCTATGAGCATCTCGCTTGTTATGATCAACCAAGTTATTTGCCCAGATTGAAGCCAAATGGACAGCAGGATTCTCGTGTCGCTATTATTAATACATATCTATTATAAATACACAGTAAATATACACCTATATTTATTTAAATATATAAACTATAAATACATAAAACACACACGCATGTGTGAATGTATACAGCCACATATACCACACACCAGCCTAACTAAAACACAGGCAGCTCTCTCATTTCTACAATCATTAGATCAATAAACAGCTTTACACAACCTGGAGCAGGGTGCAGCCTTGCCCACTACCGAAACCTGCCGTTCCTGGGACTAATGCCGGGTGGCATGTTTTTCATGAGGGACTACGTAAAGAGACAAAATGTAAGGTTAACACTAAGAATAATATGCTGAGGAAGCTGATAAGTTTTAAATGGAAGTCCAGACCAACAACCCTACAAACTGCAGCAACTGCACTTTGTTTTTTAGCAACCAAATCCAAGTCCAGCATGGGAAAGTTCAGACAGTACACGCAAAGAAATACAGCAAATAAGCACACACCTTCTGTCAAATAAAGTGTGTGGGGGGGAAACTCCTGCCATCAGAAGATAATTTTTAACTAAAGCAGAATACACAAAACAGCAATGCAAGGCATCTACTCTATGGCTATACTATAGCCATTAGCCAGCTAAAAACTGATAAAGTAGTTTTGCCGTAATGCAGAGGGATTTACAAGGCCCTTTGGAGACCACATATTTGGAAACATGAAGGTCACAGTCCAATGTAGTCAATGATGGATTGGAAACGACCACTGAAGTTGCTGAACATCCACTTGAAGATACAATTAATGCCTGCATCGGAGTTGGCAAGACAACAATAACATGCAGGAACAGAGCAGATTGGCACACATGAATGAAGTAAACCAGCCAGCACGGGACACCTTTGGGGTGTGGGACCCAAGGATACCAACAGGCTGTGCACTTGGTTGGAGGAAAACCACATGGGAGTGGTGACAAGCCATGAGAAGCAGCGTCTGGAGGCTATACTACCTACTGGGAGATGGACTGCCTGGGGCAGGGTCGGGGGGGAGGAGGATGATGCACATTTCTTCATATCGCTTTCTGCTTTGATGCTACCACCTTGACAAAATCCCTGCAGAAGAGAGTATTTCTTCCCAGGCCCACCAGAAGAAGCTACAGCTTCCTGAGCTACCACCAGCACAGCCCAGAATGAGACAACAACTAGGTAGGGCTGGTGCGTTTCCAGGACTGACCATCTCTGAACACAGGCAGTGTCACACGGATCCTACTGAAAACTGGGGTGGACAAGGAAGACAAACTCAGCAAAGGAGTTTGCCTGCTCAAGGGAATTTGTTATTATTAATTACCCTTCCCCTCCACCTCAATTTCAGAAAGATGCCCAAAGTAGTCCAATGACACTAGAGAGAAGTAGAAGCTCCAACATATGTTACGAAGGCGGTATGTCTACCAACAGAACAGTATCTAGTGTGACCAAACACACACAGCCAGGGAGCATCATGAACTAGGACAGACAGCACAGGCAGCATTCACAGCCCTGGGCATGCAGGGAGAGAGGTAAGCCATACAGAATCAGAGGATTCACCTTAGACAAAAGTTTACTCTTTACCCAGCCTTCCCTATTTGGTTGGAAGTCAAAACCACAAAACCAATCCCAGTTAGGAACTCACACTGATCAAATTTCTTCAGTGTTTCCAGAAACTTCCAGTTCCCAAACTACCACAACCCACCCAGGCCCCCCCCATCCAGGTACACAGCAAACTAGAAATTAATTTAATTTTAGAGAAGTTCGCCAGGTTGGAGGGAGACTAAAGTTTAAAGGTTTAGGCTCTCCCAGGGCAGGGAAGCACCAGCAACGGGCTTGGGACTTCAACACGAGTCCTAGCTCTCCCCTGAAGAGCTTACTTTTTGAAAGCAGTTTTTCCTCTCATTTCACTGAAGCAGTTAAATTTATCAGGTGTTGTGATATTTACCAAATAAATTAGGACTTCTCTTTCTTTCTTTTCTTAGCCCTCTCCAAATACCAGCTGCATACCTCTCGTGTTGAGCGAATGCAGAGAGCCCTTTACAAGAGGGCTTCAGGCTGAAAGAGAAAACTTTCCTGCAAGCTCAAATCCATCACTGCAGCACAGCTTTGCTCGCTCTGTCTTCCACAGCAGAATTCAAACACAAATTCAAGAAACCAGATGTACAGCTGACGTTATGAAACACTGATGGTGGGATAAGAGAGCTCTATCATCACAGGCACCAGCATTCCCCTAAACCCCACACTCACCCCAATTACTATGAAGAATTATTCCCCCAAAAAACCCATGAAAAAACTTCCATTCCCCAGAATTCATAAAATTCCTTAGAAAAGAAGTGCTAAGAAATCACGTACTTACATAGTCTGCTGAAAGTCACAGCGTAGCAGTGCCTGGGGCTCATAGACACAAGGCTCTGCAGAAACATGAGGGTAACAGAGCAGGTTTCAGGAAGAACCTGACCTTCCTTTCACCCAAAGCTCACCAGGAGTGCTGGGTCTCTGCAAGTCATTTTGAAGCACAAGCATTCCCACCTGGACTTAATTGGGCTCATTGAGAAAGCTGAGAACAAATGAATTCAATGAGATGGGGTTCTGTTGGAACATTTCAGTCCCTGGGGATTGTTCAACTTATAAAATGATGGGTTATTTGCATCATAAAAGCTAACTATACGAAGAGGTTGTGGGATATTGAATGCTCTAGTGAATTATTTCTTTTATGTTGGATGCGGTACAAGGGAAGGGGAAGTTGCATACAACATTATTTACAATTTCTTTTACTTTTCTCCACGCAGCCAAGGCAACAAGGCTACTTACGTGCTGTGGTTTCTAACTTACAAGTTGCTCTCTTTTGCTTGAGTAACGCTGGTATAATCATGAAATATTAAGTTCTGTCTTTTTCTGTGTTATTGTAATCTTAACTGGCTCATTTTCACCCTCCCTCTTTTCCCTTTTCTACTACTAGTCCTGGAGTTACAGAAAGTACATTTCCTGTAATTTCAAGGAAACTTTTCCAAGACACTTAGCATTTGCTTTTCTGTCTGGATAACACTATCTGCTTGATCTCCATGAATCCACACTGCCTGAACAATTGTTCGTTCCAATCAGTTTATAGAGTTGTAAGGTAAAAACTCTTCATGTTATAAAGTGCTATTTAACAAAAAAGCAAAGAAACCCAGGCAGGTCCTTCTCCCTTCGTGTCTCCTCCACTAGCAGGAGATCAAGACGCCCACCTCATGGATGTTTTTGCGTGTTTTCTCAATACACATGCCCCTGCTTAGATACCAAACTGCAGCCCAGGACACAGCTTTACATGAGGGGAGCATCACACCTGGCACCAACAGTCCCTCATTTTAGGGCAGGGGGAGAGGCAGGACAACCACCTGCACCTGGCAGGTTACCAGCTGTGCTCGTTGGGGCCTCCTGCTACACATCACAGTAAAAACGATGGCCAGCTGAGCTCCCAGAGCCCCCGCTAAACATTTCAGGCAATTTATAATAAAATATTAAGTATTGGATGAAGATTCCCCATGTCAATGACTGCAGAGGCAGTCTATGCAACACTAAATAGTATTTGTGAATAAAACAACATCAGTGAAACCAGGAGCAAATATGTCTCCGATATGCTCAAGTAGTAACACTCACGTGTGTCCTGTAAGGGACTAAGCAGGATCCTGCCCCTTTTGGCTTCACTATCTCAAAAGGGTCTCCTCCAGATTAAATTCTGGTGACACTGTGAGTCAAACTCTTCCCAATTTTAGGATAGGACTGATGGGAGCACAGACCCATCCTGCTGCTCTTCAGCAAGGGCTGCAGTCCCTCTGACTACTGGCTGTACCTCTGTGAGAGCGAGAGCTTCTTGGGGATACGATGACACACACCTAATCACTGTTTTTCAGGACGTGAAACACAAAGACATTTCAGTGTTTGGGAAGGTTTCAGTGACATGCATTTTAAGAAGCAAATCTGTAAATCTCATCTAAACTGACCATCTTTACAGTTATTAACCTTTAATCCAGGTTTTTAAAATTAATTATCACATTTTATTTACCCCATAAGAAGTGATGCTTATCACTTACTTTGTAAAGCTCTTGCAGCAAACAGTATTAACTCATGTGCTATGGATTCTAAATTCCATACTGAATCTCATTTTAAGATGCAGGTTTCCACAGGAAATATTTCGAGTAGCCAAGAGAGGTTGTTACTTGGTGTTTCTGTCAACGCTAGCCCAAAGCTGTGCACTGCTTCCAGGGGAGATGGCTTTTCTTACTCTTCCTTGGCATCACCTCCTCAATCTCCCCAGCTGCACTTCCCCAAACCAAAAAAGAGCCAAACTGAAGCAAAACATTCAAGTTGAGCTGTAGAACACTCAACCCCATTTGCAGCATAAGGCTTTGCCTCCCCCCATTCCCTGGACATCATTTGATACATCCTGGGATTTCAACTGCCTGTGCAGAAAAACCCCACAGAAGATCACTCAGGCTGCAGGTTCGCAGGTAGTTTGAGGCAACATAAAGTTGCAGCGACACTGAAAGCAGAGGTCTGAGCCTCACGTTACTCACACAGTCCTGCCTTCCCTCCTGCTTTTGTTCTAAAGCCGCAAGGCCACGGGATGAGTCCAGATCGGAGCGCTAATCTAGCAGAAAACAAATTCCTGTCTTTTTAGAGTTAGCGTTCATTTGGATTGGCAAATCTCTGCATTCCTCCTCTAAGCTGACCTTTAAAAAAAGTATTTGTTAACACTGAATTCATCTCCTAAGATTTACAGCGTGCTGTCCGTCCCTCTGAACGCAGCAGCAGGCACTCTGTGTGGAACCCTCCCCGTCTAGGCCGCTGTGCCGCTTCTGCAGCCACAGCCCCAGGGCACCCAGCAGGAAGGAGCGATGTGTCCCCACACCGGTGGAGGTGTGTGACAGGCACAAACTCACCCGGGGCTCTGCTGCCCCAGAAGGAGATGTCCTGGCCTTCCCTTTCACGCATGTCCACCCTTCCCACCACACTCCAGGGCAGCAGCAAGGGGTCGGACCCACTCACGGACCCTCCCAGGGCAGGTGGCTGGAGGGACCAGAGTCCTTCATTCCTTCTCTATATTTGCTCATCCATGGGAAGAGTAAACTACCACCCAGTGCCATTAGCTGGATTACGGCCTCTAATAAGAAGAGGAAGTCCAGTTTCGGATTTGATGGTATTTAGGAGATTCAGAGCTGCACACGCCACCCTCATCTTCCTCCCTGGCCAGCAAGAGCTCTCAGACCACTGCAGGGGCCAGAGCTACCTACCATCCACTGCCAGCAAAGCTGGGATTTTAAAGTAATTAAAAATTAAGGTGAAAAATCATCATCTATGGAAGAGCCCGAAGGTTCACATATATATGTGGATACAATAAAGCCTTAATAACCACAAACTCCAGTCGTTAGAGCTTCTCTGCAGTGAGGGAATGGTTTTCATACTGCTATTCAGCTCCCTTTACATACAGTACAGGGAATCCTTTTCCAATATTTAGGCACAGCTGAAGGCTAATCAAGATCTCATAAGTTACCAGGCCTCTTACTGTTATTGAATTTCCCTCCATTTCTTATCTTGAGTAGCTATTACGATTCCAGGTATTCAAGTAAACGTCATTCAGAAAAGATAAGGTAATAATCCGTTGATATAGGACCCTTGTATTTAGATTTCAGCATATCCAGCTCCCTGTTTATGTTATTAACCATGGTAGAAAAAAGGAGGTTTAAATTACCCTGTGTTTCCTTCTCAGATGGTGTACAGAATAGAAATTACTCAGCAGATGTCATCTATCCCTCTTCAGCAACAGAGAGATTTGTCAGGGTAATTTTGCCTGCTTTCCTCAGGAATGCCAATTTTGGGGGGGTTCACCCCAAAATGCCTCCATTAACATACCTATTATACCTCTTTGAAAGGAGAGATGAAATTACTCCTATCTGTTCAACTAAGCTTTGAGAAAAAAAAACCTCTTTTTAGACACAAGGTCCTCTAGACCTCAAGGGAGGAATCTCATTCCTCCACCCTCCTCTCCCAATATTAAATTATTACTATCAATAAAGAATTAGACATGTAAATCAATGTTCTTCAGCACATATGCTGCAAAAACTACACAACCTGCTAAATCTATGACAACTGATAACAAGCATTCCCCTTCACATTCAGAACTTCTGAGAAGATGCAGAGCTTTGCCACACAAACATTAGATTTCCAGTAAACCAGACAAAATAACTACTCAGGGATACATTAATTAAGCCCTATTTTGATATGAGGCTTCCTTTAAATGTCAGTATCTTTTCAAATGGCACAAGAAATACTCAAGGTCCGTGTGAGTCATTTATAATCAGCAATACAGAAAAGCAGTTTTGAAATGGGCATACCAAGAATTTCCCAAGGAACTGTGGAGGAAACAATGTTTCCTTAAACTGAGCAAAACCCACACAGGAGGGATAAGGCAATCTAGCACCTGGCTGGGGAGGTCCCTTGTTCTGCATCCTGACACTCCTGCCTCCTCTCCTGGATGCTGGACTCTACCTCCTCCTCCTCCCTCGCACCAGCTCTGAAACTTGGCAGACTCCTTACTGACTTGTTTCAATCCTAACCCAGCAGAAAATACCATTTTTCCTTTCTGCCTGGTTAATAAAATTCTTCAACCCCCAAGGCAGATGTGGCACGTGCCAGAGCTGGCTGGGGCCAAGTGGACCTTTTGATGGCAGTGGACCAAGCCTCCAGCCCCAGCCAGGTGGATCAAACTGCAAGTATGGTGCCAGGGTGCTCTGCCGGACCAGCAACCTGAACCAGCTCAGGGAGCAGGTCAGAAAGGGCCGGGGAGGAGCAGAGCAGAGCAATTGCTCTCTTCTGGTGGAGGCAACTTGCTGCAGAACCTCAAGTATATCATTTTCATCCCAACCCTCCACTTACTTCTTCAGCGGGTGAGCACTTACAGATCTGGCCATGGTCATTCAGGATATTCCTGCCCTTCTCTGGGCAGGTACCAACCAGCTGCAGAGGTGGCAGAAGGGACGGTGTGACTATAGTTCAGGTGCAACCAAGTGGGAAGCCCAGTGCCTTCGCCTTAAACCACTGAGGAATGTGAGTTTAAGCTGAAGGGTCAAAAAGTGAAGTTTCAGTTTCCAGGGCTAATGTGCTGCCAAGGTCTGTAGGCTCAGCAGGCAAAACCTGAAATGTCCCATCTTATCAATGACAGAGCACCACCGCCTGAAGCTCCGTCAACTAAGAGTCACACTCAAGGTCAGCAAGAAAAGACAGACCACACAATTAAAAAGATATAGTGCAAGCCCCTTAGCTTTAATGCTATACTAGCCAAATGAAAAAAATAAAAGCACATCTCCATCATAAACAAAAATGAAATCTTGGGCCTTCTTTATAAGCAATGTTGGCAGATGTGCCCTTTACAAAAAAAATAAACAAAAACCCCAAAGCTGCACACCTAGGGATGGTTGGGATGGGATGGGATGGGATGGGATGGGATGGGATGGGACGGGAGGAGAGCGACCATTTGTTTTTCAAAGTAATATAAGAGTTGCATTGGACATTTAAATGATATTCTGGAAAAGGGCTCATCCCCTCTCTATTTAACCACTGAGGTGCTGGTTTGCTGCGTTCTGCATTCAGCTATACAGCAGAGAGAGGAGCTGGCAGCCTACCAGTTCCTCTGCTGGCCGGGTGCCCTCTTCCACAAGTGACACAGACTGAGCTGTACTTCCAACTTCTACACCTGAAATGGGTAAATATGGGGATACAGCGAAACCAGCTCATGCTTCCACCATGATGCACTCAGCAAAGTGCAGTGTCCCTGGGCTTTCTGGGGCACTGCTGGGGATATTTTGGGTGGTGCGCAATCCATTCAGCTGCGTGCTGAATTGGGTTTAATTTTTATATTAACTTGGGTCGGGCAGCAAATCCCAAAGCCCAGAGAAAGCAAAAGCACCAGAGTCAGAGCACATCCGCTCTTCCTGAAAAAGGCAAACTGAGAAAACCCAAACAAATAAAAAGCCGCCAAGAAACTGAGAGGGTTAGGAAGTAAAAATCAAAACTGCTGATTTGATACATTTGAAACCCCCTTAATGATCACACCGAGCCTCGTTAAATCAACTCCTATTTCAAGATCTATATCATTACACCTACTTCTACAAATTTAAATCTTTGCTGCAATTTCTTTCAGATTATCAACTGGAGCAAGTATGCAAGACTCAGTCCTAACCAATAAGTAAAATAACCGTTTTCCAGATCCTCAGTGTCCCAACTATTAAGAAAAAATACCACATCTCTAAAGGGCAGCAGCAGACACCTTTGAGATCCGTCTCAACCCAAAGCTCTAGAAGAAAAACAGTTTATTTTTATGCAGAGCTTATCGATTTATTGCAAGGTAGCAGGAAATTTCTGGATGGTCTGACCAGCTTTACATGCTTTGCTGAATTTTGAAATGAAACGCAAGAGAACATTTGCTTAAATCAACAACATTAAGTCACCGGTTTAAAGGTTAACACTTGATTGTGCAGCACAAGAAACAAGACACTTTATCTTCCCAGTTCAAGGACTTCTAGTTTCCCGGCCAGCGGCACATAACGCTGCCACAGCCTGTTTTGCAGCGCAGTTTCGCAGGGATGCAAACACGGCGGGGCACAGGGCGAGCGGCCTCGGAGCATCGCTCACTGGCAGCAGGGCAGAGGGCAGCTCAGGCCCCACTCTCCCCACGTCCTGGCCCACCACCAGCCTGCTGGGAGACACCCGTGGGCTGCCACCCATCCCATCCTGGCAGCCTTTTCAACACAGATGAAAAAACCCAACCAAACAAAAAACCCTGGCGTGGACACCAGCACAGTTGCGCTTCGCGTGAGGCAGCTGCTGTAAGGAAGAAAGCTTCCAGGGTTGTTCTTCCAGCCAGGAGACACCAAAGCCAACCCCAGCACCCTCTCCGAGAGCCTGTTCAACCAACAGAAAACAGCAGGGAAGATGAAAGTGCTGTGCTGATGGAGCACAGCTGTCCTAGATAAGTGAAATATAGCAATAAATAAGGTCCTTATCTACTGTGGCAAGAAAAAGGCGGGTTTAGGGGAAGAGGTGGGCAAGGGAGAGAAGCCAAAAACCTACCTAGGGAGGGAAGAAAATCTGAAACCAAGTGAGACATGCACTGCTAATTAACGCAGTTTTTAGTTTGACCATTAGTTTCAAAATCCCAAAAGTGAGTTAAGACATCAGCTCAGGCACACGTCAAACCAACAGCTCCTCTCTGTCCCTTCAGAAGACCATCCAGCATTCCTACTCACAACCATGGTACCTGTACCAGGGATGCCCAGGGAAGGGCCTGGTGCTGTCGGTGTTACTGTGCTGGCAGCACCAAAAAGAAGTTTATTCAGAAATTAAGTTTGGGAATCAAAGGAGCAACTCTGAGCCAAAACGTCAGACCGATCTGTGAAAAATAAAAAAAAAAAGGGAGGGGGCAATTGCTGTAGCTGGGCTCTGTTGTCATACATTGCTTACGTTTGTTTTAATTTTAAACTAAGAGTCAGTCCAAGGTTTGTTACACAAACATATGGCACTGGTATTACATTCTACCTTGTATTTATAGAAAGTACTGTGGCGGTCCAGGCAGCGCAGAGATGCCATAATGTTAACAACATTTATTATTAGTATGACAAAAGACCATAGAAACCAGTAGAAATCATGACTGAAAAGTTTAAGGGACTGATCAGAATAATAGACCAAACTGCGGAGTTATTAGCTAAAATTCCTCCAGTATTAACGAACACACTCCTCAGGCCGCCAAGTATTTTGTTATATAAATATACCCTAAGAAAAGTAATTTGTTTAAAACCCAAGCCCTGAAAACTGATTAACACATTTAATGCTAGCCTGATTAACGCCGATATGCCCTCGGCGGGGCGATGGGAGCATTGAGGCAGAAGTCCGCATTCCTTCAAGTGAAGAGGAACAAAGCTTTTGGGACAAAGGGTAAACCTTAATTATGCCTTTTTATTACCCAAACTGCCGTTTCCTCCTTACCCCCAAACAGCTGGGAAGACTAATGGCACGCTAGTACAGCCCCATCAGCAATGCCATTGATAAATGCCATCACTACATTTTTCCACTCCAGCTGTTAAGGTACAACCAGCAAAGGTTTGATCCTTCGCCCTTTCAAAAAAAAAAAAAAAAAAAGAAATAATCAATAAAAAAGCAGGATACAGTACACCACTAACACTATACTCAGAACCTTCTGGAAGCGTTTATTAGCTTTGGCCGCTGACCAGTAACTGCTGCAGGAGTGGACTGGAGCTGTGGTGCAAACTGGTTAATCTGTAGCTAGACCTATTTGTGATGGGGGGGGCCGGCGGTGGTGGTGTTCAGCAAGAAATACTCCCTGCCTGGCAGGCAGGGCTTCAACAGTTTGAAGGGTTAGTTATGTGGGTTGGTTTGTTTTTTTTTTTTTTCCAAAAAAATTTTATTGGGAGAACTACAAAACATTTACAGTACAAAGTTTACAGTCTCACACAATTTGTAGTGAACTGACTCCCGAAAAATATATTACAACTCAAGTTGACTTATCCTTTAGTTACATTCAAAACATACTTCTGTTAAAGTAGTCCAAAAGAGTACATAGTGCTCAATCTGTACCTATGTACAAACAAAACTAAGCTACTGCTCATTCATCCACCGTCCAGGAAAGTTTTGGAAAACTCCCGCCTTTCTACATAAAGAAAAAAAAAATTACAAGTTTTGGAATTCAATTAAACAAGATATGTTCGTGTACTGTATAAACTTTCAGATCCAAAGATAAAATAAAGAGTGGCAAAACTTTGCTCTGTAGTTAAAACCCATCTCTACATTCAAATTTTCTCAAGCATTAAGAAAAATACTTATTTGGTTGAGAGAGATTTAAGGCAAGCATGGACCCTCAAGGCACTGTGAGACATAATACTGGGACCCCCAATTATTGCTACATACTTTTGAGACTATATCACAGTGTGATTGGTGGAGTTAGGCAACAAAAATACTTTTTGGTTACTTTAAACAAGTTTGAATTAAATTTGCCACTTTGAAGTCTGATTGGTAAGTCAGACTGTTTTTGTTTTCTTTTTTTCTCATTTGTTTTTCAACTCGGACGGGCTACAACCATTTACATTCTAAAAAAAACCCATAGAAATTCCTCAAACTACTTCCACAGCATCGAGACCGATTTCTATAAAGAAACCATGCAATCTTTCAGATTTACGTAAACAAGGAAAGAAATTAATGAAATAAATATTACATACAATCTCTTAAATTAAGAATTTTACTCATTTACAATAAAATAACCAAGTGAAGTTACAAAAAGGCATATATTACTGTGAAAAGAACACACTCCACATTTCGCCGATTAATAATGGCAATCATAATTTAAACATAATAAAAGAATATATATCTATTGCTTTTCATCATACCCGATAAATACAGTATGAACAAATTACCAATGTATACTTTTCACAAGATAATAAATAAGTTAAATAGTTTCATATTGAGTTGTGTGCAGTGACTCATTCATGCAATCAACTCAAACAGCTAAAAAAAAAAAATTAAAAAAATCAGCAGTTATTCTCCAACAATTACAAACTAAACTCAGTTGAGTGCTTCCAAATAAAGCAACAACAAAAAAAGAATTGTTCTAAGCCAAACATCCACTAAGTGGTGGCAATGGAACCAATATTAAACTTTGGAATGAAGGTTTTAGCATTTGTTATAATAATAATATATAGATATATAAAAAAAGAAGGTTGTTATCAAGGCATATTCTTGGCAGGATGTTGGATTTTTCTTTTTGTAAAAAAAAGCTTATAGGTTTAGTATGTTCTGTGTTTTTATTTGAACTGGATTGAAAGACAAAACTAGTTTTGTAACCTTTTTCTGTGTGTGCCTGCAGGTTTGGAGGAGCAGGACGGGCAGGACCCACGCTCCCCGGATTGTTTGTTGCTTTCTGGTGGTGTCTTTTCTAATGCTCTTTTTTTTTTGTGTGTGTGTGTGTGTTTGTTTTTGAACACAGATGGAATGGCTGCTGCTGGTGCATATCATAACTTGTCTCCAAAGAACAACAACAACGAGAGAAAAAAAAAAATAAAACACCCCGAAACGAAAATCCCCTTCTTCCAAGGTCTTTCTATAAAAATAGGTTTGTTCAGTTCGTGTCATTTGCCCTTTTGCAAAACGCTTTTTTTGTTTTGTTTTTTGTTTTGTTTTGTTCAGCTCTCGGTGTGTATATATAGATAAGATATATATATAAAAAAAAAAACCAAAAATAGGAAGAAGGATTCACTTTCTTCGCTCGGTAACTTACTTGCGGGGTGCCCCCCCCCTCCGGGCCCCCCCACTAGTCGTCGGAGATGGAGAGGCGGCTGAAGATGGGCAGGCGGCGGCCCGAGTCCAGGCTGGGCGACTCGGAGCCGCTGAGGGAGCCGGAGCTGAGGGAGCCGCTCAGGTAGCTCTCCCGGTCGGAGAGGGAGTCCGGGGGGCTGGGCGGCGCGTCGAAGACGGGCGACTCGGAGAGGCGGCGGAGGGGCTGGAAGCTGAAGGGCGGCGAGGCGGGGGGCGGCGGGCAGCCCCCCCCGGGCGGCGGGGGCGGCGGCGGCTGCTGCTGGCAGCGGTAGTAAGCGGCGGCGGCGGCGGCCGCGGCGGCGGCGGCGGCGAAGTTCTGCGTGTGGAGGGCGAGGGGGGCGATGAGGCTGCCCAGCTCCTGCCCGGAGAAGGCGAAGGCGTTGTTGGCGCAGGGCGGCGAGAGCAGCTCCTCGCAGTAGGAGGAGGCGGGCGGTGGCGGCGTAGCTCGTGGAAGCCGTGGGCGAACTGGCACTTCTCGCCGTACTTGCAGGCGCCGCTCTCCTCGAAGGGGCGGCACAGCTCCGTCTTGTAGCGCGTCGAGTTGATGGGGGCCCCGCCGCCGCCGGAGCCGCCCCCTTTGCCGGCCGCCGCCTGCTGCTGCTGCTGCTGCTGGAGCTGCTGCATGAGGTGCTGGCTGCGCTCGCCGTTCTCGCTGAAGGAGCGGTCCCGGAACTTGTTCTCCTTGTTGAGCAGGGCCGTGGGGCTGCTGCTGCCGCCGCCGCCTCCGCCGGAGCCCGTCTCCTTCAGGCTGCCGAACGAGGAGGAGGAGGAGGAGGAAGAGGAGGTGGAGGAAGAGCTGGAGCCGGTGGGGCTGGGGAACTTGGAGCCGCCGGCCAGCGCCGGCAGGTTGCTGGTCGAGTGCCGCCGCAGGAAGCCCGGCGCGAAGCTGGAGGAGCTCGGGGGGGTCACCGGGGTCCCCACGGCCTTCTTGTCCAGCATGAGGTTGGTCAGGGACTTCTCCGTCTGCCGGGGCGGATGGGGGAAGGGAGGGAGGGAGGGGGCGGGGGAGACAGGGAGCGGGAGAGAAGAGAGGGTGTTGCAGGGTGACCGCCAGCCCACCGACACGGCTCCCGCCGCACCGCGGGGG
>NW_015090922.1:10568602-10734415 GCF_001431845.1 Calidris pugnax
GCCCGGACCCGGGAGCCGTCCTGCCGCCCCCTGGGACGGGGGACGGGTGGGGGCGAAGGCAGCGGCCGGTCCCGGCCGGCGGGGGCTCCTTCCCCCGGGCCGGGAAGGGACTGCAGTCCCAGGCGGGCCGGGCGCCGCCATGCAGGGCACCCCCCCGGGGGGATAAGGCTGCGCAAACACGAGGTGGGAAAGGCGGCGGAGGCAGCGGCTCTGCACACCCCCATCCCCTCCTCACCCCCCCCTTCCCGCGTTTGCTCAGCCCCGGGACAAACGGGCAGGGGAAAATGGACGGGCGTGTAAAGTTTTATTGCTGGCAGAGCCGGCAGAGGCGTTTGATCCTCTTTTCGCTTCGCAGCCGGGACGCCGGGCGCTGGGAATCCGCGGGTGCAAATCTGACCACGTCAGCAGCCGCCCCGCGCTGCCCCAACGCGTTTGCAAAGGAAAGCAGCTCCGGGGGGGATGGGGTTATTAGACCACTTTTTTCGCGTTGGGTTTTCACACTCGCCCCCTCCGCCGCCATGCGGCTCACGCTCCCATTTGGTTCCTCCCTTCCTCCTCCTCCTCCTCCTCCTCTTCCCCCCCCCCCCAAGATCCCCAAAATAGCACGGTTTTTTTTATATTTCCCTAATTCAGCCATGGCTTTTTTAACCTCCTTAAAAATGATGCTCCCCCCCCCCCCCGGGGGTGCGGGGGGCAGGCAGCAGGCGGGACGCGCCGGGAGCAGCCCCCGCCAGCCCGGTGCTCCCCCCCTGTCCGCCACGGAGGAAGCAGCCGGGGCTGCGAAGTTAGGGCTGAGTTTGGCAACAGCCATCGAGAAAAAAAAAAAACACCACCCCACAACCGCCCGGGAAAGAGGCGGGCTGGGGGGGTGGAAGCCCCAACCTCGTTCCTTCCCCCACCCCGGCACTTCCCTTGGGCAGGTCTCCCGCTCGCCGGGCGCTTTTGGAAGCGGCGGAGCCGGCCCCGCTTCCAGCCCGTCCCTCCCCCGGCTGCAGACCCGCCCGCCGGGGCGGGACGGGACGGGGCGGCGTGCGGGGCTCTGCCACCCCCTAGTGCCCGCACCGGCCGCCTTCCCGGGGTGTGCGGAACAACGCCTCAATTCCTCCCCTCTCCCCCTCCTCCAGCCCCGCCGAAGGGTCTCGGAGGCTCCTGACCCGGCGACAGGGCGCTGCCCCCGGGGGACGCGGGACCGAGGCGGGTTGGTGCGGTAAAACCCGCATCATTTCCCATCCCCGGGCAACACCTCCCCCCGCCTCCTCCCCGGCCCGCTGGGATTCCCGCGTGTAGTGACCCGAGACCGCACTCCTCCTCCTCCCAAACATGTCTGTGATGAAAACATCACCTTCAGAGCGGGCCCTGCCCGCTGGTGACCCGAGTTAAACGGTGGTTGATGACGATGATGATGATAATCGTGCAGGCAGCCATGTGTCAGCGTCATTCGGCGGGATATTTTGATAAATCGACTTTGATCCAGCCCACGGCAGATAAGGACTCCGGTGTTAAGGTTCTGCCAGCCCTCCCCTGCAATTGCTGCTTAGGGTTTAAAGGTTCTCCGTAGGGTAGTTACACAGTAACCGCAGTCACCCGCAGAGTGCTGTGAAATGGATGTGCGCCCGTGCAATTTTTTTTTTATTATTTATTTTATTTGCTCTCTATAAACTAAAAGGCGGGGTGACAGAGGCTTCAGTTGCATTCTAAAACTGTGATAAGGAAGACTGAGTTTTCCAGCTATTGGGTTTACTGATTAACCAGCTCCTCAAGGCTTCGCAAAGTTACTTTGGTTTTATGAACACTGTGGATCTCCTACTACACTGCGGCACCTATCCATTTGTTGGTCATGTTTAAGCATACACATTTTCAATTTAAATAAAAAAACTGCCAGTGTTACTAGAGAGCTGTATGCTAACCCTGGACACGAGCAAGGTCACACAGCCAGTGCTGCAATTTCAATACTATACAAAGTTCTGTTTGTTTTCTACTAAAAAGCTGTTGCTACACTAGTTCAGAAATGTTGGCAAGGTGTGGTAAAACCGGCAGCTGTTAATTAATTGTACATTGACTATTTTTAAGGGTGGCTCGCAGACATAATCTGGGCTGTTCTTTCCCCAGGAGCTCAGAACAGATGCGAACAAATTAATTTTTAGCCCCAACTCAGAGTGTGGCTTGTTAGGTTGGGTAACGTCCCTTCTTGTGAGACATCTTTGCATCTCACGTTCTAACGCTTCCCTTTTGCCTATTAAAGTTTCACATTTCCTTGTAAATTACTTAAGTAACCCCGAATCCTGGAGACTTACAGAAAATATTTAAACTTTTGTTCCTAAATTATGGCTTTGGCTTGGTTGGTTTTGTTTTGTTGGGGTTTTTTTAGCAGCAACTTCCTCTTGTGCAGCTTTCCCATGTTCACCAGACCCACTGTGGAAGCTTACCCTGCTTTACAGCAAGATTCTTATTTAAACTCAAGAAGCGGGAAGCGATTGCCTGTCAGCCCCCCACATAGTGCAAGGGGCCCAGGCCTGCATGTTGCCCTGGCCAGGTTAAGCCAGACCCTGGCACTGCTAGGCCTGACCCCGGCAGGGCTAGGCCAGACCCTGGCAAGCTTAAGCCGGTCCCTGGCAGGCCTAGGCCCGAGTCTGGCAGGGCTAGGCCAGACCCTAGCACGTTTAAACCAGTCCCCGGGCCGGGCTAGGCCAGTCCCCGGCACGTTTAAGCCAGTCCCCGGGCAGGGTTAGGCCAGTCCCCGGGCAGGGCTAGGCCGGACCCCGGCAAGACTAGGCCCGAGCTCGGCTCTGAGGGGGCGCGCGGGGCCGGGCCTAGGGCGGTGCAGCAGCGCCACCTGCTGGGCCCGCGCCGCAACAGGCCGAGCGCCCGTCGGGGGCCCCGGCCGTGGGAGAGCGGCTAATTAGCTGTACCGTCATCCAGATTTACGGCCCAACTGCGCTAATATACAATTACGTGTAGAGGCTGAAAGCAAACAGTCGTTTATCGGGCACGTTACCCTCCCGAGGCGGCTGGAATAACAACGTGCACCGACGCAGGTCCTTATTTTCACTGTGCCCAGCTACGCCCGTCACAGCCCAAAGGACGGTAACGTTGCCTTTTAAAGTATTTATTTTTGCTATCTCAAGTTCCCAGAAAAATAAACCTGCAAAGTACAACAAACCTTTTTGTGTTTCAGAGGGGGAGGCTGTTGGGCACTCAGTGTGTCCTCCTTCCAGCACCACCTCATCCGAGGGATGGTGACATCTCCATCCTGAGAGCCATCGCTGCCACACCAGATCCACCATCTCCCTCCCAAGGAGAGCCAGCACTGCCACACCAGATCCAGCATCTCTCTCCCAAGGAGAGCCAGCACTGCAGCACCAAGATCCAGCATCTCCCAAGGAGAGCCAGCACTACGGCACCAAGATCCAGCATCTCCCAAGGAGAACCAGTGCTGCAACACCAAGATCGCTCCGGGTACATGTCAGGGGACCTCGATCCACGGAGGAGGGCCTTGCTTTCCAGGGCTGCTTGCAGAGCAAGGTGGTGTTGAAGTAAAGATGAAACTGTTTTGTTTAAAATGGAACCGCTGCCCTGTTTTGAACGTAGCAGTCTTCCTTTTAGAGCAATTTTATTAAAAGTAGTTATTTGAGTTACAGGGAAAAAAAACAGGCACGCAGAAGTCTAACTAATGCTGTTTCCATGCGTAAAACAAGATTACTACCAAAGTGAGAATCCTTGACTTCCTCCAGAGGAAAACGCAGTTAAAATTTAAAATGTAGTCTAAAAATTATCATGGACAAAGAAACCATGGTTTGTTTCACTTCTTTTAGAAACACTTAAAAATAAAATAAAAAAATACCGTATTAATTTAATAATTACCATTCTACATCTTGAATGGAGACAAAAAAAAATAATCAACGTTTTCTTGGTATTAAAATACAGGAGGTAAAAATCTGGGATAAAACATAACAGAACTACAGGTGGCCTGCACCTGGATGGATGGAAAATATTAGGGTTAGCTGCTTTACTTCCTACAGTAGCTATAATAAACCATGTTCAGCTGAATGAAATTAACAAATGCATTTAAAAGGAACAGTCTCCCACAGCACATCTGAGAAAAAAAAATAAAAATCAACAGATTCATATATAAAAAATGTGGTTTTAGCCGAATACTGAATAGTTTGTTGCAAGTTTACAGGAGTCATTACAGCAACCCCTTATTCTTTATTAGAATTCAGCCCCCCTGTCCATTTACTAAAATCTGTGCAGCTCCCTGAGGATGAACTTGTAATAATTTACTTTTCCAGATTTTCATTTCTGCAAGCATCATCAGACTTCAGCAGATTTAGTATTTTAAGGCAGACTGATATTCTCTCATTTTGAATAGCTAATCTTGTGAATTCTCCAGTTTTGGAAAATTCTGGAATTGGAGGTAGCGCTCTAAGAAGATGTCCAACAAGCTGGGCTTGGTCCAGTGCTATTCTTGACAGTCCATTAAGTTCTCCATGATCTGGTAGAGTTAAATGAGTCATTGATATAAGCAATAAAAGGTGCTTACTAAGTTGTCTGACATGAGTCAACTTCTCTGCCCAAAAATTCACTTCTCCTTTATCAAACAGGTAATCATCTTCTTCCTTATCAAAAAGAAAAAGAAACAGCAATTAGAAAATGCCTTGCGGTCTTGGTAACAGTGAGAAAATTATTAAATATATGAAAGAAGATATATAGAGAAATAATGAGAATAGAGGCTGTTACAGATGATCATCTTTATAGAAAAAAAAAAAAAAAGGTAAAAATTCATACACATAATTTTTAAAAGGTTTGGAAAAACACAATAAAAAAGTTTCCTACTTTGCCAAAGAAATTTTACTCTTAAAAATCAGGCAGTTCTGGTTTAACTCCTGGGAAATAGTGGAAGTAAATAGTAGTCCTAATCCTTAACATGTGCTTGCCTTCCCCTGTGAAACTGTCTTATATTTCACAGAGACCTCTCTGTAACCAGTATGGTATTTTGCTATATCATGGAGCTTTTTGAGTGGATTAAATGGAAAAGGAAAATTCTATCAGTCGGTGAAACATCAGAAAGGCACACCTAAACCACAGGCTTAAGAAAAGATTCGTAATATATTTCATGGGTCATATTAATTGTAAACAAACTTCTCAAAGATGTAGCTGCTCCTGCTCCTTCCGGTTTACCTTACAGCATTATTTTGACCTTTACAGTCTTTTCATGACAAAGAGAGCACAGTGTATTATACAGCATTAAGTTTTACAGAACCTGAGTGGCAAAGCTTTTCTTTACGTAAATAATGCCTCTGAAGACTATGAGTGATGGGAGCAAGGCTGTTTCGTGTGCTACAACAGAACCGGACACATGGAAGGTGGCACAAAGTTACAAATATTTAAATTACAACTCTGGAAAAGCCAGCAGTTGGGAGAGCACTGTTCTTGAATGCCAGATGTGCCTGGCACCCAGAGAAGTGGCTTAAATTCAAGGCAAGCCATCATCTGCAATAATACTGAATGCAATTAGTTACAGCCTCAAAATGTTTGAGTCAACAATGATTTTTTAAGTAATTCTTGATTTATTTCAATGTTTGCTTGTTGGTCTTTTTAATTTTAGGCTGATATTGCCAGGAAACAGCCATCAAACTCTATTTATTCTAAATACTGTCCATGTGGAATTTTTTTTTTTTTTTTAATTCTAAAGCATTAAATACTGGAGTGTTGGTCATCAGGCTGCAACAAACGAGATACTTCATTCTGTTCCACAAGACTGCAGGAACGTAGCGATCCCAACGTGAGAGAGCAACTGGTTGGTTTGAATTACCGGGGTTGAAGTCTCTGAGTCTCCTTGCAGGTTGCTGTCTCCCAGCAGCCACTCCAGCAGGATGGGCACGCCGGCACGGGTCTGCCCCCACCGCTGGAGCCGCTGGCACAGGATGCCCAACGCCAGGTCCAAGGCCATCGGAGCGTTCACTACCCTGAGCGCAAACTCTGCCGAGAGAAAATATGCACAACGACACATAGCAAGGCCACAAACATTTTCAAATAAAACCAGCACAAAAATGATTTCTTGAAAACAGATGCTGAATTTACACAAATGCATTTAGAATGATGAATTGTGCTACAAATAAGTTAGATGAATGTTTATTTCGGTGCCACTTGGGGCCTTTTCTCAATTCCAAAATAATACATGAAGTAACTGAAAATGCTGACGCTTAATATTTTTTCCTGCCCGTGTAGTAACATTCATTAATTTGGGTTTAAATATACAAAGATGTCTGTTGGAAAAGTCTCTAGAGACAGTCCTGACACTATTACATGGTGACTGTTTTTTCAAAACTGCAGCTATGCATTAAATCTGATTTGATGATTCACTGGAACTCAAAAGTATAGCTTTTATGTGTTTTTGAAGGGCTGGGATATAAAATGAATCACCATTTGGTGTGCAATCTCTTTATATTTAAGAAGATATACATGCATATGTATATATACGCACACAGGAGAGATCAAGCATGCAAGACAGGCTTAAGAGATGTTAAAGAAGGGAAAAGCAGACAGTGGTTACAGTGCCATCACAGAGCTATATTTATTACAGGTGTTGCTATCATGCCAGGACCGTACACAAAGCCATTGTCCACACCATATTTCTTCCCTAAACTTCCCCACTGCTCTCATGGGGCAGATGCTGTTTAACTGTGTGCTTCCGAGAGCTCACGGAAACACCAGAAGCCCTGTTTGCACAAGAAACTTCAACAACTGTGTTCACAGGAACAATGTTCACCACTGGTAACATTAACACAATTTTTCTTTCTTTTATGGGGATGCAGGAAGAAGACCGGGAGGAAAGCTAATGAATGTAAAATCCCTTTTACTCTAAAATGGATTTTGGCAAAATTCATCCTTGTCCACAGCCACCAGCAAAAGAAAACTGTTCGCTAAATGGTCTGTCTTCTAAGTAGTGATATCATAAGGGCACGTCCTTCTTGAAGGCTGTCTGTTGCAGGCAGAAATCACAGCAGAGTCACAATTATTTGGAAAAATCAATGTGGACACGGCAAGGCAGATCTTAATTGTGTGACTGAGTGTGTTTTAAGTATTTCTCATGAAGCAAAATGATCATTGACACGAGAGAGGCATAGCAGCGCAGCCCAGACCTGTCCTTCACAGCCCACATTCAGAGCTGCAGCATGGACCTCTGTGCTGTAACACCTCCCGAGGCCTCACGCCAGCTGCAGGTTTTCTAGAGTACGTTGGCACAGCAAAGAATCGTACAGTAAAGCACCAGGACTAGGGAAATACGTGTGCCAACGAACAGGGAAGCGCAGGAAACAACTCTAAGAGCAAAACAGAGCGACAGAAATATGGGTACAGGGCATTTGACAGAGCAGGCGATGTACCGAGGACATCGGGGAGGATGGATTAGTGTTTGAGAGCATGAGAACAAAGGACCGTAATAAGGAAGGGAGTGAAGGAGAAAGAACAGATGGTCCCTTCTTTATCTTGGAGTTAGATGAGGGTAAATGGAAATCTCCTTGAAGACGCAACAGGAAGGCAGGCAGTCAATCTCTTGGTGACACTAATAATGTTACATACGCAGTTTGTCTCTTCTACCAGACAGTCAAATGAAATGTTCAAATCTGTTTTCTTCATGTCAGGACTTATCACTGTATCAGGACATCCCTCAGCTTTGTCTGGGAGGGAGAGCTTTGAGGGGTGCAGTGCGACATTCCCACATCATTTTCTTTTAGGTATTGGGAGTTTTAGGTATTGTTTTTGCTGACATTTCTTTCCAGGCCTCTTTTTTTTTTTAAGAAAAAAAAAAAAAAAGGTTTTTTTTTTTTTTTCTTAAAAAAAAAAAAAAGGTTTTTTTTTTTTTTTCTTAAAAAAAAAAAAAAGGTTTTTTTTTTTTTTTCTTAAAAAAAAAAAAAAGGTTTTTTTTTTTTTTTCTTAAAAAAAAAAAAAAGCAACAAAAACCTTGTTTTTTCTGTTGCTGTGTCTTACTTGATTCCAGACTGACACTCTCAAGAATGGTTAAACTATGGTTGTCCTCTCTGTTTTGATTTGCTCAGGCTCAGGTAGAAAAAACAGTTTCATTCAAGTGCCATGGGGACCTTGACTCCTCAGAAACACTGGCAACCCTCAGCGCTGGAAGAACAGAAATGAAGGCAGAGTGCAGGGTTCTGAGCCTGAAACAAACATCCCAGTTACGAATGCTTACAAAACACAACATTTTAAACCCAGCTTTTGTGAATTCTGATGATCCTTCGGAGTTTTACAGATGACTACTAAATGCCTATGATTATCAATATTTATGTAACGTCTCTTGCTTGTGTCATTTTATTTTTCTTTGAATATTTAGCAAATTAAGTGATGCTGAGAGCTAAAAACCAAATGTTATTATCCACTGCTGTCTTCCTGAAGATTGCTGTTGCTTTGGAGGACTGATAGAGATACAACTGCAGATATTTTAAATAACTGTCATTTTCTGGAGCTTTTTTTCCCTTGTAAGATTTAGATTCCTCAAGTATAAATATGGTGCTGCTCTCTCTGTAAATATGAACACTGGACTACTGAGAAATGCACCAAAACATATACTGAGGCCTCTAATTCTGTTATTACATGAACACGCTGAAAACTATCAAGAGGTAGCAAAACAAGTAACACTGAGGTACTACTTAGACTGAACTTGCTTGCTAGCAGTTTTTCAACAGCATGACACAGAAGAAAAAGCAGTTTTGTAGTCACGTAGCATGGCAACCTTATAGGGAACCCTTGTGTCGCAATGAAGGAAATGGTAAGATTTTTTCACAGAAGAGAAGTGAAAAAAGTTACCAGAAAAACATATAAAGGAGGCCTAATACACAGGAAAAACACAAAGCCCTTGAACACAGTTCTGACCCAAAAGATGCTGACCACCCATCTGTGAACTGCAGGCACCATTTAACTGATCTACCAAACTCATGCATCAGTTCTGATGTTAAGATCAGAGAAAAATGAAGCAATATCACTTCGATGATGCTGAGACTTAGGCTTCAAAAATTTGGGTAAGGGCCTGCCTACTTTGGGTACCAAGGGCTCAAGTACCAGCCACCTCCTGGTACTTGAGGCGTTGACACAGATTCAACAACAGATCACACTCTGGCATATGAAGAATTTTTGCTTCCATGTGCCCATCCCATCCCATCCCAACCCACCCCATCGACTGCAGTGCATCGAGAATGGCTTCCTCAGCTGGTGTTACTTACAGAGCGCACTGACATTAACTGGTTTTGACATCAGTTTGCACAAATTATACAGATAAATATGAGCAAGCAAAGTTACATACACACCCATGATTTAATTGATAAAAAAAGCTTTCAGAGGGGGGAATAGTTTATTGCTTTGGTGACCCCCAGCTCTAAAAGTAACAGCAATGGGTGCTATAAGCATGTACAGAGTCTTTTGAGATACAGAGAAAAGGTTCTGTCTTCTAAAAATAAACATAGGCGTCCTCAGTGACGTATTAACTGTTTACAAGAACTGGTCCTCACATCAGCATTTGCCAGCAAAACAGGGCTGATTTTCAAGAAGCCACATATTACACACGATGCTGTGCTCATGACTCATGCTATGACTTCAGAAAGTGGTCTGAGCAAGCTGGAAGTTCACCAGTGGCAAAAAGGGCAGGTGGCTCTCCTCCCCTTGCAGTCCCCTTGGGCCATGGGCTCCTGATGCTTACCTCCAGCCTGCTCAGGTACTCTGCTGATCACCTGGTAAATTAACACTCAGAATAGCAGAATATGAATTTGGCACGCAACTCGGCGCGTGGGTTCTTCTGCTGGGCTGGCAAGCTGAGCTGGTTGCCCTGCAGTCAGAATTGGTAGAGCTGGGAGCTGGGGAAGGGAAGATCAGAGGGCACCGGGGGGAGGAAGGAGGCCAAAGGGAGAGCGAGACCTTCCCGTTGAGCAAGCTGGTACTTCAGGTCAGCTATAATCCGAAAGTTCCCCATCAGAGTCATGTAAAAACAAAATACTAACAGAGATGATTCAAATGACTATTAATAGCCTTTCATAATGTAAGTAACTATTCAAAGTAACTGAATAAAAAATTTCAAATGACTGATTTCTAGAAGCCGCTCAGCCGATAGCTGATGACTGCCACAGGGACTAAACCAGCAGAAATTGAACCTGAAGCTGTAGCTGTTACCAAACACTGAAAATACAGTAGTGGTCCTACCACAACAACTTCTACAAACTATCAAAACGGTGTTAAAATTATCAGTTTTTTAAGTTCTAAAACATGTATATGTTCCAACATGCAAAACCATCACGACCAAGATAAGCATCTTACTACGTAAGCCACTACAGGGGCTGAAATACAAAAAAATTCTCTGCGCCTTCAACAAGTAGTTACAAGCAGAAGAATTAATACTACTCCTTGAAATGAAAAACAAAAGATAAGAATCAGGTACTACATGCTTTTTTCATTTTGAGGAATTGAATTTTCATAAAGGGAAAGGGGTTAAGTACTGCAGTGTTTTACTCTTTGTGAATCCACCCACATAAAAATTAGACCTCCCACATACACATTCATATACTCCAAAAGCTTTGATCATGCCAGATGTAAATATTTCTTCTAGTAGCCTATTAAATGTCCTCCAACTATACAATTGTTCTCTGTTAAAGCCTTGGTGATATTATGGGGAACTGAAAGGGTGCATTAAGAGCACATACACCGATTTTAAGGACAACCATGATAAAGTATAGGCAAAATAAAAAAGCAGAACATATTCCTTGCCTAACAAAGCATTTTGTAATTGGTTTTATACTGGAAATTGTTAAGTAAAGTTCATTTTAGATGAAAGAGTAAAGCAATTTTTGTAAATGTATACTGTGTTCAGAAGAAACATGAAGAGATGTAAAACTGCAAGGAAGCTTCGTGTAACAGTCCTGGGAAAAAGCCTCACAAAGAACAGTGTCCCAACAGCAAGGATGTTTTCAAGGAAAACATATAGGGTAGGTTCTCCACATGAAACTACAAAACGTATTTAGGTAGACCAGGTATACTCTAAATTGAGAACATATTTTTTACTTTTTTGCACGAAGCGCTGCCTACGTAGGTATAAACATGACTACATCACTATCAATGCAGTGCCTCATAACACCTGGTAAAACAAGGCAGTATCCTTGCTTCAGAGAAGCACGGGCATTCAAATCAACAAAGCTCACTGAATGATTGCTTGACAAAACTGGAGATTTATCTCAGGTTTTCTGATACATCACCTTAACAAAATAATGAGTATCAAGCAAGTTCCCGTCCAAATGATGGCAGATCCAGCATCACGGTCACTCATAACTGTAATATTAGATATGCAAATGGAAAATTTCACCTATTCAATCTCCAATCACTTTTTGTTGCACTGATGGTTTTCTTCTTTTTGGTGTTAAGTAATAATCAAGTTTGCCCCCTAGCCTTGACGTATCAAATATAAGAGAACCGAGTGTGGCATTGCTGCAGATGTATTTTTCATTTAAAATATTGTGTTTACGTATGCACAAGCTTCACAAAACTTAAAAAGCCTTCAAATTTAAAAAAAATAATAAATTTTGTACTGGCCCAACCCAAGAGTCACATAAGCTGGTAAATAAAGTGAGTTTAGAAACCAGTTTTCTTACATTGAATTAACCTGCTTATATGTTCTACTTAGAGCTAGACAGGAATTGTATAACTCCAGAGCAAAGCAACATGCAGGTGTCTTCCCACCAGAAAAACAAAAGGAGAGCAGGAAAGCAGCAGCAGTGGAAAGCAAGCAAAGGCGTGTTCATACCCACTCAGTCTCCACAAATAATGTTAAAGTGCTATCATCCTTCTAGGCACTAAGATTATAAGAGGACAACTGAGAAGTAAAACAAACAAAAAACCCCCCAAAAAACCAAAATGCAGAACTGATAACTGTTGTGTCTAGAGAGCTGGCAGATGGCTCTCCAAAGGGTGCTTGTTCATTACACTGTGTCAATTTAAGTTACAAACATCAAACTTTCCACTTTTTAAAAATGACCATTTATGCAAAATGTAATATATAAGCAGATTCCTTTTTATAGTGTTTCATAAAGTCAAAGGCGATTAGATCATTTCTATCCTCTCGAGAAATACCATTCCTTAGATGACGTACAACTACTTCATCTGTTTTCCATCTTCCCGCCCGAGTCTGTTTTATAGCCCTGCTTTTTCAGGATGACTTTGAAAAGAGGCCCTTCCTGACATCATGCAACACGATGTCAAAACACAACACTATTACAAAACAAACTAATCAAAACTAATTTCTTAATAGTTGCAGACTCCGAGTAGAGTGGCAGTAACGCGGCTCTCAGCTTTGACTTTGATTATAAACAGATCTGAGTTAATAACGTGTCTGATTATGACGGAAACTTACAGCTCAGGACCGAGCAGAAAATTAAAGTTCTGTCTTGAACAAAAAAGCACACACATATTCATCATCTTTTCAAGCCCTTTTTTGGAATGTGAACAGAACAATCTTTTTCAACTCAGTAACTAGATTTTTCCCCCCCCCTCTTTTAAAAGATGTATATATGTGTACATAAACTTTCCCCATGCAAGCCTCGCCTCCTGTACTCAAAGGTTTTTATTACAAAACAACCACAGCTCACAGATCTGTCAGAGGAAATGAGCATTTGGACTTTACCACTTGCATTACTGCTTTTGCAGAACCTCCCCCCTCAAAGCCAGGTTCTAATTTAAACAGCAGAAAAACAATACCCCCTGCATAAACCTACAGAACGCATGCTTTTCCTTTTGAAAAGGTAAACAATTGTGTTATTCAGCTAATTGTTTAAAACACTACCAAAGAGAATGTATGTTTTTTAACTCAAATTATATGCTTATTGGTTAAAAAAAAAAAAAGAAAAAGATATATACTCACAGTTTCAAATTAGTATCACCAGAACTAAATATATTACACAAGACTCATGTTATTGGTGTATTCCAACGTAAGGAACTTTTTGCTTAGCACTGATGAAGTTTACTGACAGTGAATGAGATGTGTGTTACAGCTGGGCTGTAGGAATACAGGAGACCAATTTCTCTCAGTAACATAGCTGGGATTTGAGAATAGTATGTGGAGAACGGTGGTAAAAGGTGTGTTAGTTAGGGGATAAGGGAATAAGGAAAGGGTGGGTAATCGATACAGAAAACTACATGAAAACTGCTCACTCCACATTACTTGAAAACCAACATAATTTGGAGGGAACATGCAAATAAGTAAAAAGCTATTTTAAAAGCAGTAATAGAAAGGCAAGCTTTCCTTTATTGCTATGGAATCATAGCCATGACCATCACCGCTTGCATAAGGAGCCAATCGAGATTTGTAAGCTGCTGTCCTGTTTACTCACTTGCAATTAAAGCGCTGATAAGAAAAAACCCCATTTAATAGATTATTCACAAGGCCATTAACATTTACCGCTTTCAGACTCCAGCGCTGAGCACATACAATTCTTTTTCATATATTCTTACTTAATTTTCAAGAGTGAAACTACTCATAACCTTTACATAACGGTGCCACTGTGTAATTAATAGAGCTAAATGAAGCACTGCCAGTAAATAATCAGTAGCCAGTCTTTGATGGATGAGCTGATTCTAATTCAGTCCATTCACTTTCAACTTTAATTAGCGGCATTGTATTCTACAAAGCAAACAGTTCCTTCATCCATGTGATGATCTAAGGTCGTATAAGTGGGCTGAGAACAACTTGTAAGGTGTTGAAATAAATTTGGGCATCCAAAGCAAAAAGTCACAGTGGCTACACATTCTTATATAACTCTTTAAAAAGAAGTAATATAAAGTTTCCACTGCAAAAGCCACTGATTTTAACAAGTACCGTACACGCCAATAAATTTTGTCAAGACAATTACAAGTTTCGATGCAGCAGTTCTCTCTCCATTTTCTTTAATTAAACCAAGTGATCTGAATTACTAGGTGTACGTTGGTGGATTTTTTTGCAAGACACAAACGCAGACATAAAAATGCTATGTATTCCTTCATGAGTACTGATGAAACACTGTACTTATTTTTTTTTGGTACTATAAACCTTGTTCTAGGTGCATACTTGTCAGAGCTGGTGGTAACTGCTAAGCAAACTCTTCACTTTTGAATTACTGGAATTTAGAATTGGTTTAGATTACTGGAAGATTTTCTAATAAACATACAAAAATTTGAACTACTCAAGACCACTTAGGTTACAAGAGGCTTTGAACTTGCTCTCCATTTTCTCCTGAATGCTAGTTTACATCAGCATGTCTTCTCCTTCTTCCAGCAATTCTGCAGATTCTTCCAAGCTGCGGCTACTAAGCATGTCTAAGTAGAAGACACTTGCAAACTTACTATAAAACATCTGACCCAGGCCTATGCACAACTTACTGAATGCAGGTATTTTTGAGCAGAACAGCAAAAAGCAACTTGGGGATCTTAGCAACTCCGTTGTCATATCTGTGCTGATAGCTTATAATGAAATAGCATGGGGAGAGACTGTTCTTAAGATGATTTATATTTAATTTTTATCTTTGTTTAATATTACTTATTTAAAAAGGGTGACATTTGAAATGAAGTGACTATAAAATTGTTCTTACGGAAAGTGCCATAAATCTTTGTATAATAATTTATGTCAAAAAGGTTCATGATATATTCTCAGCTTCTTTACTGGTCAATTTTCTCAATCCATTTCCTCAGCATGTAAGAGCACATACTTAGAGAGCAAAACTTCACAGAAGGTGTCCACTATACAAACACTTGATGAAAAAAACCAAAACCCGTATATAAAAAGCTTCCAGTATAGTCCAGATAGACAACATCTGAACAAGACAGACAAAGAGATGAAATTTGTGTGTAAGGAACGGCTCACGTTTTTTTATTTCTTTGCTGACTTACACGTATATAGATATACAATGCCTTAAAAATATCAAGTTTGCAAACACACCATAATGTTAGAAACTACCAGGACCACAAAACATTCACACAAATGACCAAGAGGATGTTCTTCCTTTCTTTCTTTGTCAAGATCCAAATGCCTTCCAATGCCTTCTGCAAGCTGCTTTTGATGCAGTGTGGTATGATCTGCCATTAAACGCTTTTCTGACATTCCAATGAAAAATGTCAGCCTGACTCTCGAGCTGTGGTCTAGACAGGCTGCTAGGGACCTCCTATTCAACAATTCAGTGATTAAAAATCACTTAGGGGCAGTTCTCTGGCAGGTGTCTAAGAGAGAAATTAAGAGCGGCCACATATATCAATCCTGAACCTAAAAAAGGCTATCTCAGAAAAAATTCTCAAGCCCATTTTCAATCCATTAGAGAACCATTTGCTCTTCACAACGGGAAGAAGATGCACCAATTATTTCACTTGAGAGCGAGTTGGTTTCTGGACTTTCTTTCAGAAATACTCCAAAATGAGATGAAGCATACAAAGTCTTCATTCCTCTACTACCAGAAATTTTCATCAACATAAAGGCTTGCCGCTCCTAATCATCCTAGGGTGGCTGAGGCGTTTCTAGTATCAGGACACGGTGTTTCTTCCCAATATGACGTTCACATTTCACCTTAAAGCAAAAAACTCACCTCCTTTTTCTTTCACACAGCTCTTGTCTCCTAGATGATTTCTGGATTTTGCAGCTTCAGTGACCCTGGGCATTCCTCTTTACATGTGCAGGTCCACACCTCTTCAGAAACGCTCTGGCTTTTCCATGCAACTGTCATCTAAATGCGTAACAGCTGGGTCAAGACTTGCTAGGAAAATTCTAGTTGTCATCAGGGCATCCTCTAGCAGGGTCCAAGTGACTTGGATGATATGTTTCTATCTCTGACATCTGTGGGGTGCTACCTGTGACTTCATCTGCATCCTCATCAGACACAACACCATTTTGAAGGCCTTGACATGCTCAGGTGGATCAGCAAAGCATAATATAGTTTGTATGAATAACTTCGAGGCCTTCTTCCACATAATTTATGGGAGGAGTAGAAGATGCTTAGTCTTGCATATAATATGAATATATATACACAGACTCTTTGACCGATAAATACTATTCCATCAGTAGTCAGAGTTCTTCAATGAAAAGTCTAACATAGATACCAATATACTTGCCTCATACAGATTTTATATTTGCCTTTTCGGTTTCCTTCAGACTCCTTTGAGGGATTGTTTTGTGTCTCTCCAACTGAGAAGGAACTGAGATAGTGCTGTGAGTGCTCTCCTCAATGTACTGATGTGCTGAATATAAGTGGTTGTTGCACGAAATACCACAAAAGTGAAAACATTTGTGTCTCACTTATTAATGCAAACATGAACTATGCAGCACCAGGGACTTTACAGTCACATTTGATACATGGCTTTGAACCTTTCTTATTCCAAATATTTAAAAATACTCTAAACAGGCAGGGAAGACAGAATGGCTAAGTAACCTGTGACTGTGTCACTCATCTTAATATGGAGTGCTTCCCAAATCACCTGTATTTATACGATGTCCACAGAAAGTAGAAATGGTACTATCTATTTTGCAGGCAGAGTAGACAGCCATGAAGATTAAAAAATCTTGACTGATTTTAGATGTCTGATCTGAGACATTATGACCTGTTTCACTGAGTAGTCAGCACCCCGTAATGCTTTAATATTCAAAATGGATTTCCCTCTGGCTTCAGCTGGATGTGCTCTAAACGCCTCCAAATCATGCCTCCAAGGTATCTAGCTAAGCACTCAGCAAACTAGTGACCTCCTTTCCAAACTCTGGCTGGAGTGACTTGCTTACCTGCACAAAACAGCTCTCTGGGAGAGGCAGGGACAGAATGCAAATCACAAGAGCAACACTAAATGGCTTTGGCATGTCCCTTCTTGTGATTCTGGTCTTACTCACTATCACTTTCAATTTTGCTACTGAGATAGTACTGTTGGAGTTGGTAGTTTCCTATACTGTATGTTGTGATTCATCATCAGAGAAAATCTGTCTTCTCTCCTGAATGCTAAAAGAGTTTATGTAAAAAAACCCCAGTAGTGATAAGGGGAGCTAATCCTTGCTTCTTAATACATGCAGCACAACAAGGTTGAATTCAAGTTGCATTTCCTTGTTTTTAGATACTTAGCCTTCTAATCTTACAGAGAGTCTTAGTGTGGGAAATGGGTGGAGGAGGAAAACGGCAATGTATATGTGTAATTTTCCAAGATCCAAAAAAAGAAAATAAATCTATACCTTACCTAAGTAACATGACATTATACTGAAGCTCAGGAGTTAAAGAAACAGCAGAGCCACAAGGCTGAGCACTCAGATGTCTGCTGATTGAAACTGACCAGATAATAGCAAACACTAACATCACTGGAGATTGGATGTATACCCACAGCACTGCTCCGTGTCCTCTACCTAGCCTCAGTCACCAGACCCCACAGTATCTCAACACAGGTCTAATATCTCGATTATTTAAGCCCTGGGTTTGATGCTCAGCCTCATAACTACTTCCAGTCACGCTCTGTCCCAAAACACAGGAAAGTGTTCCCCTTTTACCTCCTTTGTTCATTCTGCTTCTTCTCTACATTCTTCCTCTTTTGGACCCAGTTCAGTCTCACTTTCACTGAAAAAAAAAATATCTTTCTCCTCCTTTATGCTCTCCTCTCACATTGGCAAGAGCGAATCTCCGCCCCTACCCAGACTGAGCATCACCTCCTGTTCCCTGACTCTCATCCGTTCAGCCTGACTCTTTCAGCAGTCCACTGAACTTTTCCGATTTAACTTCTTCCCCTTCTCTAATCAGAAATGATGGCTTATTCCTCCCTAATTTGGTGACCCCTTGCAGCTATTATTGGAAGCACAGAAGTTTTCATTTCAAGTGCCTAGACACAGCCTGGCCCAGAGCTGCCCACAGCCCCAGCTGCAGAGTCCCGCTGAGGCTCCGTGTTCCCGGCACAGAGCATCCTCAGTCTCCCTGCTGGGAATGCGGGGAAACATTTCAGGAGCACAGAAATTTAAGCTGCTTAGCGAACACACAAATCTGCAGAGGTTTTAGCTTTTAGGTTCCTTTCAGTCTCTACTAAATATATATATATATAGATATAGATGAAGTATAGCATCTTATAGCCTATTTCTCAGCCAAAAATGTACGTATTTTACCAAAAATATCTTGCTCCACAGCATACATGTGTAACAGCATTCAAAGAAAAGGCCTGTGTAAAGATAGCACTTTCCCCTTCTTTCCTACATAGAATCATGTCTACTGTAATAAAATTAAAGTAAAAAAAAAAAAACAACCAGTATGGAAAAACTCAGTACCAACTACTAAGGATTAACACAAGTAGCTGAAAAACAGGATTTTATAATGAGAAGTGTTAGGCAACCCTAACAACAGACCATCAACCCTCTTTATAAAAATATAAAGTTCATACAATTAATTTAATTACAAAACAAATTCTAAAGAGAAGATGGAGACAGAAAAGCACAAGGCGGTAAGTTTACAGAAATCAATTAAAGGTCTGTTGAAAAGGTGCAAGAAACACAGAGGATGAAGTGGGAGGGCAGGTAGAGATGAAGGGAGCACTCAGTGCACGGAAAAGAATAACAGCTCTGGTGTTTTTTATTCGATCAGACTGGCAATCTACAAGAATAAACAACATCAAAGAGATTTTTGTCCCATTTTTTAACAAAATAAGGAAACCAGCAGGCATGCTTCTGTGTACGTGTTTCCCACCACAACTTCTGAACCAGCTGTACAGTTTCAATCCAGTCTGACAAAAAGGATAAGGGAATCCAAAATATTAAGTCTTGTTTCTATGAGACTAGCCAGCTGGGTAAAGAAAAGAGACCCTGTTATTGTCCTGCCTTGTGAAAGGCCAAAACTTCAGTCATCAGACTTAAGAAAATCCATTTATCTGCAAAACAAATCCATGAAAAACAACCCAAACTCCCTTCATCGCACTGTTCAACTAACTTTTTTTCTCTTGCTTTTCTTTTCAATAAATAATGCCATTTGCAGTTACACTCCATACTGGCATGTGTCTTTAACATAGACATATATGAAGACTTTAACGTGAAGACTCTTTCTGTCTTTAACATCTCTGGGTTTTTTACATCCGCATGTTTCAACTGAATTTGCCTCAGGAGAGGCCATCTTCTACCTTTCCATGGATGGCACTAGTTGAGCTTTCACCACTAATCATGAGATTCAGGTAAAATCCTCCAATTTGGAGAATTTACCTTTATTCTGCAACAGCCTTCCACAGTGTTGCACAGATGATCATGCCAAAAATTAAAACACAATGCAAAAGGCAGCAGCTGACAAGCAAGGGCTGCCTGCCTTGCCTCTAGTGCTTCTGTGAATTTGAAATGAAACCACTGATGTGTTCTACAGACTAGCACAGGACAGAATTCAGTTGATATATATATAAAAGTGAGATTTCACACTGAGATCCCTTTCTCCCTAGGCTCTCCTTATACCCCACTGTGTTTGCACCCCGAGGTCTGCACTGACCTCGCATTAGGGCAGCATGAAGTCATTGGCGCCAAAGAATGAAATCCTCTATACTTTGTTATGTAACTTGAGAGACTACTTCCCATCTCAGTATGATCTTGCCTAATGAAACTAATCTATGCAACACATACTGCTTTAGGAGAAGGAAATAAATATTACAGAATCACAGAATGATATGGGGTTGGAAGGGACCTCCAGAGATCGTCTTGTCCTAGCCCCTGCCAAAGCAGGTCCACCTAGAGCAGGTTTCACAGGAATGTGTCCAGGTGGGTTTTGAATGTCTCCAGAGAAGAAGACTCCACCACCTCTCTGGGCAGCCTGTTCCAGAGCTCTGCCACCCTCAGAGTAAAGAAGTTCCTCCTCATGTTTAGAAGGAACTTCTTAAGTTCAAGTTTGTGCCCGTTACCTCTTGTCCTGTCACTGGGCACTACTGAAAAAAGACTGGGGCCATCTTTTCTGAAAGACTCTCGACTTGTTCATTAACACAACTTTATTTGATCCTACTGCTACTAGGCTTTGGAGAACATGGCACAGACATTTTCCTGATGTTTCCAAGAGGTGATAATGATGGAATATGGAATGCTAGTATACTATATTGCCACACGGTGATTTACTTAAATAATTTACATTTGGGGAATGTGAACGAAACTGGAAAGATATTGTGCAAATTAAATTCTTCGTTGTGCTTCTTAATTCTTGTATTTCTTCTTAATGCTTCTATTTCTTAGAAAGAAATTTCAGTAAGTATGAGGAAATTGAAAATTTTAAAAAACATCTCTCTTCTGCTGTTTGTAGCAAAAGTAGGTTAAGTTAAGCACCTGAGTGTAACCATCTACAGTCTTGAAGTTCTAGTAGTACAATATACAGCACGCAGATTCTAGATTTAGGGAAGGTTGGTTTTGTTTGGGTATGAACTTAAAAGAATGAGTACATGGAGGAAAAATCTACAGAGTGTACTGTGGTCTTCAACACAAATGTGAAATCAGCCTGTGTGCGTCTGCACATGAGGGAAAGTAAAAGGATAATTAACATAGTACATGAAAAAATGAATGGGTTTTATTAATCCTGGTAACAAGATACTGTAAGGCTAACCTCCACTGTGATCAAGCCAAGTGTATAAGTTAATCAAGACCTTCACTAAAGTATTTCTGTTAACACTTTCATCTTGCCAGTGGGAATTATTTATAAAACCGTTTTCCACTGCTAGCATGACAAGGTGATCATTAACACAGCACAGGCCATGCAAAGGAACAAAATTAAAAACATGCGAAAGTGGCATTACACTGGTACTGTAAGCAACTGCCATAAATAATCCTGCTCCTCAAAGTGATTTCAACAGTCTTGCTCTAAATCTAACACATCAAAAGCCCTTTATGAAAAGTCTAATTCTCAAAATTTAAATTTCTAGGCTTCCCAAGGATGTTTAACTTGACTTTCTCATGCATGAGAAATCAATTTGTTCAGCCAAGTCCGTTCCGAGTCCCCCTTGTAAGAGCTCATTTGGAACTGATTATAGAAAAAAAAAAAAAGACATTGAGTTTTACACATCTTAGGTTTTGAAGTAAGAGCCCATTGTATCCAACAACTGCTTCCCCCCCATCAACACACCACAAATTAAAGCAACCAAATCAGTGGGAAAACTTAGGGAATCGGTAATACAATAAAAACACCTTTCATTCTCGGGTGCTGCTTTGACTCTGGCTCAGGTAAGTACTATCTTGGTCATTAAAAATGCTGAGTGCTGACTTACGTGAAAACGAGCTGGTGGTTTAGGTTAGTTTGCAAAGGTATTTATATTCCCTACCTCACTCCCACCCACACACACACAAATGAAATTCTGTGTGCAAAAATCTGCTTGCAGAAATGCATCACCTCATTCTTGGTGAAATACCTCTCAATGCAAAATGACGTTACAAATAAATACCAGTATCCCACATGCATGCCTTGAAACGGGGCATGGGCCTTCATGGCACAAATCTTTTATGCAGGGCTCTGAGCAGATTTTCAGCATCATTCTTGCAGAGGTGACATGTTATGATGCAACGGGCAGAACAAGGGGATATTTGCACCATTGATCTCTGCTCAATCTTTGTTGCTGAAAAACAGAGACCTTTATCCTCCACAGCTCTTAATTAGAGTTTTCCATAAGCAAAACATTTAAAAAAAATATATTGTTTCCCATAGCACTCTTAGCATACATTTTGGTATTCTTTCTACATATAATATAGGTATTTAAATTAACATTTCATATATTTAGCTTAAATATGAACAGTTTACAAACTAGATGTCTACAGTACTGAGACAAACTTTTAAAGTTTTGCAAATTTAGGGCTATGAGGAGCAAAGGCATGGAAATAATTGACAACTTGTAAAATTTAGCAAGCTCTCCAGCCCACCACGTGATTTCAGCAGGTATCCATCCCACCTCAGCCTTTATGAAGAATACTGTGTGTGATATGAGTGTGCCCACCCAGGGCTCTCCCAGATCTTCCTGATCAGAACTTCTAGAATACAGTTCTCAACTGCACTGTACTTGAAGTTGATACTCAGGATACCAAACACACCAGAGATGCTAGGCTACATTTATTTGGCCTTCTGCATCTTAAGCAATCTGAGGAGCAGAGGAGCGGTTGCAGGTTATGGGTAACTAAAGCCTTTTTGTGTACAGTACCAGTTAGAACAGCACCCTGTTTGCTCCAGCTTCCACCTGTGCTGGGTAATGAATGATTGAAAAATTAACACCCGCTTCCATATCCTGATCTTCCACTATGTCTAACCTGTGGCTGGATGCTCTGAGAAACTGAGCTCCCTACACAAGGAATTTATTATGTTTTTAATTGTATGTAACTCCCTTTCATTCTTTCAGTGTTGTTCTTTCTCCTATTCCCTTTAACCAATTCATACTTATTAAACAATTCTTGAAGCAACAGGATTTCTTTTTCACTGTTGTTTTTCTGACTGTTTTGCTTTCTATAAAGTATTATTTTTGCTTAAATACCTGTCCTATATCAAACTGCTCAGGTCTGTAGCCACTGGTCTTTCAAAAGCAATCTCTTGGGACAGCTTTCCCCTTTCATAGCAACAGTTATGAGTGTTGCTCAAACAGAAGGGGTGGTATTAATAAACTTTGAGAACTGCAATAACTTGTCAGCAAAGCAATGCAATTTGTGCTCAGACTTCATTTTTACGCATGAAGGACAAGCTGCAACATTATTACTGCAAGTTTCATTTCAGCTTTTTTTTTAACCAACAAAATTGGAGTCCTCTTATTCAAATAACACATTTGAACCTTGGTATAACAAAAGCTCAATACAGTAGCAAAATGTCATGCAGACTGCAGGCCAATTTGTAGATCCTGCAATCTTCGGTTATCATGGAACCTCTATTATGTCTCTAAATAAATATGTTAAAATCGTATTTCAGAAGATTAGGTATGATTGAAAAGCTGAACATTTTTGTTGATTCTTAGCATGCCCACAATTAGCAATATAGAATGTCAGCTATTAAAAAAAGAGAACAAACAAGAAACCAAAACAACAAAAAAACACCACAACTCTTCATGACTGAGCTGTAAAAACTAGTCAACGTAGGGCACATAATACAATTTAGTTTCATTTCATTCCTTGACATTCAAGGTTCAGATTGGATATTAGGAAAAATTTTTACACTGAAAGGATTATTAAGCATTAGAATGGGTGCCCAGGGAAGTGGTTGAGGCACCATCCCTGAAGATTTTCAAAAGATGGGTTGACATAGTGCTTAGAGACATAGTTTAGTGACTGGGGGGGAGGTGTTATACGGTTTGGTTTTGTTTTGTTTTGTTTTGTTTTTTTTTTAAAAATCAGAGTTAGGTTGATGGTTGGACTAGATGATCTTAAAGGTCCCTTCCAACCTAGACAACTCTATGATTCTTGTCTCTTTTATGAAGAGAGTACTTCTGTTCCAAAGGCTTCCACAGATCTGGCTTTTCTGCACTTCAGCTCACCCAGAGAAAGCAGGAAACATCTCTGTTCACAAGAATGTGATCAGTCCTTCAGTTCTTGTTTACTTCTGGAGGGACTCGCTTTGCATAGTTTACTGGCCTGGCTTGCAAAACTCTTTTTTTCAGTGAAAACAATTAACACGGCTACTTACTTTTTCTGTAATCAATCCAGGAGTAAAAACCAATCCAATAACAGATACATACGCATATTTTAAAAATTGTTTTTAAACACTAAAATATCATACCCCTCTCAGAAATAAAGTGCAATGTTTTAAAAACAGAAGATGATCGAAGTGGCCCTATTTTGCACGTATCACAAGGGCACACATTTGTTAAGGTAACAGGGACAACACTTTCACAGAAAGTGTATCAGAAAACCTGGTTTCATAAGCCTAGGAAGTTTCATAAACGACTGCAGGAGGGCGCGAATTCACTTTGGCTTCTACTAAATGGTTCTTCATTAATATTTTACTAAGACACAAAGACTTCAAGTTTAGTAGGGAAGCTGTGGATAGCAAACAGCCTTCCTCTACTTGGGCTTTGTCAATACATAGAAAAGAACTGGCAACAGAAAAAATAAATAAATTAAAAGGCAGACGATACATGCAGTGATGGGTCCCTGAACCCAAATGTAATTACCAAGGAGTTTTCTGAACAAAAATATTTAAGCCCATTTTCTATTTTTGTCAGCCAACTCTTCCGTGTATCTAGGGACAATAGCTAAACATTATTCAAGAGCCACTATTAAACTAGGAAATAATCATATTACAAATACAATCTAAGAGACCTCAAATACTTCCCAATCAGATCTTCCAAAAGCTTTCATAACAACAGGAGATACTTTAGGGTATAAAACTAGAATGTCATATAAAAAAGAAATATTATTACAAAGACCCCAAATATACCTATTAGCATGAAATATGATACAACTAGGCTACAGGTCAAATCTGCTCCTCAAAGAGCCCTAAATTTGTTCTAGCAGTGAGACCAGATGAATTCATTTACACTCCTAGACCTCAATTCTTTCATCCTTGCAACTGACCTGTAATTGTTACCTTCTTAGAACTATTACAGGAGATGTAAAAAACCCCAAATTATAGCTTCTAGCCGCAGTAAGTATTTCATAATCTCTACCACGTGTCATTTTGCTTTCTGGAACAAACTTCCTAAATGCAAAGTCACCAGAGTCATTGGGTAGTCACCAACTAGCACAGGTATTTACCATCTATTTAGTTTGCCAGGATTTAAATGGTCATCGTTACACCTTTGTCTCTCTGCATAAATCCTACTCTGTGCATGTGCATGAGGAAGTATTCACCATTAAAAGCATGGAAAGGAAAAAAGATGCAGCCAGAAATATTGTCCCTTAAGCAGAAGACTGAACGTTCATTTTAAGGACAATGTTGTGCTTTTTCTCTGTGAACCCCATTCTACTTATGATCCTACAATTACAGATAGCGTAAGCACATTATCAGTGCTGTTACCTTCCATGCTTTACAATACTTTTCAGTAACATCTAGTGCACTTCACTGTGCAGAGTGTTCTAGCAATTCTCGGCAGCACACCCCCTGCCTCCCTCGCTAGGGCCCGCTTCAGAGGATTCCCAGAACATGCAGGCAGCTGTTTGACCTTTCCTCCTGTCCTCAGCAGGCCTTATCTAATATAACCCAACAGCTTTCGCCACCCTACAGTGTCTCCCAATACAAAGTCCTACACCGTGTTTGAATATAATGCTGCAAACCGCTGCTACTACTTTACACCCCTCCACTGAGGCTGCAAGGAGTGTTTATAACATAGGCTAGCACATAGACTGCATGCACAACCTTTTTAAAATAAATTGCATTTGCAGAATATCATCTTGTTCTGCAAGAGGATCAGCTCTGCTTCGCTGTGAGTTTCTTCTGCTTTTGATTGTACTGTGTCTTTATCACACTCTCTTCTGCTTCTGCCTAGATGGGTCGTGTCTATGGGCCTTTTCTGCTTTCCACTGCTTAAAGGCCATTTGGATAAATGCCACCTCCCATTTAAATCCTAACATTCAGCTCAAAAGACTCCTCTTTCACAGTAGGCTTAGAAATCCAGTTCTTTTTAGTGAGCTGCACATAAAGTTACCAGAATGCAGTTATCGGGACTGTCAAAGCAGAAGAAATCCTGGAGCTGATCCCAGAAAAAAATTTCATTAACCTTCCTTCCACTTGTCCCCAATACAAGGAACATAAACATATTTTGGCTAACATGATTAGCAGTTTTCCATTAGTAACCCAGATGATGCTGTGAGAACTTCTGGCCCATCCCCAAGCAACTCGTGGCATATCACAAGATCTGACTGGGAGATTTTTCTGACCAACTGATTCCAAAATGCTAAGAGACTCTCAAGGTAGCTTGACAATCATGGATGGCAATAAGTACTTTTAAAATGTTCTTTCCAATTTGCTGTTTTTTCCTACCCAGAGCCGTAGGAAAGACCTGAAATTGATCCAATTTTGGGAAGGTTTTAGCTTTCCGCATCATAGCGGTTGATGTCATGTATCTAGAATGAAAATGTTCAGTCTTCTGTATGCAGCTGTAGCCATTCACAGCACTACCAACCTCCATTTTTCAGGCTGCTCCAAGCAACAGTTTCAGCACAGCTCTTTCTACAGACAAGTTTTAACTTTGTGCTTTTTTTAACCCTTCCATCAAACCTCTAAATAGAAAAGAAATTAAAATCTCTGAATAGAGAAGAAAACGCACGAGTCTGACTTGCATCAGGAAAAGGAAATCTGTCACCTACAAACCTTCCACAGACTCCAGTTAATGCATCCTCAAAACATTTTGCATGCATGCAGTTCCTTAGTTTATGTTCAGGTAATTACCGCTTATTTCTCAAAGCCAGGCAGCTGCCAGAACTGGTTTTAAGAGCCACAACTAAAGGAGTTGTTTGGGGCCTCAGAGGTCTATTAGCCTAACCTGAACATCAGGGCAAGTCATCCACTGCATGAGAAAAGCTGAACCCTACACATTAATCTTTGTCCAGGATCAGAGTAACCTGACACTTGGTTTATCCACCACAGTCCTCCCACTTCCCTCACTAGAAGACTATGCCAACACAGAAATAGAGCCAAAAAAAAAAAAAAGGTGGATCTGCCCCCAGGTTTGGCAAGAGGATGAAAACATCAGTGGTATGGAAAGGGAAGTTCTGAACACCTTGTTAGTACCTCTCCTTTATATACTTCATTAAGTGAGAGACATAGCAATTTACAACTTGCACACGGCGCACAGCAGTGGGGCACAGGTTCTGATCCCCAGTTACTTTCCATCTCTGTTGCCACAACACGGACTTAGCACCTCATAAGTAAACGGTGAGGTCTGGGGAGAGGAGAGTTAACTTTACACGCCAATGAACTAGAGCTTTAAGAAATCTATTTAACACATTTACCCAATAGTAAACATGCGGAAGAAAAGTTCCTTTTACTATGGCCCAAGTTTGCACATACTTTAAAATAATAGTTTGAAAACACAGTTTTTCAAATGCCAACAAGGAGTTGAGGCAACAGTTAAAGTAAAATATCTCTTTGCTGTTTCCTGTACAGTCTGTGGGATGCTCTTACCATGCAGATGAACACTACCAATGACAACACTATTTTTAGCATTTTAGGTTTAACCAGCATTTACTCTTAGCTGTTTCACTACTAACTGGAGCAGATTAAACCTGAGTCACTTGTCCTGAAATACTTCACGGATCAGTCGTAAAGGACATTTGGGGTACAAGTTTTGGGATCATGCCAGTCACCAATGATTTGCTGATATCGACTGCCTGCGGTGTTGATGATGAATGCCAGACCATTATGCTTCATTAACATCACACAGACCGTGTTATCTCTTACTCAAGTGATTTACTAGATCTTCTTAGGACATATAGTGCATGAAAACTTCTGCACAGCTTTAGGTCACTAAGGAGGATTTTTATAGGATAGGAACAAGAAACAAATCTGAGCAGAACTTCCTTTCTCCTCGTCTCTTCCAAATTTTAATATAGTCTGATCTTCTCTTAACTTCTCCTTTCCAACCTTTGATAAGGCTTGTTTACACCACACCCCCCAAAAAAATTCCACATGCCTTCTTGCACACACCTTCATGATAGAGACACCTGCTCTAGATTCATGAAGAAGTTTACTTTGAATTTAACTTCTATATTCATGATGCGTAAAAAAAATAATAAGTAGAGGCACAGGAAACCAGCAGCCTTGCTTTTCTTCATGCCAAGGAGACAGCATGGTTCACAAAGAGAAAGGTTCTACTCAGTCAAATGCTAAAGCCTGGAAAGGAATTCAAAGTCACCTTGAAAATGCTTTATTTCTCTCATCTAATTAAATGATATTTTTTCTTTTTCTCCCTCAAGCAGCACATCTTAACTTCTCCCTTTACTCACACTTATACTCTCTAGTCGAAAAGCAAAATAAAAGTTGCTGAAAGGCTCCTATGTGCATTCAGTCTGGTAGAGTAAGATAGGGCTGAGATACTGTGGGCCACCGAAATACAGGTCAACACCCAGCAGTGAAGACTTCCACAAGAAACTCAACCCAATCTGCTCTGTAGAACAGTGCCACCCCCTTCCCAAGAGGATGCTCTTCAGAGAGGGAGTCAGTTTCTTTTTTTTTTTTTTTTTTTTTCTTCTGGTGAATCAAAAAATAGGACATTTGTCATTGTCACTGATCATTTTTTTTTTAAGATAAAAAGTAGAATCTATCAGGAAGGGGACAACAATTAAGAGAAGAAGAGAGAGCTTTGCATTGCCTTTTGTTCAGAAACTCCTAGCACAGCAGTATCATTTATTGCTTATTTCTTAAGCATGTGAAATGGGAACAGAAGGAACGGGATTAATATATCTGAATTTTTGGCTACAGGATTAAACCAGCAATATGTTCTATATGCTTTATAGCCCCAATCCTATTCTCTGAACCATTTAAGAACTAAACATAGGACTGATCTCCAAAGATGCCTAAAATGCACCCAGTGATGATGGTGCTCTCGATTGCGCTGCAGCCACACAACTTCCAGCCCATGAGCTCATTTTGCTCATCTCTATACTATGCTGCTATTTCACAGCAAATGTAGCAGCAGGTTCCCAATGGCCTAAATAACATTCGAGAAGAATATTTAGGCTGCTAAATAGTTCAGGCACTTTCAAAAGATTTACTCAAGTATGTGAATCTAATTGCTCATCTAAGCTTGATTCAGCTCAGTTTTAAAAATCAGCTAACTGATGCTAATGCTGACAACACTAAAAATGCTCTTAAACCAATTTAAAGTTAATTTGGTAGTTTACCAACACGAAGGTTAAAAGCTGACTAAAGGTAATTTGTATATGGAATTTTATAGAATTGCACTGGCTTAGCTATAATAGTAAAAAATAGTTTATTCAAATTTCTCTAATACTGACAAGCTCATAACTTTACTTAAGGTAATGCTTGTCTAGACAAGAAAAAGCCATAGAGGAAAATGACACCACTGAAGACAATTTTTGTTTAGCACTGAGTTACGTGAATTTTTCAGGCTATTCAGTAAAGCAATCATCAGTAGAGAAAGAAAACTCCTATTTCCCTGACTTAAAGGATCTTCTTTCTTGTAAGGAGTAACCCTCCTGGATAAGAAATGCTGCTATGAATAGGTCTAGACTTTACACAGCCATGGGTCACTAATTTAATTAGATTTCAAAGCAGCTATTCTACATTTACACTGAATACAATACTTCCTGTACCCTCCCTCATACTAAAAGGAATAAAACAATCCCCCAGAAGTTTACACCTCAATGCATGAGGAAACAACAACAAAGTGTACATACAATACCTTGAATTACAGATGGCGTTTATATTGTTCAAGTTATTAGTAAAACCTTAACTACCTGTTAAGTCGGTATTTTTAGCAAGGAAAACAAAAGGTTTTCTCCTTTCTAGTGAGATAGGATTCTGTTTGACCTGCTCTGCTCAGAAAATAACTGCCGTCAGCCAACCTCAGTGACTTCCCCTCCTAATTATGAGCTTTTACACATATTCCAAAATTAAGTCAAGCTTCTCTGTAAGAATGAAAGAAAATTTAAAAATTAACTTTACTGGTAACCATGGAAGTTCTTGCCTTCTGTAAAAAATAATATGGTTTTCTTTGGGGAGGGAAGGGGAGGGATGAGAGAGAGAAAGAGAGAGAGAAAGAGAGAGAGTAGGGTAGAGTGAGCATAGGAGCCCTGCTGTGTACCAGGGTTTGGTTTTCTGAGCTTTTCTCCTTTCAAATGAAAATGGGGACTGCAGTTTTCACAGGGTTCTTCTATCACATTTATTACCCCGAGTTTCAGACTCTCAAGGTTACTGCTGTCATAAGCTGAGTGATCCAAAGCTACCTGGGGTTTTGCCCTCACTAGAAGTCATGAGGTAATAACAAGAAAGCAAGTTCATATTCTCTTCCAGGAGCTCACATAACATTTCAAAGAATTACATAAGATAGGAACTGTTACTGGAAGTGAAACCCCACTAATAGACAGGATCATTTGCCTTCCGTTTCACCATCTATAAATGACCTGAAAATACCTATTAATTGACACAATCATTCTGCTACACGTTTGTACTGTTATTCGACATGCATGTCAATGAAAAAAGTCCTGTAGCAGTTACACGAACAATCTATGCAAAGAAGTTTGTTGTTATTATCAACAGTCCGACTTGATATTATTCTACTGAAGCAGCATAAAAATGTAGCCTCAGTCCAGCCATTACACACAAGTATACACCCTCTCGCACTCTATTCTGCCAGCCTGTATCATATAGGAAGCACAGGGGCAGTTGTGGGGCTATAATCAGGGATTCCTTTGGATCTCTGATACAGATCACACACTTAAGGTGTTGATTCCCTAAGCTGACAGTAGAGATAGATCTTCTGTAAGCACCTACAGGCTCTACATGCTGTACACACGGCAAGAGAGAGAAGTTTGTGAGGAGTGGGTATAATGAAGTTAGTGCCAACGCTTCTGGCAGTTCCTATGCGTGGATTTTGTGAGCAGCATTCCCACTCCGTGTATGGTTAATTAAGAGCAGTAAAAAGGGGAAACACACCATAACCATTCAGTGCAGTATTTCTGGAAATATAATGGCTGCCAGGACAGAAAAAAAATTGATGCACAAATGAAGCTGAAATTATAATAAACTCTTTACTCTCCTATTAGCTAGTGGTAATGGCAATGAAATAAAACTGAAACAATTACAGAAAGTATGAAAATGGGATGCCAATAATCCATTCCTCTTTCTGATCTCTTGAGTCATCTTTCTTTCTGTTCTCATGATAATACTGCTAGGCTACAATACTTATTATTCATCATATAACGGAAATGAAAAGTCAGTCACTGTAAGATATCCAACAATTCGTTATCTAATAAAAGCTTTAAAGAGAGCCAGTTTACAGCTTCTAATGAATTCCAGTGTATCAGCTTAAATATTTTAAAATCAGTGTTGTGATGAAAGAGATGACTTTCATGGTATGAAAACTGAGAAAGAGTAAGTAGATATTTGAATGCAATTTAAAAATTGGCAGCAGAAAGAGCACTGGAGATCCATGAGATGTCTAATCTCCAGACTCAATTGCATACTCTCATGTGCACACAAAAAGAAAGGTAGTAAATGAAAATAACAAACAACATTCAAAATCAAGCTTATTTTAGTAAACAAAAGCCATAGGGCCAAAACTTCTTGCTCAGCTCCCCTAAAAGCTAGAAAGCGAAGCACAAGAAGTGAAAGGAGTTTAGTTGGGGAAAAAAAGATCACAGGAATGAAAATGGAGATGGAAAAAAACTAGATTCTATTTTTTCAAAAGCAGTGTTCTTTGCTAGTCACAGATGAAAGAAACCGATTTCATTAAGAGCAGTTTAAGTGAAAAAAACAGAAAGGCAGAACGAAGTATAACTAAGGGGTTAATATAAGTTTGATGAGGGGGTCCCCATCCTGATTAGGAACACAGGAAATAAAAAACAATTATGATATTTCCTTGATTATGGTGATTATAGCTAAAGGTGCTTTACAACGTTGTAAGTTATACCTGGAAGCGTTGATGTGACGTTAGTATTAATTAGTAGGACAGAGCCCTCATCCAGCTACAGGACAATACCCCTTGGCACAGGGATACGACAAGGAAGAACGGAGAAGATACAGGGAGCCAGAGAGAAAATCCAGCATCGCCTTATTTCCAGAGGAAGTTATCATCTTGTGACATTTGAGGATGTGCCTCCAAAGGCCAGCGTCAGGGACTGAAGCACACATATGCAGAGCCTCTTGGTACTCAAGAGAGCTATAGCTGGGGCTAGATAAATTGCCAGAGCTGTGATGAGAGTACTGGAATTTAACAGGAAGATGAAACCCGTCCGTAACACATCCCTCCTTTTACCTTCTCGTACCCCATAGCACTGTGCCAGCACAAAACCACATGAGCACACTCCTGGCTACTTCTATCTACAGTAGTGGCAAACATACACTTTTACTGTCTTTCTTTACTGCCTTTTCTTTTTTTTTAAACCCCAGAGCTGCTTTATCTCCAGTCCAGCAGAAGTTCACATGGAGATTAATTTGAACTGACTGCAGACAAGTTGGTACAGGTGTTACTGAGTAGCATAGACCAATAGGGACCACCAGAGAGAGATGAACTTAGTAGAAAATTCTAATTTATTCACAACACATGGAAGAATGCGTCAGCAAAGACTCTCAAAGTGAAGCACATTAATTAGTTAAGCCTACTCAAGTTTTGTGGCTATTTTAAAATTAATAAGGTTGAGTAAACTAGGGCATGCAGACAAAAAGGCCCACATCCTCGAACGCACATTGTGGGTATGCTGAGAATTGTCTTTGTTGATCCAGATCTAAATGGATTTCAAGGTCTAATAATGAATCAATGAGCTGAATACTGTTTCCCAGATTCCTGTCTCTCTGTGACGAGGCTATTATAATTACCTGGGATTCAAAGAGTGTCTTCCACTGCATTGTATTAGAACAAAGCTGGTATTAAAGAACTTTCAAAATGTGAAATTATGCGACAGTTGACTCATCACAGCAAGAACCATAAAGCTGAATACTGCTGTTGTCTTTTTTTATATACCCATGTAACCATATGCAAATTATACCAAGAGTAAAAGCAAAATAATAAAGCATGGTGGGTGTCAAACATTATCTTATCTGCTATTATCTTCCATGGTATGTGTAAGAAATGCATGTATCGTTTTACAGTTACGAAGAAGGTTGTGATGAAAAGATAAATTAAAAAAAAGATAAATACTTTTGTCTCCCAAGTATCCAATAATATTTAAAAGTAAACATACCTGTTCCTTCACTGCTCTTTTTTTCAGACTGTGCCACTTGTACAACCTCAGCAGCAGCATCCCTTACTACCAAATCTTCATTCTGCAGCAGTAGAATCACACATTTCCACATAGCAAGGGTATCAGACAGTCCTATAGTTATTTATAGAGGAAAAAATAGAATTCTGTTGCTTACATGCATTTGAAAAAGTTACAGAGCTCTGTTTCCACCCCTAAATACAACAAATACAGTGTAACACTGAAACATGGGCAGGAAAAACCATGGGAAGACAACTGGCAATATGGTGAAAATGTTTTCTCCATGTGTGAACTTTATCTAGGTGGTTGACTGGTTGGTTTAAACAGTGGTCAACAGATACGAGAATGAATCTCTCTTAATCCAGATTCAAGTCGTGCGTGCTCTGAATTTTCTGTTTCTAGGAGTGCAGAATTCCTGTTTGGCAACAGCAGAAGTTTTGCTGCTGGAGATCAACCAATGCACTGGGATCACGGATTTGCTGTTGCAATCTGCCTGGAGCAGAGGCTGCCAAACCAAGTTTTGTTCAGATACTGCCAGTAGTGCTGGCCACAAATGCCGTCCCCTGCAGAAAACAGCAAGCAATCCCACTTCCCAGCCATCTACCCATCACCTTCTCCCGTATACACCTCACCCCACCACTCACCAACACGCCCTGCCACCCTCATACCCACTACCTGGTGGAAGCAAGCCAGGTTTAATCCATGCGGTAATTACCTGCACACAGTTAAAACTAATCAGAGACACCTGCCAGGAGGGAGGTGTTCATCTAGTAAAGCCCAAACAGGTAGATTCCACATAACCTCCCCAGAGGCAATTCACATCTCAAGCCATACTCCACTTCCAAAGCCTTGTGCCATTTGGTGGTGTCACACTAAGGATGACTAGCTGAAGTCACAAGGTTGAACTTTTAGGTTTGCTGGGGTACTTTTCAGTTGACTTTTCAGCTCTTGTTGAACACCCCCATTAAAGGAATCCACAGGAAGGTCTCTTTTAGAGGCAACCAGCTGTTAGACATTACTTTCTGATGATCACAGAGAACAACTGGGTTGGTGCTTTGTCGCTGTGCTGTTTTTCTTCAAGCATGTTATCAACTGGTCTATCAGAGACTTGTATTACAAGGCTAGCCAGACAATTAGTTGTATTTCACTGCTTGGCCAAAATCAATTGCTTGAGGCTTTACTACACAGGCAGAAGCAGCATTCCTGTATTTCATATAACTTCCCTATGTGGGAATAGCACGGAGTATAATTACTTTAGGAAGAAGTTGCCTTTTTCTAGCATGACACACCCAATAATGTTATACTGGCACAGCTAGGGCACAATAATTATTCCCTTCTAGATACCATGGCCAGCTTTCCCACCGAGACAAATTTCTGCTGTATCTCTGGGAGAGGTGGAAGTCTGCAAATGCATTTTCCAGGAAGACTTCTTCTGAACCATCACGCAACATGATGGAGAGATGATGGGATCACCCAGAATGTACTAATTGGTATTCACCCTCTTCCTCTTATGAACATAATTAATAGAAGCTTATGGGAATGACTACAACTCCATTCATACAACCACAAATCTGTGATTACATGCAGTCAAGCAAGTTGATGCAGAACAAGGCATAAAAGTCAAAACTGTTTATATGTGCATAACCCCTTTAAGGGAATGATTCTGGTTTTATAATGCTACAACTTCTCACTGCAGTGCTGGTAGTTTCACACTTGTGCTGGCAATTCTAGGTAGTATGGAGGGTCAGCTTTGCATCTTGCCTCCCCTGGCCCAATCTTCAGAGCAAAGAGCTAGTTCAGATGGCTTCTCCATTGAGGCCTTGAGGCTTTCTTTTCTGGGTTGTTCTTGGGGGGAATTAGAGGGGAGGTGTGTGTGTGTGTTTGTTCTTCTTTGTTAAGATTTTATGCAGGATACAAGCTGCTGCTATTTTTTTTTATTCTGGCTGATCTTCACATCTGGCTGATTGGAAAGCATGGAAACCAGCGACTGTTCTGACAAGATCAAAGAGGAAACTGTTCTCCATCTCCGCTATGGAATGGATCCAAATGGCCACAGACGAGAAGCACAGCATTTGGGAGTTTTTCACTCCAATACCGCCACTGTCTTCATTTGATATAAAATGATAATGTCTGTCCTACTAAGAGCTTTAACTAGGTGGTAGGGGTTAAGATTTCCAGAGTTGAGTCTATGAATGTTTAACAGTACAACACCTACCTCATATAACAGATTGAGCTCGGTTAGATGTTATCAATACCTCTTAAAAGACATCTCAAAATAAATAGTTTTTTAAAAACACTACTATCTACAGTTTAAGAAATATACCATTCTTCTCATCTAATGAAAATTTGTATCCAATTCATATACATAGACTTAAGCTACTCAAACTAAAAACATTTAAATAACCACATTGGAATGAAATATCACAGAAACTAAAAATCTTGCCTGTCTTGTTCAGAACGCAAAATAATTTCTTTATCATCTATTCTTCATCACCTATCTTTGCGTATCTCCTGGTCCTTTAGTCACAAAATCCCCTTATTCTCTGTTCACACAAAGTAGGGGGGGAAAAAAAGACTAAAAGAAAAAAACCAGTGTCTTCTGCACAACAGACTAGAGAATTTCATGTAGCTTTGCCCCTCAGTCAGTAATGTACTGCTGAATAAGGCTGTGTAGGTATTTGTTTGTTTTCCAAAGAGATAGTCTAATGTTAACTAAAAAAAATATTCATTATATCCGGTATAACGTGATTCAATTATTAATCATTCTTATAGTAGAAAGTGTCCCTCATTTCTAGCCTGAACCCTTTAACTTCAGCATTCAGCCAGCACAGCTTTGTTACACTCACTAAACTAAAACTATGTCCACACAACCAATAGAATATTTCAGAAAGTCTAGTTGGTTGTGAGCCAGTAAAGCTGTAGAGCAATGTAGACTGACCTGGAGACATAACAGCATCTCACGTTATGGAGTTATTGCAAGAAGCTCTGCACTTGCGCTTTTTGTACCAGAATTTAAATAAGTCTTGTTTACCAATTAAATCCTATTAAAATTAAAAAAAAAACCCTGTTTGATGAAATCGTTTTGACTGTGTGTACATATATGTATGTATGCAATACATTTTACGTCATGTATTAGTGGCTTTCATCTAAAAAAGATCCAGAAAATTAACGTTCAAACTACTCACCAAGCATGAGCTTCTCATTGATCAGAAGGAACGATGTTATCCCTTTAAGAACTTCAGCAGCTGCTAACAGCATCTCAGTCTGTTGCTCATCTCCACAAAAACAAACTATCAGCTGAACCCATTTTTTCAGGACTTCTTCTGAAATCTGAAGGCAGAGAACATGTGAGAAGTAGGCTGTCCAGTCCGGTGTTACTGCTCACATTAAACTACGGACTGATGAAGGGATACTACTCATCAATAAATGTAGGGTTTTTTCAAGGTGGTGAACCCCATTGTCCATTCAAAAGTTGGCTAACTATGTCACAGACAGTTAAGATGAGAGATTTTCTTTTAGTCAGAGCAGTATTCATAGGCAATTCTCTCGCTCTGTCCCTTCACACCAGACTCACCAGTGACCACACCAGTCAAAGCATATCTTTGTGTCCTCCTTTCTTCTAAACATGCAAGCCAAAGACAAGTATACTGGACTATAACGAGAAAAGTAATTCTTGGAAGTATCCTACACAAAGACAAATACACGTATATGGAAAAACAACTAAGAGCATATGAATCTTAGGCTGTAGTAGCGATTCAATGCTTGGTAAGGGGGTGAATGCAGCTCCATCTGCCTCTTCTGATGATACTGGGGATGGAAAATCTTTTAAATAAGGTTGCTGAGGTACCTCGGGTTCTGATAGCATTTGCATTCAAAACACTGAAGGAATCTCCATGTTGGCTGATACGCAGCAAAGCTCGCTCCCCTAAAACATGAGGAATTAGAAAAAAGAACAGGAAAGAGAAATTTCCTGGTTCCCGAAAATCCAATTGCCATCTTTTGGAAAATATTTAGTCCTCAGACATACGCTAGGGAAACTGCTACTTAGTAATAATGGGACAAAGCTTCAACTCTTTCCAATGTGTAGTGGTGGCTACTATATTTTTTGTGGAAAGAAATAATGTGCATTTAACTCATAACTCAAATAGCCCTTCCAAGACCTGTAAACTCTGACTTCCATTGGGTCATAACTGGAAAAAGAAAGTCCTAAATCCCAGAAGTGACCAAAAAAGGGCTGGGATACCCTGAAAACACCACACTCAAGAGGGTGGTAGGGTCAGTCAAGGTGCAGGAACCTCAAGCACAGGCTAGATGCAGAACATGCAAACTACAGGAGTTGGCATCCAGGCATGGCCACGAGCGAGTGTGCACTACAGCAATTAGAAGGAAGCTCCAGAGGAAGAAAATCAACCAAACAGATGCAGACCTCATGCACAGGAGAACAGGAAAAGCAGCACCAGCTTGACCTGGAGACGCTTGAGTTATGTGTAACTAATTATTTTTTTTTTCCCCTCTCCATTCTTTCCTTTTTTACTTATTTTTAATTAAAGGAAGTGAAAAACAGAACAGCCAAATAAGGTAAAGAAGGGAACCAATGAAAAGGTGAGCTGAGTTAAAGGGCAGAGAAGCACAGGAGGACTCATTAAGGGATAAATGAAACCTCAGTTGAACTCTGCATCATTCTGCGTGGTACATGGCAATGTGCACTGCACAAAGGGGCAGAGCCAGAGCATGCCCTACAGACTCTGTAACAGGTTAAAAAAAAATCATAAAAATCTCCCAAGATGTTGCAATTATTCAAATTTTGAACAGACACATGGACTACCTAGAAAGACAGAACTTGACTTTTACCTCTGGAAGAGAAACAATCCCTTCTACAGATACAAACCCAAAGAAAGAATTTAGATGGAAAACTGATGTCCTTGGTCTTTTATAAAGCAGAAAGCGCTCTCAGTACATGTGTCTTAGATCTCCTAGGATTTACATGCTTATTAGAGAAAGTTGTTTTAACATTACTACAGTTAAGATTCTTACAGCAGTTTTCATTAATTCCTCTTTGTAAACTAATATAAAACTTCAGAGCAGTAACATGTTCCACATCTATGAAACCAGGTTAATACGGTTATTTTAATGTTTATAACGTGAAGTCCTTGCATTTTGTCTTTTTTAAACAAAAACATTTAACACCATAAATCACATTCCCAATTCTTGTGTGCCAATCTGTGGCTTCCTGTTTCTTACAATGAGACAAGATTATTAGCATATGATATGAATCAATTCTGCTGCCCATCCTATGAAAAATAACAGCTATGTAAGGAAAAGAATAAATCTTCATTTTAAAAGAGATCATGAGAATTTTGTCTATTTAAAAATATCCATTAAGTGTTTCTTTTCCTTAGCAGTGCTCTACACATACATATGTGACATCATAGACTGAAAATTTAAAATTAAAAGACATCTGAGCCAGTAATTTGTGCTGGTATAAATGTAAATTAAATAGTCTATAAACAGGAACCGAGAAAACAGAGCCTTGAATTTTACAAGGGTTATTATATTTACTCTCATGTTTTCAAAACAAATTTCAAGAGGAAATTCAACGAGAAACTCCACGCAGACAAGAGGCTGGTGTGCTCAGACAGTGATTTCAGGCTGAGACTTGGCAAGCTCGTACTGCACGCAGCCGGGAAGGGAACTACACCCAGTCGCTGCTTCAGCTTCGTGCCTTCCCCTCGGATCCGCTCTCCTGCTGCCTCCCCGGCCACCAGAAACCACAACTAACTTGCACTTAGTAAAGGGACTGGATTTAGTACACATGTTAATCACCGTAGGCATTTCTCTTTCCACATTATACTGACTATTTTAGATGCTCTCAGAAGTTGAAATTAATCCATCAGAAAAATCTACTTATGTATTTAACTTGAAGTGACTTTGAGAGGGATACACTGGAGATGATATTCACGGCTGTCATTTCAGAAAGTGGCAGTGTATTCACAGAGGAAGGCACAATGCCAGAAAAGGTGCAATGACACAAGAAAACACAACCTTGGGGGCTTCTGTCTAAAGGAAGCCACGTTACTCCAATTATCAAAAACTCCAGAATTACAAAACTTAAGCAGCTCCATTTCCCTTACCTGTTGATGGTTCTGCAGAAGATGGATAACCAACTTGGAGGCAAATTTGAATGCTATGCTTTGAACTTCAGTGCTGAGAAAACAAGGCAAAGGACGTATCAAAACAAGCAGCTATTTCTGCCATCATTTCACCTCTAGAAAAAACCCAGCCAGTTCTTAATCATTTCTGATTACCACCCAGAGGCATTACGCAAGCTGAGCACTTGGAATTTTTACATTACAGACTTGGACATCAGTTAAGTTTTCAGTTGATACACAAATGAAATATGCTCTTCCTTTCACCCCTCATGTTTATTTTCTATCTGCACACTTATCACAGAAAAAACCATTTGAAAATGGAACCCAAGTCAAACAAACCAGATATTATTTTAAATGATAAACAAAAGTATCTCTTCGAGTTGGTGTTAAGCTCTAGGAATCTCTCTTTTACAGCTGCTAGAAATGTTACCAGTACAGAATATGCCAGCTGCCAGCTCCAGAGTCTCCATGCTGCCTGGCAGGGCCTTAGGACATGGCACTGGGCACTGTGGTTCCTGACGGGCTGGTCTCACCTCAGGCAAAGGTACCACCTGAGCAGTAAGGGCTGCTATTTCAGCTATTTCCCTCTAACAGCACCAGTCAATGTGATTTTACCACAAGTATCTTATTTCATTTCAGAAAGAAACACTTGGCATCATCATTTAAACTTGAAAAATTTAGTGCAAATCAGCAGCAAATGTGCACGGCTATAAAATGCTGTTCTATGCTCTATACCCTAAATATTCCATATTGGTAACACTGAGATGCAATATTGATACGGCTTAAAATAAGAGACTATTAGAACAGGATGGTCTTGCCCTTAGAGCCTGGACACTTTAACCCTGTTTGTCCATTCCATTATAAAAGGATGAACATAGCTTGTAATTCAGTACGTAGTACAAACTGGCTCCAAATTTTCAGCACTTTCTGCTGATTTTACAGTCTGATTAAAGAATGCAAACTCGAAGGATTAGGGTTAACCATTTCTGCCAATCCAACTAATGAAACCAGATGGGTCACTCTTTCTACAGATTGTTTGCAGATAAACCAGGATAGGGCAGATGGCAGATTCATAGTGAATGACTGTAATGTTTGGATCATCAATTCTGTGTTAAGGTGTTTCCCAGTTACCTTTCAGGAAGAGCTATGCTAACTGGCTATTATCTGACAGAGTAACTTCTTATTTCAGCAACCGCATTACTGGGTATTTACAGGATACTTGCCAGTATGACTTGTGGGCCTTTTTAAAAATTCATACCCATGTATAACTTCTCGATAAATTCTCATCAAAAGCTCTCTGAAGCTACACTCACTTTTCTGAAACTTGGATTTTTAAATCAAGAGACAGTCCAAATCCAATAAATCAATGCTTCAACATTTAAAGGTTTTAAAATATAAGTATTTTAATGAGCATGACAGACCATACCTGTTGGAGGTATCTACAATGTTTAAACTCCAGGTTAAGAGCTCACTTGGATTCATTTTAATAGAGTATTCAGTCTTTGGAAGCACATTTCTGAGATCCATATTATAAAGAATTTCCAGCACCTGCATACACAATTCACAAAGAATTTACAAACAATCTCAACATGAATGAATACATTTGAGTTCAATAAAACAGTGACTTAAACTCCATCCCAAGAGCACAAAGGTCCTCTCCTGACAGTGCTAAGAAAGGAAAGAGGAAATTCCTGCTTTTCCACAAGAACATCTGTTACAGAATTATAGCACAGCTCCTATTCAACATAAAAAACCCAAATCCATTCACGTACTATTTAAAAAACACCATGCATGTTTGAAATATATTTTTAAAAATTAGGAATATCATTTACTGAAAACATATCAAATGTCAACAAAATAACACCCTCCTACCTTGCAAAAACACTGGAGATTCTTTTCTTTCAAAGCCATTGTGAGAAGAGTGTCTTCCAAATCAGTAAGTAAACTCAATACACCTCCTCCTTCTTCTGCAATCTCCTTGGAATTTATTTGTTTTAACCAGAGCAGTATTGCTTCCAACACAAGCAGACGTACTTCATGAAACTCACAGTGAAGGAGATGAACTATTGACAGTGGCGGCTTGGCTATTTTCTTTGCAACAGGTGAACTGCTGTTCTGGATGCCAGGACCTGCACTCACCCACAGCACTGATATCACAAGTTTGGTGATGCTCTGAAGATACTGTATCAGTCCTGGTACTGCAGATGAATGGGGAATACCGGACACCAATTCAGAATCCGAAATAACTCTGTTCATCTCTTCCCAAAATCCAAACAGTTGCATTTCTGAAATGAGAATAAAACTAAGTGACAACTAGATGATGTTACCATCTGCTCCAGACCATGAAGAGATTCTGAAATTGAAAAACGTGAGGTATGCAAAATGTAACACAAGGTAAATTCAGGCATGAAATTAAAACTTAGTTCTCCATTTTAAACAGCTTCTGAATTATAAGACAGCTTTCCTAGATATTGTGTGTATTCATATTTAAACAGAAAGAAATAAGAACACAAACTTCTCTAAAAAGTATGAATTGTTCAACACATGGGATGAGAACTTCAAACAACCTAAAAAATGCTACAATACTTTGCAGATTGCCTGTCATCTTTGCCAATTACAGCTGTTTGGTAAGTATTTCCTTAAATCAAGCCACTAATACAGTCTTGCAAATTGCATATGCTTTGCACTACCATTGTGGAAAGTGATTAACTCAAACTGTATTAGATGTGTTTGGGGGAAAATGCAGGTAGTTTAGAAACCTCAAAAAGCACCAAATACAAACATGCAATCATATTATACTTGATAGAATAACTTTAAAACCAGAGAATAGACTGGAGAAAGTGCTGTATGTCAGCCTACCCAGCTGCAACAGAAACCAGGAGAAACTATGACAGGGCCATTCTGATAATACTGAAAATCCCACGCTTTAGATAGCTTTAGTCAGAAAATGTTACTATTAAGAAGCAGCTCCTTCTACATAAATAGATCTGCCCTATGTGTATCAATCTAAAGAATTTACTGATTAAAAAAAATCCAGTATGCTTTTCCTGTGCCAATTAACTTTGAACAGTTAACACAGCTAAGAAGAAAGGCACTGCGCTGTAATCCTTCTTAGGTATCAGCACAGGAACTGTGACATTTCAGCCATTTACACTGGGGCAACCTGCCCCCAAGAACCTTCTTTAGTGCTTGGCCACCTCCTGGAGTGAACAGAAAGGTCACTGCTATCTATGATGCCAGAAGGGTTTCAGGTTTTAGCAAAGTTGGCAATGCTGACACAAAATGAAAGAAAAAAAATAATAAAATCAATAGTCCTCGCTCACACACACATAGACTGAAGTCCTCACGTGCCTCAAGCTCAACCTTCTTCATCATCACGAGAAATGAATAATTTTACAATTTTGAGACCAATATTTTTGCCCAGTTCAGATGTTTTTGTAGCTTGTACTGAAAGGAAATTAATATGCTATATCCCACAAAATTCAAGTAAGGGAAAAACATGAAGAAGCACAGAAGAGACCACCACTGCTACTGGTGTTAAGGGATATCAGAAGTTTACGGTTTTTAAAATGTCAAAATGCATGAAAGGTAAATACAAAGGTTAACACAAACTCACTTAAATTTCTTTGGTATCTACAATCTATCTGCCGCATCCCTGGAGGTGTTCAAGGCCAGGCTGGATGGGGCTTTGAGCAACCTGCTCTAGTGGGAAGTGTCCCTGCCCATGGCAGGGGGGTTGGAACTCGATCTTCAAGGTCCCTTCCAACCCATACCGTTCTATGATACAAGGAGACAATTTATTGCCATATAACTTTGCTAATTATAACTAAGCAAGCACTGAATACTACTAAAAGCCTGTCCAAATACTACTATTAAATTGCTGAATTTGACATGAAGCTGCAACACAAACATGGATTCATGTTGTTTTCTGTGAAGACATTTCCCTAAGCCTTCTATTTACAGTTAGATATCCTGTCCTTTCGTATTCAAGTTCTTCCAAAGCCATCTTAATTTGTCTGACATTTACATACAAACTTGACATGGCTGTACACTGTCTAGCATATAAGGCAGAAGCATTTTGAGTAAGTTTGGATAAGCTTCAAAGAAATTTGTTATTTGAAAGAGACTTTTAGACATATTACCTAAGCATTAATTCTGTCATTCATGTTTTCCCTATGATTTCTTTTCTGAACGGGCTTGACGTAGTCAAAGAAACTACAGTATCACTGTGAACCTATATCACAGCATAATCCACTAGATGACACAGATGGCTTTCATCTCACAACATGCAAACTTGTATATTTTATTTGCTACATTTTCCAAAACCCCTCCAAACAGACTGGCAGTACATACCACCACCGGCAGCACATAGCACGAACTAGCATTAATACCTATGTCACACAAGTATCCAACTGCCAGAATTCCTAAACTTCTGAACCGACCAGTTGCCTTGGAGAGGGATCAGGCCTTCATCCCAGTTATTACACAGCCTGACTCCACAGACACCAGTTTAACAACAGAAATAATCCCAGGCAGTTGAAAGAAAAAGGTTCAAGTGCCTTGGTTCGAAAAGAGAAACAATTTCAGTTTTGGAGCCCTGCGCCCTCCCAGCTTCCTACGTGCTTCCCTCCTCTGCTGCGTTTCAGCAATGCACGAGTCCACTAGCTCAGTTGTTCTAACCAAGTATGTATTTCTCAGTCTATTGCAAAAAAAGTGCTTCTATTTTCTACCAACATTGCTTTACATTGAAGTATAGCCATCCTACATGCAAGCAGGAACACGAAAAGCAACAGGATGGAAGGGTCAAAGCCCTAGGACAAGGCAAGTGAGAGCAGTATTAGGTGGACAAAAAGAGATAAACATTTGGGTCTTTTATTTTGTTGGTGCCACCACTGCCAACCTTGGTAGAGTCTGGTGACCCTTCTTGTTGACTACAGGAGCTGGCCACACACTGAGCTTCAGATCCGCTTCAGTAAACCTTTATTTGAATTCTGCAAGGCCAGAATAACTTCACTCCATGTCTTTCAGCTTTGAAGGGGAAAATTATTTTCATATAAAAAACATGGCGGAGCTATTCACTCCCAGAACTACCAGTTTTCAGAGACTGCAATACAAGTCTTCTGCCACTGATCCTCTTTTTCTGTATCTATCTGATGCTTCTTCTGGTTTGGAAGCCACCCGACTGACTTCTGGTTTTCCCATGTAATTGTGAAAGACTGGACACCGCAGCTCATCTATTTTACAGAAAGTCTCTTTAAAACTGGATGTCTCAACAGCAAGGCTTTCAGCAAAATAAGACTGTCTGCATATTTGCTTAGCCTCAGCATGCCACAGAGCAAATCCTTCTGCATTCGTCTTGTGCTCCACATGCTCTCCAACACTCTTTTTTCACACAAATATGTACAGAAGGAAAGCAAGCCCCTGTCTTACTACAATGCAGTGGAAATATTCCTGCTTTCAACTAAGAAATCTTTCCTGGCTTTCATGTAAATGTTTTCTCTTCTGCTTAACTTTAAGTAAACTCTTTTCTTTGGCTTACATCAAAATATCCGACTAAACCAAAAAACCACACTGGTTCCGAAAGTAAATATCTGTCTCTGTTGTTAAGATACAGTAAAGACATACTTTTATTTACACACAAAAATCACTGCACAGTTTGAATTACCAGCTGCTGTGAGAAGGAAGAACAAATTTTGTCTGACCAAATAAGAATCCTGGCAAACAGCAGTGTTGTCCAGGACATTGACAGATGCAAAAAAGCCCCCAAGAATTAAGTGGAAAAAAATTTTTTTCCCACTAAAGGATTGCTTCATCTGTGGGACAGGAAGAAATTTGGCTCTCTTCTCGGATGGGACATATCTTACACAACAACCTGGTTCCCCTCAACACAGTGCATGACCATCCCCACAGTCTTCCTCAATCCCTTTACGTCCACTACATTAAGATATGCATAAAACATCTACATCACATCATGTAGGTTTGAGGGGTTGTTTTTTTAATCCTATTCGTGATCACCTGATGTTCACCGTCAGTTATATGAAGTTAAATGGTCATTTATCATCTGAAAATAAAGAGGAAAGAAGAGGAGCAGAATGGAATTAGCAGACCTGATGAATCTCTAGCTTCGAACCTCCTCAGAGCTTACCCAGCTCCACCTCTGCCCAGCCTGACTTTCTTCTCTGCCCTGCAGTGGCAGGCAGGCACTATTCTATGGTCTGTTCACAGAATAAATCGATACATACTGTAAGGACAGGAAAACTTTCCTGCTCAGGGATTAACAAACCATGGACAGTTCAGCTGATCTTTCACCTCAGTATGTTCAAAAGTGACAGAAGTAATCTGAATTCCTTCCACATTTAAAACCTAAACTTGTTTCATTGCATTGCCAGCTGATGTACAGAATTGATTACATATTTCTGTTGGATTTAGTTAATTTTACCTAAAGTAAGTAGCTGCCTCTGGTACTGCCAACTGGACAACTCTCCGTATCATCAAGTGTATATTGTGTGAGGGGCACTCTTTTTGTATCTGTGATTATGATACATCTAAGTATTTGCACACTTGTATATAGATACTGAGATCAAAATCCTGTCTGCAGCCCCCTGAGCATTCATGCCATCGCCCATCTTCCTACTAGAGGCTCCAGAAAAGAAGAACAAAGAAGGGAAGAAGAGAAAAAAATATTACCAACATCAGAAAACTTACTGACACTTTGGAAAGTCAGACAAAAATTACAAGAGCAGCAACAAAATGCTGCATGTCTGCACTACAATGTTATGGGAAGGGGATCCAAGCATCAAAAATCTGGATAGTCATCATCATTAACCAAAACCTGAAAAAAGTTGCAATTATTTATGGATTGAGAAGAGGTTAAAATCCTTTACACTCACAAACTATCATCTATCCAAGGGTATCTGAAGAGATCATATGAATAGAGAGAAGGCTGAAAAGTAATCAGTGCCAAGAAGAGATTTTCCTAGACAAATATTAAGGAAAAGTATTTTCTTTCATATTTTCCTTTTTTATTAAAAGTGGATTAGGCAAAGTCACTGGTAAATGGAAAAAAATCCCAAAGAGAACAGAAAAGCGTATTTTATTACAATGTAGAACTAAGAAAACTGTTGATGATCAGGAAAAGGGCATATTTAAGCAGGATGTTTTCTTTTAAAGACATCTGAAACATCTTCGACATCAGAGACTAAGCATCAGTACTCACAACACAATTCTAAACTACAAACATGAGCCATTGACAGAATCCATGGATAAAATATTGTTGAGGACAGAAGCATCCCATTGCATTGTGTGCAGTATAAGGGAAAGTTTTCAAAGGAAAAAAGAAAGGGAAAGGAAAAAAGCATTTGATCTGGACACTGAGACTGCTAATTTTTTTTACAGTTTCTTTCTGGCACAGCACTGAGTTTTCCACTTTTTTTGCATTCATAGAAAAGCATAAAATCCCATGGAGACAGTGCAAGTCAGTCAGTGGTAGATGCTGGAATCTATAGAGAACCTGAAACAAGATTTCAGAAGGATGAACAGTCTCCGTCTTCAGGTGGGCACAGAATTTTAACTGCTAACATTAAACAAACACGATCAACTCTACTCTTCGCTAGTGTCACTTATTTCCTGTAACACCTTTCCACATGCCCTGTTCAGCACAGCATTCCAGCTACATCACACTCTGCCCTACACAACCCTCCTCCTTTCAACTGTGCCCCAACAACCTTTCTGAAAACATTTCTACTTTCCTCCTCCCACGTCTGTGCCATGAGCTCTACCATCAACATTTCCTTGACCACATGTTGGCATTGCACATCTCCACCTCCTTTCTCCCAACATCTACTCCTTTCAGCTTCAGTCCATTTCCTTTGTCTTTCTGTCTTGCACTCAACTTTGGCACTGACTTGGGGGCATCTTAACACAGTACATCCCTCACTTCACCTGCCTCTGGCATGACACTGTTTGTGCAACTCCCAGTCATCCTCTGTCCCTCCAGTGTCATCCTCAACTTCCTCATTCTCCTGTCTGCATTGAACTAGAATATCGGGTACTCAGCTACAGCTCCTTTTGACTTTTTTCACTAATTCAATGTCAGCAGCCACAGGCCATTTTGATGATTCTGTTACTATCTTTCAAATCTTTACCTTCCTTGAGTCAAAATAACAACACTGACCAAGTGCCACAGTCAATAAACTGGCACACAAAGTTTACATAGTTTTGACATAACAAACAAAAATTACTTTCAATTTGTTCAGATGGAATTTCTTCAGTTTAACCTAATTAGACCACATAACCAAATCACGTATTAACAAGCTGCCAGCATTTTTGTTCAAATAACTATTTGGCCACACTTCTAAGGGATCTAGGTAAAGAAATTAAAGTACAGCTAAAACAACCAACCTAGTTATTCTTGTCAAATTTTTACCATTTAAACATTATTGGGTTTTAAGTTAGACTACAGAAATACTTACTTCAGCTATCATTTAGCTTCTTTTCAAAATAAGAAAGAGTAACAAGTACAATATAGAAGAAAGTGCATACAGCTTTCAAATGCTATTTAAAAGGTCTACAAAACATATCATTCAGGCAAAACATTTAAGAGATTCCTGCTTAAAAAATGATTTTTGCTTTCATTGGAAAGCATCTAGAAGTTTGATAATGCATACTATTTCTACCAATACCTTATATAACTTCTAATTAAAAAGCATAAAAATAACTTAGAGAATTGTATTTCCAATATAAGCTATTTAAAACACAGTATTTTGTCATATTTGAGAGTATAACAAAGGACAAAACCAGGTGAAAATTGTTCATAATTGCCCATGTTTCTGATCTCATACAGAAATATGTGATGCACAGTATTTTTTGCAATTGTTGCTGTTGTTCATGAGCAGGATTTAAGAATCTTAACCAAGCTACATCAACAAAAGGTTTAGCTGCTTGGAAGATAGTAAAAAAATGGAAGGCTGTTTTCACAAAACTCAAGAAAAGGATATATTAGTGAGAGCAGAATACTGGCTGCTCCCTTTTGATATCAAAACAGTCTATATATGAACAGGATTAATTATGTAAATATTGAGTAACTGTTCCCACTGACGACAACAGTGCAGTTTGGTTAATCTCAAACTTTTATAAATTCTTCCACCTCAAATGTAGAAAGCAAAAATGCATGGTTAGACTTCAAATGGCAGCTTCTCCTAAATCACAGATTCATCCTATTTGACGTCCTGTTTAAATGTTTTCTCTTTCTCATGAAACTTGAGTTTTGAAGAGAATATACTTGAGAATAGGCTAAACCAGACAGGAGATTCACAGCATATATTTAGGATAAAAGAACAACTCAGAGGGATTATCTTTAGCAAATTTTTCTTTCATCTTTTCCCTGACTTCGGTTCTACATTCCACTTCACTTACATTGATGGGCTTTATGGACTCAACACAACATTTATTGATAAGTGCCATTTTTTTTTTTTTTTGGAACATAACCTTGGGTAACATTCTTTTATTAGTCAAGTGTATTTCAGCAAGTTGCATCCATTTTTCCCTTCATGAATTGACAGAATAATAACAGAAAACTGTTCTGAGATGTGAGCAAGAAGGAAAATGCGACCACTTTGTCTTGTGGCATTCTTTATCTGTTCCAGAGAGACAGGGCATCCCAAATCTGAGCTTTCACTGCAATGCACCGCTCTGGCTCCTGTGTTACCCACACCAGGATCACAGTAATACTCTCATCTCATTGTTTCTCTTCAGATACCAATTTACCGGAGAAGACCTGAAAGCAGGAATGTCTATGATGGGTCCTATCAAAAGTCCACATGAGGAGTCCAACAGACTAAAAGTCCAACAGAGGAATCTCATCCACTGAAACACTGTATCACAGCACAGCCTGTCTCTACTCTCAGATTCTGTCTCCTGCAAAGCCCATCTCTGAGTGCAGAGAAAAGTGTGAAACCTCAGAAACACACACATGCATCTCACCTGGACTCAGAGGCATTTTCCCCCTGCAAGTGTTACTTGCTTCCTTCAGTAATTTTCTGAAGTGTGAAGTTTGGGAATTTCTATTCCTACACTACCCATTCTGGTGCTGGTTTACTTCTGGAATAGTAACTTAACTGCTCTTTAGCAAGGCAGAAGTGCCAGAAAAGCCTCTGGAAGAGAAGTGCTCTGTTCTACCCATTAGACTGAAAAGGCCATGGACGTCTGTGATTCTGCGTCTATAAAAACAGTTACTGTGGAGACAGTATATCAAAGAGGTCTGCAAGAGCAAATTCACCGGGCATTATTAATAATTATTAATACTGACAATAGACATTAGCTCATCAAATAATCCTATATCTGGTAATAGCTTTTGTTTGCTCTCAATAAAGGCAAAAATAGCATTTTTATTTACATATTTTAACTTTTTTTTTTTAAAGTCTTGCTTCAGGATTTTCTGAGTTCTAACCGCAAATGATAACTGAAAAAAAACATGTTGTAAGTTTACATAGTCTTGGCATTATGTATTATCTCTGCACATCAGAAGACCCTCAAGCACATCAGGAACTGGAAAAAACACTCTAGATTTTGCCTATCAGTTTAAGGAAAGAAAACTGTATTTCCACAGTGACATGAATCAGGCAACACTTCCATCTAAATCAGAATAACTACGGGATATTTTTGTTTGTTTTAAGATAAATAATCATCATTTGGCCAGCAATAAATTTTTAGCCAGACAAGATGCTTTTGGTATCCATTACTCCCTGCCTGCCTTATCCAACATTTCAAATTGTTTTGAATTTGTGAAGTAAATTCCCCAAGGGCTGTCCTGCACTTTAAGAGACAGATTTTATTAATTGAAGACAACAAATCACTTACAGAAAATAATCGTAATGTAGGAAAGGCCTAGGCAGGGTTGTACTCTGAAAATCTCTTTGTAATTGTAGCCCCTTTAGACAGGCATAATCAATTAGAAGTGGTCTGATTTTAACCAGTTGCAGGCTCATTACATTGCATTCCTGTTTCTGTTGATGAAAATCAGTTTCAGCCTGTGGCCTGGAACTCATATACAGCACTTCCTGGGGCCTCTTAGATAAACACATCAAGAAACAGTTTTATTTGGATTTGTCCTTCACCCTTTATTCATTGAAACAACTTTACAAATCAAGATTAAAACAGAGAAAAATTGGCTCATAACCAGAGATACACATATATAAGACATTTAATCTCAGAAAAGTATAAAGCTTCAGTTAATAATTATTCCTTACAGAATATTTAAATATGAGACTCAAAACATTCATTTTTAACTGCTGAGTTTAGTCTTTTTCTTCCCGTGTCACAGGACACTCAGCTTCTATTTAATATAAACATATTATTCCTCCATTTCAGAAGGGCTTCTGCCTGTGATACATAAAATTGTCCCTAATGTATCTTCAAGATTTCAAAATCACATTTCCAGTCTAAGCTTCTACTCTCTGTAGATACTGCCTGCAATATATAATTTTAAACCTATATAGGAATGAAACTCTTAAGCAAGACAATACTAATGAACTATCCCTCAGCAGAAAGAGTCTGCAAAAATAATTGCTTTCTTTCTACAGAAATTGTACCTTACAGCACTCAGGTTTGGAACGGTCCACGTGAACTTTGAGAAATAAATGAATCCAGTACAGTCAGTAATCCGGCCACAGCATGGTGCAGTCCCTCAGGCTCAAAGGGCTATTCACAAGTCAGGGGCATTAAAAAAAAAAAAAGAGGGGAGTTTCCTGGTGCGGAGAGGTCAAGAAAAGCCTCTGCAAATGTGCATGAATTGTTTAAAAACCAGAACAGACAAAAAATACAAAGATAACTGAAATGGGAAAGAGACTGATAAAGGAAATGTAATGCCCACTAAGTAAGCAAATGAGGAGCTCTCACCTGGAACACTGGCTGTTCCTTCATAAAAGAAAATACAAAAACAGAGTTGAAGGGTGAGTGATGAGAATAATCAGAAACAGATGAAAAAAACTTCATATGAAGGGAATACAGAATGAATGGGATGATTCAGACTACCAAGGTAAAGGATCATGATTTACAAAAGTGCAAAAATTATTATTCCAAAGCGGCTCTATCTTTAAAAAAAAAGAAGTACTCAAACTGAAAAGAAGGGTGATGAGCCAAACATGGTTGAAGGGAGCTTTGGGGAGGTCTTTTTGCTTATTTTCTAGATGTGATACACAGCTAGACTTTTTAATGTATTGCAAAAGATAATCACTAAGGCCAAAGGCATATCAGGATTTAAGAAACTTTATTCGGTATAAGTAATGAAAATAAGTAAATATATAGTGTGACATAAGAATTATTGATGGTAGATATCGCTTACCTAAAACAAACATTAAAGAGATACGAAAAAGCTTATCCCTAGAGACACAGTGGTCAGTAGAACAAGACCTACAGTGCAACATCATCTGGAAATTTCCTTTACTGAAAAGTACATCTTGGTATCTGGGACTCATGAGAGAGGAACGACTCTTCAGATGACATGAGAGATCAGACCTGTCTCTTAGGATCCCTGATAACCCTGACTGTCTTCCTGTGGTATAGTGAAACCCACTTGTCACATAATTTCTATGTGTCTATGCCTCTGTTATAAGGGCTGGATTCTGCATCAACCTATCTGAAGAAGTTCCTTTCAGTTATGTTCATCACCGACTCATTTTCCTGACAACTATCACTACTTGAACTGTGCATTCACAAGAATCACACAAATAGCTATTATGGAATTAAAATGGAACTACTTCTACCAAAGGTCTAAGCAAAAAAGCAAAACAAATTGGTTTTAAAATTAAGAATACTCCCCAAAACAAGACTATCTGAAATAAAGAACGGTTCCCATGACTTAAACGCAGTGTTAAAATTAGTCATTAAGAATTTTAAAGAAATGAAAGAACTGTTCTTAAATTGCCTTCCTGGACTGACAAGGTAATTTATTACTCACTTGTTCATGAGAAATGAACAAAACAGGCCCACAAGGAAGCTAGTTACAGCTGACCGAAAACTGCCTATGCACAGTCACACTTGAAAGGGTATCCCTTCCTCCCTTCCTTTGTATTCCTTATTGTTTACAGTATGCTTTACAGTGTTGCAAACAACACTCTGCACCATTAAAGCCACTGATAGTTCTGACTGGTCCTTCAAAAACTTCACAGTGCTAAAGAACCACTATAAAAGAAAATAAAGAAGCTCTCAGAGTTGTTTCTTATAAAACTTCTAAACATGAGAAAATAGTTTCTCTGAAACACTTTCAGGTGACTCATGAGTGAACAACTCTGCGGCTTTCAGGAAAGGTTAAAAAAGTAGCAATATTCCTGGGCTTGGATTCTGTTTTTATTTACAACCTTGGATCAGAGAACATTTTGGAACACTGGAAGGGATCTTTGTAGTTGTTACACAGTTCTAGGATTAGGACTACTGCAAGATCATCACTTCAGTCTTTGACATGGAGGTGTACCTCATTCTTCTCATCAGCAATCCCCAAGACTAGCTCTACAGAAGGCAGAATAAATGGCCCTTTTATACAAAGCATAAAAAGGACTCCTGCTTCAGTAGATACCATGAATACAAGTAGTATGGTGGTGTTTCTCCAGATTCAGAGCTCAGAGACTTCCCCACAGATATACCATCTGATTTATAGAAGGGTTCATTTGACTTACCTTGCTTCTGATGCTTTCCTAGGTGAGTACTCAGCATCACAAGGACATCAAGATAGGCAGCTCTGGTCACCAAACAAGGATTCGGCCTAGAATAAAATCAAATTACTAAACATAAAATTTTTATAACCATGCTCAGAAACAGCAGTGGAACACACGAGCTTGGTGTGTCTATTTTACTTAACTGATGCAAAATAATTAGGCCAAGTTATCTAAACTTCATTTCCTGGTCCATTCTGAATGGCAGTCTCACTAGAAGAATGGCAACACCCTTCCTCCATCCATTCCACCAAATCACAATTTATACATTTCATTATTATTCGATGAATCCTGGCAACCAGTAGGTCCTTGTTTTGTTTATAGATAATGTGTGTAACTAAATGCATTAACAGAAGTAAGTCTTCATGTCTTATTGTTACAGTTCATAAAAGAAAATTCCCCATGAAAGGTAGCTACTACATCTTTTTAGCGCTCTCACTGTTCTGATGAGGACGACAGAGCTATGTATGTTTTTAAAATTAGACGTTTTTTCCCCCAGACAAGAATATTGGGGATTTTGTGTGTATAATGCAAATCAGTAATAAGCTATTTTCTGCTCTACCTCTTCAAGTCACAAGTGATAGAAATTTTCTCCCCAATTAGAAAAGTAAAATTAGGTTAACATCTTCATTTTTCTTCATATTGTTATCACTGTATATTTCAGCCAGGAAACGTAACTTAATATGTGAACAAACAGGAAATTCAGTTCAAAACACAGAAATTATTCTGATTACTCCAATGACACTTGGACTGTACCAAAAATTTCTAGAATCAAGCAGCACAAGCTTAAAGTATGACTAATTCTGTTCAGTATTTCATTTTTATTTTATCTGGCATTTTCTTTGTATGCTTATCTTGATGTTTGAAACTCTTTCAAAAAAGTGTTAATTAAAAATGTTCCAACAAACATTCTCAACTCTAACATCTTTAAAATTCAAGAAAAAAAAAAAAAGCTTTTTCAAATAAGATATGTGATCATGACATAAAAATGAAAGGTCTGAGGTTCTTGTGCAGAAGTTTGGCAGCTGTATTTGTCTATGGAGAGTTAGCCTATGATCCTGTTAAAAAAAAGACAACTTTTACCAGAAACATTGCTCTCGCCTTCAATAATAAACCCTGTAATAAGCTTAAATTACTTATGCTTTCTTTTATGGCCTTCAATATTAGGCACCCATATTACATATAGCAGATCACATGCTACGAGGGTCTCTCTTTTGAAAAGGTTTGTCCTCCTTTTGCATAAACAGAGACTTTTTAGACATTCTTACTACTGAAGCAGTCACGAACCTCCCAAAACTTCATGCTTGCCTGTTACCACTTGCCTTAGAGCACAAGGACTAAAAGACTGCCTGCAGAGAAGATAACATCAATAAGAATTGATACCGTAAGAAGCCAAAGCAGTTTTAATGTGGCCTATATTTGAAAAGCTGTATGAGCAAGACTTAATTTCTATCCACCCTAAGTGAACCTGTGTTCTGTATCTTGAGCATCCAGTTGTTGCCCAAGTTGGTTCTTCACAGATCTGTGTGAAAACACCCCCAAGAAATCCTCAGAGGGTTAGGAGCTCAACCCACAGGTAAACAGTGTGACAGATCAGTCAAAGACTTAGAAGGAAAAGAAACCAAGAGGTCTCTCACAAATTCTCATAAAATGGATGAAAACAGCCATGACAGATTCAGTTAAGATGAGGAACATAATGGGCCTACCACGCTTCAGCTCCCTTGAAAAGGACTCACTATTCAGCCATTTCCCTGGAAAGAAGATTTTTCAACATACAAACTGTGCCTTGGGAAAAATATGGCTGACGCAACCTTTTTTGAAGAAGTGACAACTGCAATACTGACATGTTTTTTTATTCTGGTCCAGCTTTTAAGCATTTACCACTTCATTATGAGTATGCGCATATGCATGTTTTGATTTTGAAATGAGGCTTTTCTAGCATGAAACATGCCAAACGTTTGTTCTTGGCTGCCTCCATTGCTCTGGTGATGCTAGTGAATTCTCAGCCATATGTGCCAGACGGACACAACAGGAAACTCAGTTTTCCAAAACCAAGAAATTTTAGTGTTGTTCAGACTGTAGCAGAAAGCTCAGTCTTGAAGACAATCAAACTGTGATTTGCATAACAGACCTGACAGCCAAAAATCACATGCTGAACATTTCAAATGATGCACCGTGCAGTATTTAAGATGACCTGTTCGTGCAGAACTTCAACAATGAGAGTGGGAAAAGTACAAGATGTTTCTTTTTTAACACAGATACCCAAATAAAGTGGTGTTCTCATAAACAAGCTTTGAGGAAATCTGTCTCCAAACAAGAAAGTCACAGCAATAGCAAGGGTTGGAGCTCCAGGCATCTGGAACAGTGTTCCTTTTTTTGTCCAAAACCCAAAAATTAGTTCGTTTCCCTTCCAACCTGGATATTAATGGAAACAAATACTTCATACGCTCACTCCAGATGATAAAGTGTATGTGACTATGAACAGGGCAGAGCTAGAGATAGTTAGGACTCTCACATCTAAGGGTACGTCCACACAGAAATATAAAATGGGTATCAAAACAATATTCATGCAGCTACACATAGATGTAATAGCAGGCTAGTGATGTCAGCACAGAGATCCATACCTCATTAAAGTAATGCTTTGTCTACATTAGCAAGTAGGCTGGTGTTAACGACAGCAGATCTGTGAAGTCAAACAGCTGGTTCCAAAGACCCAATGGCCACCCTACACACCATGCCCAGATGCATTACAAAATAATTTTCAGTAGTTCATCTTGTTGCTTTTTCTCTTTGGACACAGATTTTATAGCCAGCCCGCTCCAGGAATCTCACTACACTTAGAAGCTTATCCCACAGTTTCTAGAGCTCCTTTCATGATGTTGTACTTTGGAGGTTGACTGCCCAGGTGGAAATAAAAATCTGTTCACAGATGATCACTGAGTTAAATTTCACCAACAGCCAATATTGCAGAATATTTCAACACATCCCACTGAAGGGAGGTGAAAGGCTGTCTGCCCTGAGCAACACGTAAAAGGGAAGTATCATCACAGACTTGACCTGCCTGGCAGAGGGAAAGAAGACACCTGCAACCTTTAGAAGCACAGGCAGGGACGCGAAGGATTACTGCTTAGAATGAACAAGGCCCAGAAGAAATGTGTTACTGATTTAATCAAGGAGAATGAAACAACGACAGGAGGAGCTGCTGTGTCCCTGAGTAGATCATCATGAAACTCCTGAGAAGATACAAGGTGACTGAAAGAACACAAGTCAAAAAACTTAAAGGAACTGATGGTTTTAAAAGGTCTACGGATTTTTGTTTTAACTGCCAAAGCTCCAGCCAAACAGTATCTTCAGTATGGGGAAAAAAAGTGTCTTTTTTTAATTATTATTTTAGGTAGATGTGACTGAACAGTAGACAAATCTGAAAACTCAGGTGCCAGTTTCCATACTATTAATTTTGACACATTATAGCAGATTTCTGGATTACTAGATCCTGAAAATAAAATCTTCCAAACCTAGCCAATTTCTTATCATTAATGCTGAATAAGTAATTGGGGGTAGTCAGGCTTCTTTGTGATTTCATTTCCAATTCTGGTATGTGAATACAAAATTAGAAAAGATTTGAAGTCACTGGCAAGAGGAAACCTTTTGTTAACTGTTAAGAGTCCAGGGATTTATTTTTTTTTTTAAAGCGAAAACGGATAATGGAACTAAACAGTCCTTTTAAATTCACAGTCTGCTGTTCAAATGCCTTTGAAGAGGCCCGGGTTAAGTACTTATAGAATATTATATGACCGGAGTAACAATAAGCCATTTGTTTTCAACAAGGAACTGCCTGGTAGGCGAATCAGGAAGCGTACCCTTCAGGAGATATTCCCTCTCTGTAGATGTAAATCAGAGCGGGCAGGTTCAGAAGCTCCACGTGCAATACCATGTTTTGCTCCAGCTGGCTTTGGCTGCCTACAGTAGCGCTGGGACCGCTTTGATTTCTGCTCTGCCCTTACCGCCTGCAAGTACCACTGATTGCAGCTTAGGTCTACGTAACATGAAATTAATCCTAGATTCTCAGTTTGGAGCTCTGCAAATATTATTTTTTAAAAGTCTGATTCACCTTTTAAAGTCATGCTGAATTTAAGATTTGCTTATTTTGGATGGCAGATCTGATGCAAACCAAACTGGCATTTATTGAAAAAATCAGCAATATGTGGTCACAGACCTCCTGTGTACCCTACTCACACACACGGTTTCAACTCTATCAGGAACACATGGCTGAACTTCTAAAATTCAGTTTCTTTTATATTACTGTTTATTTTAAAGAAGATCAACATTAATGAATTACAGAGCAAATTACCTCCTCTTCCAAGGGAAACAACAAGGAGCAAAGAACATGGAAAACTCACACATTTGGCCTCAATTCTGTCAGAAAACTGGGAAAAATATTTAAACAATCTAAATATACAATCTCTTGCTCCTCTAACCACTAAGGCCTGCAGAGGCCCTTAAACATCATTTCTACTCATTACAGGACACCGTTTATAACCATTCAGATTTCTATACATAAACAAGGATGCCAACACACCTTTTATATAGAGCAAGCACCAAAGAATTTTAATGCTTCTGCAGATTCTCATTCTCTTCTCAAACCCCCAATTCACAATGACACTATCAGCTGACTTAAAAAGATGACAACTATTTTCTCCTGGATCATTCCTCTTTTTCCAAAACAGCACCACCTCACTCAGAGATGAACAACAACAGTAACATTAATATATTGCATTTGTTACACAAATAAGACAGATACAAGTCACTGATTATGAAATCAAAGCTGTTCATGTTAAAGTTTATAACATTAGGCTTTGGTTGTTCTAGTCAACAGAAATTCAATGTTTTCCAAAGAGGTAGTTTATTTCTCTCATATTTTTCCTCATTAGGGAACAGATGTTGCAAAACTATTAGCAGAACAAGCACTATAAACACAGAGCAACTTACGATATTTACTAAACATTTAATGACACAAAAATCAAAGCATATTTACTCAAACTCTCAATGAGCACTTAACAGATTTCAAGTGCAACCTGCCAATCAACATTTATTAAATAAAAACCTGTAACATCTCTCTCATGAATTAGTTTAGCTATAGGTTTCTTAGCGCAGTTAGCTATCTTAAGCTCTCAGAAAAATTGTGTTTTGTAGTCTCCAAGCTCTTAGAAAGACTTCAAATCTTTCAGCCAGTGCTGCTTTGTGAATACAAGCTAAACTCGTTTCTCATTACTCAACTTCAGTAAATAACAAGCAAAGCCAAATTTTCTGCTAATAATATGTAACATGTACATCATTGTTTTGGTCACAGTAAAACAATATATAACTACATAGTGTGTCAGACAACATTTTTTTTCAGAGCAAAATACAGTGTTTAAATGACTGTTAGCTACTTCTAATCTACACACTCAAATTGATTACTCTCAGCCCCAATCTTTAAGAATTGGTGACAAGATTTGGCTCATGAATCAAGCTAATATAAAACTCTAGCCAAAATTATACAACTTACAAAGCTGTCTAACAAATCCCTATATTTTTTTGTCCAAAAAGTTCATGACACACTCTTAAGCATCAGGGTAAAGAAACAAGTTCTGGCAAGATTACAAGGGCAACTCTTTCAAAAGCCACTTCATAGCTGTGAACAAGAGGAGAATCGTCCTTATGACTTGCATGACTGTTTTCATTTCAATTTCCAAAGTGATCAATCAACTAAATGAACTGCCTACTCCTTCTCTGGTCTTTAATGAAAAAGTCACTCTTATTACAATGCTGTATGTTTCCAGAGCCTTTGGAAAGGGTGAAAAAGCCTAAAATTCTTGGAAGGAAAACCTTTTCAGAGGTTTAACCTTATCAATAGGATTTTAGGAAGAGCCCTGTATTAAAAGGAAAAGAAAACCTGTAAGAGCTAAACACCACTCCATTCTTCTGTTTAAACATGTTACTGTAAAGAGAACCCCTCAGCAACACCTATTAAATTCTGTATTTTAGCTGGCAGAAAATAGTTGCTGATGTTGAATTTAAACCCCAAATTCTCCTACTTTCTATCCACCAATATTTCATAAAGTTTTTGCTTCCAACCGATAAATTAAATTGGTTTCCTACACATCTTATTCTAGCTAATATACAGGGTGCTATTGCAAAAGCCTTTACACAAGTTCTTGTCTTTCTGAAGTTTTAAATAATTTCTGACAACACAACATTTTTACATACAATTAAGGCTGGAATTCCACTTTTAGCTCTAGAACAAACGCAGGGAAGAATTCGGATTAAATCCAACACATCCTAATAGCAGCCAGTACTTGGGGACAGGGTCTATGCAACTTCCTATTCTGAGTTTCCCAGTCTGCCTTTGTCTTCCATAATCTCAGCTCTTCAGGCTGACACACTGACAACTGTGTTTTAGGTTTACAGTATATCTTTCCCTCCCTATCAACTTCCAGTTTACTCCTTCCTGCAGAATGGCAAATCTCTGCAAAGTATTCTTTCTTCTGCTGGCCAGATTCTTCCAATATGTGACCTGCAATTGTATCAACTAAAATATTTTCTAAATACACCAAGAAGTGCATTTTCTATGATGTCTCAGCCTTGATACAGTCAACTCCACATAATCCTTAGAGGGCTATCCGTAGAGAGTTTTATCCTTGAAGGATTGCTGATGAACCAGACCACATTTTACCTGCAGAGAGATCTGGAAACTCATGTTTAACTCATGGAGGTGACAAAGCTTATTGGAAATCACACCTACAAAAATGACAAGCAGCTAACTAAAAGATTAGATCTCTCATTGTTTTGGTTATTAGCTTCCAAATTCTGCAGTATTCTAGAGACTGAGGTTTTTGGGGGTACATTTAGTTTAGAAAGCCTTCATACTTTAATCTATTTGCTCTCAGACCCCACATCTGTAGCACTGAATCAACATGCACAGCCTTCCTCATGTCTTCTTGAGGAGACATTAATAATGGATTTAATTATTAAACTTTGTTCATAGCATTTTTAACCATGTAATACAAAACCAGCACATCAGTGAACATCATGGCCAACAGACCTACATTGAACGGAAAGCATTTTAAAAAATAATAATGAAGCCTACACTACCAAGTAATCCTTGCTGAGTTCCTGGAAGTGCAGGAACACCCGCACAGAAATACAAACATCCAGTAACAGCGGATCTGCTTGCCGATTCGATGCTGTTCAGATCTTCTTGGAGTAATTACCATGTGCACAGTCCCCTTGACTTGCCCAGTCTATAAGACCAGCTCACCCTGCATTATAGTAAGCATTTTCTCCATAGGGAGAGTTGCCGTCTGGTGATTTAAGCTCTTCTACCACCAAAACCAGACTATTATGTTGCTGTTTGTTTCCCTGGTAAAGGCAGAAAATTTAATGCTTCAAAAAGAAGCTACACCAATTATTTTTTCATTGTGATACCACCAAGAACATCTTGAGTTTCAACTATTAAGAAAAATTAATTTGTGCTCTGGCTGTCCTTGGTGAATGATACTGAAAGGTTGTCTTTTGTCGGTGTTGTTTTTAGCATACCGGATTCATAAAATAATCCTATCTGTTCTCTTTTTTGTGCTCTTAATGAGAACCGCCTGTGATCCCTTAGCAGCATCCTAAAAAACTTTGAGGTCAAGCTAATCCCATGTGCAAATTTAATGGATTTTACACAATTAACATCAGGGGTTTCACCTATAATGAGGTAAGCTACTAAAAGTCTTCTGTTTATTTATTGGAAAGCATTTTCAGATATGAGTGAGGATTTATGTCCAAAGCCAGTAACTCTACGTGGTTTGTATGTACTCTCAATGTTGCACTCATGGAGGGAACACATCTTAAACAACCTTATTCAGTTCTTAGTATTTCCTGAATGTTCATATTTAAGTTATGAGCATAACTGTGAACCAAATAATGTTTTATCTTATGCAAAGCACATCTTAAACTTCAGTCTGATGTGTAGATATCTCTACTGATACCCAAAGCAAGTGTTCCAAACCAAGCAATCACCAGCTGCCTAAGTAAACAATTTGTAGCTGCATTAAGGATACTCTTATCAAAACTGGTGAAAGAGTGGACTGAGAGCAACAGAGAAACCGGAATTAGCCTGCTAAAAGCACGTAAGATTTAAATTAATGCCTCAGAAATACATTTATGAACAATGATGTAACTGTTATGACTCTGCTCGCAAAAGCAAAGATGAACCAGGCTAAATTGGGTTCCTGGGTCAGTAAGTGCAGATTAATAAATTACCACTGTGCACCTGATGTGCAGTAACTGTTCATACTGGCATGCTTTGCTTTCAGCTGGAACAGGACAAAAAAAAGTTTCCCTTGATGTTTTGTGTGTGTAAGAGCACACACATGAATTATTGCTCCTGCCCAGCTGACAGAAAGCTAACTTTTTTATCTAGAACCTAGTAAATAGACTTCCACAGAGCCAGACTCAGGTTTTAAAACTGTTTTCAGTTTTTGAACACGGAGGTATAACACAAACAGACCACTAACGAACAAAGGCAATTAACTGCACTTCTCAAACCGTAGGTTTTAAAGCAGAAATTGAAAAAGTTAGAAAACAGGAAGATGCTAAAGGCAGATATGGCATTGGAAGGACAAGAAGGTTCATCTCGATGCGGTGGAAGATAAACAGGCAAGGGAACTAGCTGAAGAGAAGGACCACTCTGTCAGGAGGATGATCTCACATTCTCCTTAGTTGTTGCCTTCTTGCTGTTTTGGAAGTACAAAAAGCTCCTTGCATCTTCCAAACCATGCCCCCACTTCCAAAAATCCCCCATAGACGGCTTGCAAAGCTGCAGAGAGTTCATGTGCATCTTGTACCTGTATCTAGATAGACATGCATGTGACTCTGGAAACTTCCAGATAACCACTGTAAAGAGCACACCACACTGTTTTGTCTTTAACAGTCTGCTCACTCGAAATTACTGCTGTGTCTCCTAAGGGGCAATGAGAAGAATAAGGGCATATTTTGGTTACACTCTTTGAGCCACAATGTCCTAAAACCACAGCAAGGCCACATTTTGTGCTTTTCCACACAGATGGCCAAAATGGACCTTGCATGAAGTTCCTTCTAGGAAGGACCTAAGACTGGTTGTCAGCCTGTTGTCACCCACATAGCACTGCCAAAAGCAGGGAGGGACAAAAGGAGACACTACTTGATGGAGTGCCATGGCCATCAACTGTTACAAAATGCCTGTGTGATGTCCCTCATTCAAAGAAGTCACAGCTGCATCATTCTAGAGTCAGCCTGGAGAAAACCGAGCAGCACGTATCTCGGTGGACAGTAATCTGGTTTTGAGCCGAAGCCTGGACTAACTTGTGCACCTATCTGTTGTGTGAACTTGAATCTTGTGCCCTTATATCAAGACTCACTTGCATGTTTAACAGTCCCATCCACAAAGCAGGGAGCTAAGCAGCAGCACCCCAGAGCACGGATATTTGGGTGATAAAGCTGAGTGCACACACCGTGTGTAGCCCATCCATACCAGACCAAGGAGTGACTCTTTACAAAACACAAAGCCAGTTGGTTTTACACAAGGCTGTTCCACACAAGTTAGTTTCAAGAAAGCAGCCGCCTTAGAAGTAAACTTTCCCAGCGCGGACAAGCTCTCAGCTAAGAAGTGGCACATGGCTAGAGGTTAGCAGAACATGTTATTTGACTTCTGGCAGAACCTCAAAGTCTTTTCCCCCTCCTGTGGTCTCCAGTAAGAAGGAAGGCGGAAAAAAAATAAAAAATCAAACTAAAAGCACTGGAAGACAGCATCCTACAGCAAAGCTGTGCAATGACATGATTTCACAAATTTTCCAATACCAATACTTAGCCTTGCCAAAGGCTACAAATGAAACAAGACAGATATTTCCGGGACTTCTGTACAACAAATTACCAGCTCCAGAGGCTGCTCTTTTTGCTTTGTGTATTTATGAAGCAGAAGGCATCTAGATTTAGTCTTGTAACTCCTTGGTATACAGCTGAGCTAAAAATTAATTATATTTTTTTTTAATTCATATGAAAGAGCTTTGAATTCTTTCAAAGGCTTAGCTTGATATATTGACTTTTTTTTTTAAAGCTTTCACCAGACAAATTTCCATCACTTCATTCCACCACCTCAGTCCTCCAACAAAGCAGATTTTATGTATTTCTTAATTTCTTTTCTCTCTGCATCTTCTACACTTGCAAAAAATGCAAGAAATTAACACTGGTTTGGGGTTGGGTGGAAGCAGCAACATTACCAAACTACTTCCAACTAACAAACAGGCGTATTCTAAAACAAAATAAACCACACCAAATAGAGTATAAAACTGCAAGTAAAGTGAAAAGTTTCAAACATCACCTTCAGAAATGGATGGAAGGCAGATCTCATTCACCAAAACATCAAAAATGGAAATACTACTTTTGAATAATCCAAAAAGGTTAATATGAAAATATAAATAAAATAAATAAATAAAGAACCCCCACAAAAAGCAAACCAAGAAAGGTGGAGGAGGAATTTTTTTTCTTCTGATATTGTAATATATGCTAAAAAGGAGCAAAAGCAACCATGTCCTACTAATATGAGAAGCCTGCCTTCATAACAGACAGAAAATACCAGTTGGAAAAGTGCATGTTTTATGAAATTCAGTTTGGGGAATGTGAGCCATTATTTTATTCTCTAAAGCAAAATCGGGGGAGTGGAGGAGAGAGAAGTGATTAGTGTATTACAGCAAATGTGCAACAGTTTCTTGAGTCATTCTACACTAATACATTCTGATGAGAGGAAATTACATTCTGGCCCTGAAAACGTGAAAACAAACAAACACCACCACGACCACCCCCCCCCAAAAATAACGCCACACCCAAACCCAAACAAACAGCTCCCCCTACCCAGTTGAGCAAACAGCTGAAGAAAGACAATCTTTCCTCCAGATACACATACATGACAATTGAGCCTCATTTTTAAGAGCTACTTATGTAATCCAAAATTTTGTAATTCAACTTTCTCTGAGAAGTTTGTTCTATAGTACAAAGGAAGTATGTAGTTCAAAGAACACAAGCAAGACCTTTACAGAACTAGCACAGCAATGTGAATGAAGACCGATGTTCGGAAATAATTCCCCATTACCCAAATTCACAAATCATTTCCCTGTTATCTTTTTTTAGCCATTTTAAGATTAATAGCGAGGGCTTCTAATGCCCTCTTTTCAAACAATCACTACACTACGGTATCAATGGCATGCTAAACTATCTCCTTATGAAAAAGGCAGAAGAAATAGATGGAGATTCCTTTAGTTTTTCTCTGGGGTACTCGCTCTCTTTGCCTGAACAGAAAGAAGGTAAGAATGACTACGTGGACCGAGGGTCCTCTCTGACAGTGACCATCAGCAGACACGTACCAACAAGGCTAACAGCAGGGCACGAATGAAGCACTGGTTTCCTGATGTGCTCTCCCAAAATCTGGAAGACTGCACAGACAGATTTACTGACTTTCACAACTCAGTTGCCAAGCAACTTCCCAAAACTCCTTTAAAAGAAGAAAAAAAACAACAACAACCCCCCTCCCAAACTCACTGTTCATCATGGAACAGCTGCTGGGCTCCACACAGCCAAAAATAAATGGTAAAGCTGCACACTGAACCTGGGAGACTAAAACTATCAGAAAATACCATCTATTTCCATATCTTTGTTTGTTTGGGTTGATTGTTGGGGGTTTTTTTGTTTGTTTTGTTTTTAAATCGCATCACACTCAACACATTTATCTCAAGGAGAAAGTTAAGAGGAAAGCAAATTTTTTCAGCTTTATAATTTAGTCTTAAGCTTAAAATGTATTCAGTTACCAAACATTTCATGAATATTTTACCTGCTTTTTCAAGATTTTTTTTTTTTTTTAAAAAAAAAGGTAAGAAAAAGAAAACACACGTTAGCTCAAAGCATGTCAAAGGACATATGGCTGCACAGGCTCAGAGAGAATGATAAAGTATAATAGAAATCTGCAAAAAGAGTTTGTCTGTAAAAAAACCAATGCCTTAACTTAGTTTTGGAAATCTGAATGCTAGTAATATAAAATTTTACTATCTGAGAAAATAGACATTTAAAAAAACTTTATGTATGGCATTAACTACATAATTGAGAATGCATGAATATGAAAAGGAGGCTACAATAAAATGTGCACTGACAAGAGTGTTAATATTAGCACATACAGCTGTGTCTTTTTGCAGGTAAGTGAAAGAGAAAATACATCTCTTCAGGCAAATACCTATACCATGTACCAGGATTTCTAGAGACAGCCTGAAAAGCATTTCCTTTCTGGAGAGTAATAAAAAAAAAAAAGAAAACAAGAAGTCATCTCTCATATTACTGATGTATTAAGAAGACCAGTTCTGAAAAAGTACTTTGAAAACTCATTATTTATTTTAAAATCTGTAATGAAGAAAGCCTGGCTCTTACATATTTGCTGCAGGAGAAAGAGGCTTGAATTATTTAGCACTATTACCTTTCTGTTGATTTTGGTCTCTGGCATTTGGGTATTTTCTTTGTAACAGTATCAATGGATTTAATTTATTTAAGTAAATTACCACTCTCATTCAAAGACTTAAAAACACTTATTCCGAGTCAAGTCAAAAGTCCACCAAATCCACCATGATGTCTCCGACTGGAGCAGAGACCAGATGCCCAGAAAAGGAAAGCACACGACCAGTGACACTTGCCAAAACCTGTCTCTCAACCTTCAAGGTTGCTGAAGAATTTCTTGAGCCAGCTGTGGTATCTACACACTTAGTAACCTTACTGGGCTCTTCTTCCATGACTCTGTTCAATCATTTGTTAAAAATTCAGATAGGTTTAAAAACAAGAGTACCTTGTACATGAAGTTCTACAACTAAACTAAAATCACATTAAAACCTTCATTATTTTGTTCCTTTTAAATCTGCCATCTTGCATCAGAAGGGATGCTAATTACCTGTCCCCTTTCCATGTGACTCATACCATTAATTTTTCTTCTGTGTCATCCCTCAGTTTTCCCTTTTCCAGGCTAAAAAAAAAAATCTCAGTCCATTTAGTCATTCCCTATCGAGAAACTATTCTATACTTGCTGTCAGTCTTTTTACTGTTCCTCATTTCTACTGTATTGTCTGTGGGATTCACACAACATTTAAATATACAACACAAATTAATACACAAACATAATGGTGTTTTGGGGGCTTTTTTTTCTGCATTCTTTTTATGGTATTTGCCCCCTCATCTCTTGAGCTCTACCAAGAATCAGGGTGATTTTTTCCAACACAAAATCTGCTTGGTCAACCACTCTTTCCCCAAGTACAGTCCAGAGTGCTTTATTCATGTGCATAATTTCACAATTATTTACACCAAGTTTTACCTGCTATATCATCACTCTCACTCTCTGAGGAGACACTTGTGTAATTCTCAAAGATCAACTCTATCTTGATTACCCACAACTCAGTTAACACTGGCAGAAGACATCCTCAACCCACTAGTCACCCCCCTTCTCCAAATCATTTTTGATTTTGCATTTGATGACCACAAAGCAAGATCTGTTTGATCAGAGATCCACACTACACTGCATTGGTGACCTCCATTCATTGTGCAAACTGTACTCAAGTATTTTACCCACTTATCTAGGCAAGGTCTTGTGCTCTCTGTTCACAACTCATTCTGGGGGGAATTTTCAAAAGCAATCAATGAGACCAAGTAGATTAAAAAAAAAAAAAAAAAAAAAAAAAAAAAAAGAGTGAGAGAAAAGAAAAAAAGGAGTTTCTTGATTGCAGTATGTAGGTCATCTGAAGACCCTTTTACAGAAACCTAAGGAAAATGTTTCCAAAACTATCTTTGGTTGCTTGTGGGCAGCTAAAAACTTCTGGTAATTTCAACAATTGCCATGACATTTTTCTACTACTTTTTTGTAAAGGTCAAAGTCAGAGAAAATAGTAACATAAAAACCTTGTGTATGTGGCATTTTTTTCTTAGCCCAGAAGCAACATTCATCCTCAGAAGTGCTGCTTCTGTAGGTATTTCCATTCACACTTTTTTTATTGACTGGACTACAAAACTTCCCTGAGACTCAATTAAGACAAGACTGAAAACCAGTAATACACAAAAGTAAAGTAACCTTGTATTTTTTTCATTCTCGCTTTTTGAAAGAAAAACATAAAAAAACAGAGCAAACCAATATGGCATCTAAAGTTTACATGTGTCTAGAGAAATAAATCTGTCCACCTTGCCAAAATAAAAAACAATTTTAAAAAAAACCATCAGACAAGACTTCCCTATGTTAGTAACCTATGTGTAGACACATAGATATCTTGTGTTTTATCTTACCTTTTAGCCAACCACAGTTTGGTTCCTACACAGGTGATGATGTCACCTAGTCCCTGCTCGAAGTCCGAACTAACGAGCTGTTTGGATTCTAAGTACGACTGCAGCAAGTGAAAAACCTAAATAAAGAAAAAAAAAATTCAATAAAAGAATTGAAACTAGAGTCTGTAGCCAGTGCTTTTCTTCCAAATATCTGTAACATGAAAACAACCACCTGCAAAAGGAAAAACATGTATTTATTTGGCATAACAACAGATGAAATCCTTAAAGTGCTTATTATTTAAAATTCACTCTTCACAGAAATTGAACAACAAACCGTAGGAAGTGCTGGAAGATGTTAACCTCCATGAAGTGCGCAGAGGACAGCCTGATGAACACCACTCCTACTGGCCCTTCCCAACATAAGCATCCCTCATCTTTCAGCCTGGCTCAGCAGTGCCAGCTCAAAGTGTCCATGAAGCACACTGGCAGCTTGCCCCAATGGATGGAGCGAGGCTGGTTGCACCATACAACTACAACCAAGGAGACAGGGAAGGGTCTTTGAAATCCACACACCGAGCAAAAAGCTTTTAAAAGAAAGTGGTCATCTACAACCACTCTGAAGTGCTGACATAAAAGCATCTTTATTCCTGCTCCTGAGATCTTTCATTCAGGGCTCTGGCCAAACACAGTGAGCAGTTGGGTTTCACAGAGAAAGAAGATGCTCACACCTTTCCTTTCCAAGGACAGAGAAGACCGAGCTCCTGCACCGGCTGTGCACTGACTGCACCATCTCCTCCAGAGCTGCACTTAAAAGCCTAGTAGACACTTCCTAGCTACCATGAAAGAAAGAATTCAGGATACCAAAATAGAAAGCACTGCCTGTAGCTTTCTGGTCAGACAGTTAATAACAGAAATAATTTCTGTTCTTAGAGACCTTTCTTCGCTATTTAAAAACAGGCTTTTCAAGTAGTATTGAATTTATAGAAGAGCATTGAGAAAAAAAATGGAATTACAAAAAGATATATAGTCATCTAGATCATAAGCATGAAAAGGAAATATTGGGTAATAGATGAAAGCTGATACCAACTGCACAGTGGAGAGGGACTCTCCAAGCCCAGCCCCTGTAGTACCCATCCTCTCCCCATGTTGGAGAGGGTACATAACACACACTTCTGACATAAGTGACAATGCCTGTATCATCCCACTTAGTTTTTACCTTTCCCATTATGCAAATGAAGAGGCAACACCCAGGTGAGTTAATTTCTAAAGGGAAAAACACGAAGATTCAGTGCAGAACTGAACCCTAATGGGAAAGATCCTGCTCAGGTTAAGGAGTTTTGGAAGATAGAATAGGAGAACAGGAGGCTGACTCTCCCTCTTTCTTTAACTTGCCTTAAAGCCTCCAAGTTTGAAATTTGCCCACACAGGTAAGTTACATTGATAGACATGACAGGATTTCTATGAAAATTGAAAAAGGACATCCCCCATTATTTATTGAAACTGACGATGTGCAGGATTTAAGAAGCTTTAGAAGTATCATCAGACCATTTCTGAAAATACCTACATGAGCATTTAATATGGAAACACTCTTAACGCGTGAGAGCATTAGCACTTCATACTTGCAAAGTGACAATTTTATGACTAACGGATCAAGCTGGGGCCTTCATTTCACTTTGGGAAAAGAAAAACCTTTATATCCAGATTTTTGCATCTCAGATCTTGGTTTCCCGCATTCCAGCTGTCACTTGCTCCCGGGGTTAATTTTTTTGTTTGTTTGCTTGTTTTGGAAACATAAACGCTGCCGCATAGCATTAACTTGACACAATTTCATCTGGGTTATTTTTTGTGAAATTATTCAAGTGGAAAAACAGCTGCAGTGGTTTCAAATAAGCACGGAAACAGAACAGAAGAGATGTCAAGAGACTATCTAATCCATACAAACACTGAGGCAGGGTTTAAACATTCTCCAATGAAACAAATGCCTGACCATCTTAATCCTGAAAACAGCCAAGAAAGCAGATTCCAAAATATTTGTATGCAACCTCTTCTAGAGTTTCACCCTCGAAATCCAAGCTCTTGAGGTAAGGTGTTCCTCTCCACTCCCACCCTTGCCCTCATGGTAAACAAGTGTTCTCTGGAAGCCATTCAGTCAGTCCAGATTTTTTCCTAGTGAGGTACTTATTAAACACTGAGATCCCACTGGGGCCCCTTTGACAGGAACAATCAAATAAACTCTCATCTCTCTGTGTAGCAGGTGCTCTGTAGGCAAGAGACATCCTGGAAAGATAGCTGTCATCTTGTCTTTTTTCTTTTAATCTTTTAAAGTCCTCTCCACTGAACATCATTTATTGACAGCAGACCTTCTTTCTCAGATGTTTTTTGCAAGATAATTTTGAATTTTTATCTTTTTCTACAAAGCACTTTGTGAGACTGCAAACATTCCAGACTGTCACCAGAAATCTCTACCTTCAATCCTCTTCTTTAGCCTGTTCTTGCCGGTGCAACTGACTGCTTATTAAAATGGTTTAAGTATTGATTCAAAATTAACCTTTTTCATGAAAACCAATGTACTTGCCACTACTACTTATTTCTCTGTATCTGTTGTGGCTTGTCTGTTAAGTAATGGACACTATAGAAGAAAAGGGATGAAAAAGGAAAATAATGTATATGCAGAAGCTCTTCTTACTGCCTTTTATATCCTCTGCTAATTGAAAGTCATTTGGTGCCTTAACCTTTCTGGTTTTAGTCTTCTGTGCTTGTGTTCATTTCCAGGAATGAGAAGGGATTTACCTCTAAGCAATAATATAAAATCTGTTTCACAATTATGAAGGGGCTATCATATTTTTTCCTAGAAGCTTAAATTAAGTTAATCTCTCCAGCTTTGAAAACAACTCCCAAAGTGCATCCCTCCTAAATACAAAGGAAACCTAAGTAGTTTGATAGTTCAAGCAAAAGGTCTTGAGAGACGGAGAATTGTGCATATTAAGTAGGTCAAATTTGTGGATTTAAATTAGTGCAGGTAGGAAATTCAGTACTGAACGGGCAATAAAAACCCCTCTGCAATTCAGTCTCTATATGAACCATATCCTTTCAATATCATTCTGAAGATAAAAATCAGCGGGCACAAACCATAGTTAAGCAATAGAATTAGACAGTGCAACTCAAGTAAGAGTTTGATTCACTCTTGAAGAATGATGGCATTCATCAAAGAATGTTCAACTACTACAGTTTACCCTGGTCCTACTTTTGACATATGCAAAATATGGATTTTCTCATTATTTCAGTGCAAGCCCTCTCTTGTTTATTCAGGACCCCTTCACCAAATTTTAGAGACCTAGAAAGCTTTCCCCACAAAGGAACACTTTTTTTCAGCATAAGGTTTTAGAACGCCTAAACTAAATTTGAAATTGTAATTAATGTCTGCATGTTTTATTCAAAGCCTTATTTTATGTAAGCTAAAACTGGAGGCAACCAAACAATCTGTAAAAGCTAACCACGGTACTTCCATCATGCGTGACAGGTCATTGTTTGGCTTATAGTAATATTGCTGCAGCTCCCATGATCTAAGACTACAAGGCAGGAAACGTCTGCATGGGGAGGTAGCAAGTTTTATGAGACTGTTTAATACAGATAATAGAGACAGGCTTTCCAGCATACGGCTCTCCTCAAGTCCAAAATACTACTCGATTTAAAATCCTCTACTAAATTTCTCACTTACATATAAATGCAATGAGGTCATGGTGTTCCTTTTGTATGTGGGACTGTTTTATTATTATACTAAGGCTATATATTAATCATTTTTTCGTTTTAAAAGGCAGTTTCACAAAAGATTTGCACTGTCTGTAGAAGATTAACGAAACTTACAGGATGACAGTGAATATCTTTAAATTTGACATGAATTAAACACCAAGAAGGCTGCCTGAGAAACCACCTTTGAGGTGCTGGGAGTCCTTTCACCAGGCCTGAAGATATAACACTCAAGGTATTTTCCGTAGTTCTGCAAAACCCTGCAGTAAAGCAGGCAAGTTGCAGTATGCTCACAAATCTTTTCTTTCCCTGAGCAGGCTGTTCAGGAGTCAGGCAGGACTGTACAGACTGTTTGTCAATGTGGGCAACATTTGTTAAAACAGATCAAGCCATGTGAAGTCCAGATACTTGGATATGTAATGGGGGACAGCGTCTACCGATTGACCATTCTGACACCCTTTGGTCCATGGGGTTCTACCATCAGCCAGTATCTCCTAACCCGCTGCAGGTAAAACCTCCAACATGGGAGGACTTTTTAATGCTGAATTTCACAGGGGAAATAACCCCAAAACCAAAAACCAAGCCACAACCAAAAGCACAAAGCTAGCTCCGGCATGACACTATACCCTAATTAGCAAAATCCAAGGACCCAGCGTGCCAGTGAAGGGAAGCTGTTCTGCTCTCCAGTCATTCCCAATCTCCCATACCTTCCCTCCTTTCTTGGCATTGTCAGTGCTTCCTTCTCGTTCTTCAGCTCTATAAGAGGTGGGGGCAGGGGTGGGAGGTGGAGTGGCAGTGAAAAAGGACAAAAAGCAGAGGACAGTGGGGAAGGGAAGAGGCAAAAAAAGGAAACAGCTGGATTGGTTCCCTGCTGGTCAATCAGCACACACATTCTTCTAGCCTGCTCACATCCATCCCCCACCAAACAGCACGCTTTCAGATGCAGCACTGAGAGCTTTCTGTCTCTCTGTCATGACATGAGAAAGTTGAGTGTTTTCTTTGTACCCAAGCAGACCTAAACACATAATATCTGCTATTTTTCCAAGTCTTCATTTTGGATGATCAAGTGGAAAAAAATGCACATTACTTTTTTGAAATAAAGAAATACTTAAATGATTAGACATCAGCTAAGTCAAAAATATAAAACATGAGAAGCAAGAAGAGATATTTTGCTCCCCCACATCAACTTTGATATGATGCTGATCATTATCTTCAGAGGCTCTCATATCAGCTCAAAGTGCTGTATTCAAGCTGTGAAATAGGCTATTAGAATAATGAAGCAATGCAACAGTGGATGAAAACTTGTACAAACCACAGCATCTAGCAAGTGCCTTTGAATTTTTTTTGATGCCAAGAGTTCTCCTGCATATGTACAGAGACACTGCAAATATAACACCTGTTAATAGCCACAAAATTGATCTATTGTGGCACACTTTCTGCCTAACAAATAGACATTTTTGTAGCATTAGCATTACTTCTATAGGAAGAAGAAAGGTTTCTGAAATTTACAATAAACTGTTAACTTCAGACGAAATAATGATTAGGCAGACACTTGGTGTGCATGAGCACACGCTCAAATTGAAAAGAGAACACCGCCTTCAATATGTTGCTGCTCAAAGTGCCGCCTTTAAAGATTTTCCAAACACACATTGAAGTTTATATAATTGCACACTTCTCAGTGAAGTAGCAAAGTTAAACTTTTCTCCCCTTAAACTGACCTGAAGCAATAAAAACTTTTGCATGCAGGCTCTCAGCTACGTTTGGATGAAATTAGGTATACAGTACAAATATTCACATTCCTAAGTGCAAGACTAAAACAATGCTCCCAGTGTTCATTTCAGTGCTTCTTGAAAAAAAATAAAAAACAAACTCACATCACCCTAACTGTCGATTCTCAGCATAGATCATCTAACTCCCTAAAGGAAACAGAAAGAACACAGAGGTTTCACCAACTGAAAGAGAACACTGTGTAAATACTAAGCTTGGAAAAATGTGCCACTTGCCAAGCTATGGAGGTTGAAAGCCAAAGAAGGGTGCTTGCAAAATGGCAGGAGTAAGGAGACTACTGCACTAAGCTAAATGTGGTTTTTCAGAATTGTTCCATCAAAAGCTTTTGCTTGAGTATTAACAGGCTAATGAGAAAACCTCAAACGTTATTTTTCTTTTCTTCTCTCATTTAAAGGCAGATAAAGTTTTATTCTTCTTATATGAGAAATACAACTGCCAAGTTATCTCTGTATTCTGAAAGTGAGGCTCAGTTTTTAATGGTTTTTTTCTATGACCATGTAAGATAAAAACTGGCAAGCTGCTGTGACAGGTGAAGGCATTTTTATTAGGATGATAAAAAGTTCAAAGTTACAACAATTATCTGTAGGGAAAAACAAGCCCTAAAAATCCCTTTTTTCTTAAACATGAAAAGTGCCAGTATGATAATTAAAATGGGACTAAAATCCTCAACTGTTTCCCTCCAGTTTTCCAAGATGCTATCTATAAAAAAATAGACGGGAGATTTCATATCTATCTGGTTACCTTCTGATATCAGCCTGGTCTGCAAAAATTTATATTTGTGGAAAATAAATATAACACTTTATCACCAGCAAGTATGGTATGAACACAGCCCCTGCGGTTCATGCTACTCTGGACAAACAAAAGCCATTATACAAGTTGCAGAGTAATAGCTTAACATTAGTAGAGAACCACAGCACACAAATGTGCTGCAACCAGAAAAGAGAGAAAAAAGTCTTTGGGTGGGAGGTGGGGGGAGGGACGGGGGACATAAGTATTTTGAATTTGTTTCCATATTTAAATGACAATATATTGAAGAGGAATTTCAAATATTTACAAATCTCTTGATGTCCCCAAACAAATGTGTTAGAGAAGACACCACTTATTACGTTGCTCTCATAGTCCTGGATTAGTCCATAGTACTAGATTATTACAGACATCACCCTTTGTTCCTACCACCTTCTTTCTTCGAAGTCTTTAATTTCACGATGTTAATTTCACAACTAGCAAATCAGATCATTATTTCTGCCAAATATAAGTTATATTATTACTATATATGAATATTGCTTCCTCAAATTTGTTTTTGTGTGAATTAGTAAACTCAGTCTGACATTGAAATATTTCCCTTGGCAAATATTTTTCTGAAAACTGTATAAAATTTTTTTCTTCTTTTAAGGAACAGCTGGTTCACAATTCAATTTTTCCATAACTTCAGCTTTGTTTTATCAGCACATTTCATCATCTAATTACACAATTTTGATTTATTTTTCATGAGAAAGTAGGGCTTTTAAATCCTTCTTCCAAATATATCTATCAAAACTCATAAAGCCAGGTTTATAAAAGAATCAAGTTGCTTTAATTAAAATGCAGGCAAGCATATTTTGATTGAATTAATAAGTTGTAAAATAAGGTATGAAAGCATATGTAGTTATGAATAAAAATACAATACTAGTTAACTACATATAACTGAGCAAGAATAACACAGCTGTTTAATAATCTGAAAATTATGACTGTGCCTTAACTAGGAAATGTACACAATGCTGAAAAATAGCAAAGTGGCTTTCTTCTCAGTGACAGATATATACTATAAAACATTCATTATTGAAAATGTGTTCTTAAAATTGAAGACATATCAAAGTTCTTGTGATACTATTTGTGATACCATTTTTAGTAGGTTTTTCTTCCTATTTTAGTCCAGGTGAAACTGGACTTGCATGTGGAACTGAAATTCTGTACGAGGAGAAAACAAAACAGTAAGAACTTTGCTGCCAGCCAACATCATATTCATCAGTGTTATTTACTCAAAAGTCCTAGCTGATTTTTCTCTTAACAGTACACAGTTTGCCTATTTGCACAGAAACCTGACACCAAGTCTGACTTTATAATTATTAGGACTTTTTTACCATTAGGATTTAAGACACTTTTAAAGCTATCATTCATCTTATAACTAAAGGTACATGTTCTGGGCAGAGAAGCGCAACCAAAAGACCGACGGACAGATTGGCTGATGAGAAAACAGAAAACCCCAGTAAGTAGCTGGTGCTAAGAAAAGGCACAGCTGACTGAGGAGTAAGGGTCCCACTCACAACCTGCTAACCAGCCAGACTGGCCAGAGATGAGAGAGGCTGCCGTGGAGCTGGTGGCATTACTGCTCTCTGCAAACACACCTCTTACCTTCTCAGCACCCAAAACCAAAACCTGAAAGTCTAGAGAAATGAACAGACCAGTCTGCATGTTGCAAGCAGTTGAAAATTGTGCTCAGCCGGCAGTTCTGATCAGAACAAACAGTAGGAAGGATACAATGAAGTCTCCTCTTTCAAGTCTAAATGCTGCCATCATAAAAACTCAGCCATCACTGTCTTAATCCAGCTACCTCAAAGGATATGAAGCTTTCCCCCTCCTTTAAACAGCTTTTTTCCTTTTTCTTTTTTTGGGGGATGGTGGTAAAACAATTTGAAGTGATTCTTTCCCAGACTATGTCTTTGTAACACAGTTATCCTGCTCACGTCCACATGAAGGAGACAAAAAGCAAATAAAAGACCAAGGTACACTTGTTTGCTAAGGGATATTTACAATTAGGAAGAATATTAAAAGATACTCCACTAAGAAGCTGACATGTAAGAGACACAGTCAGTACGAACATGTTTACAAAAAGTGCTCAGAAGTACACTGCTACTTGACCCCATAGCTTTGCTGGTTTCAGCAGAGGTGATCTTCTGTCTCAGGAATGCCTGCATCAACACTCAAGCTGAGAAAATAATTAGAAGTAAGCTACATCAATTTGATGTTTTCATTTCCTAAATTCACATTATAGCACAAAGTGAAGTAAAACTTGTAGCTTCAGAAAACAATTTTCTTCTCCCACCTAATGATTTTAAGCTTACAGAAGAGAAAATACATATACAGGTCTCTCAAACAGAAGAAAAACATTTAGTATTTTTGAAGTTTGAGAAGTAATTTGCTACATAAATGTCCAAGTGCAGGTAGCTATATCCATGGAAAAAAAAAAACCGAAATGTGGTGCTTTTCAGGGTCATAGTAATCTTCCAAAAGCTTTTCCCCCTTCATCCATCAAGGCAGTACTAACCTGTTGCTGTACGTGCCTCTGTGAACGAGGATCAACTTCCCCCTCCATTGCTGCATATTTACAAGCATATTGTCACTTTTAATGGCTCCATTTACATCTGAGGAACTCAATATGATCAGAAGATCGTCAGAGGGCTGGAGCACCTCTCCTATGAAGACAGACTGAGAGACCTGGGGTTGTTCAGCCTGGAGAAGAGAAGGCTCCAGGGAGACCTATAGCAGCTTTCCACTATCTGAAGGGAGCCTATAGGAGAGCCGGAGAGGGACTCTTTGTCAGGAAGTGTAGTGAAAGGACAAGGGGCAACGGTTTTAAATTGGAAGAGGGGAGATTTAGATGAGATATTAGGAAGAAACTATTTACTGTGAGGGTGGTGAGGCACTGGAACAGGTTGCCCAGAGAAGCTGTGGATGCCCCATCCCTGGAGGTGTTCAAGGCCAGGCTGGATGGGGCTTTGAGCAACCTGGTCTGGTGGGAGGTGTCCCTGCCCATGGCAGGGGGGCTGGAACTCCATGATCTTTAAGGTCCCTTCCAACTCTAACCATTCTATGATTCTATCGTTCTATGATTAGACGTACAAAAAAGGAACATGCAAACCAAAACATGCAATAAAAGTAGCTTTATGTCTAGACAACATAGCTAATGTGCGGGCTTAACTTGTAGGTAAGTCAAACTGAATTCCAAGTGTAAACATGAATAATGAGTAGTTAGCTTTACGAAGGCGATATCTAGGACAACAGCACAAAGGATGGTGCATGTAATGCAAACTCTTTCTCTTTTAATTACAGTAACATCTACAAAGTAATTCAGAGAAGAGGATTCCACTGAGCTGCACCATGAGAGGGAAAAGACCAAGCCCTCCTATATTTTTACTCTCACTGTACTACAAGGCAGTAGTATTCAGCACAGGAGGATGTGGATACAGCCACTTTCCAACAAGGAAGATCAGCTGCGAGAGGAAGGGACTGGCTTCCCAAAATACACATCATCCTTTTGCTTCTTTTCTACGAATGATGAAGAAATAAAGCTTTTACTTATGTAACAGCATACTGCTTCTCAATTTTTGTAGTCGTCCCCTGCCCCCCCATATTCCAAAAGAATTATTATAGAAGAAAGTCTTGTAGGCACAGAACCAGCAGAATTAAGTGATTTAATTAAAATCTACAGGGGATGCATCTCAGAGACAGCCTAACTCAGATCCTTTAAGTTCCATTTCACACAGAGTAAACATGTGCATGAGAATTTATGTGGGGAGGAAAAAATTACTAAATTATGCTTTACGTATACTTTTTTGAAAGCACTTTGCTCTCCAGAGAAAACAGCAGAAAGAATACATATGTGCCAGTGAGATGCAGACTGTACAGTCAAAAATGCACAGAAAATATACACGCTATTTCCTTAGAATTCATCAGTTTTGGACCACTGATGTTCCTGAAGTTTTCTACTGGTATTATATACTTTTTGAAACTATCAAGTTCATAGAAACATAGATAACTTATGATGAAACTTGAACTACAGCAAATACATGAATCATGCTACTGCTGAAACTCAGCAGATTTTTGCCTTACGCATATGGACAAGCTATTTATAAATTTTTACTTCCCATCAGGCTCAGCATGATGTCAGCTTACAATAACAAGTTAATGTTAATGTTTTCCAGTAATTTTGACAGTGCCATTTAACTGCAAGTGCCCCGGCCAAGGTAAACTTAAGGGCAAGGAAAAGGCAAACTGTATAATCAGAGAACAACGTTAATGAATTTTGCATCTCTGCTTTGAACACTTGGAATTCTACCTGAAATATATTTCTCTTTTGTTCCCAAAGTTTAATCTCGCTAGCCAGCTGATCACATCTCCCCAAAACAGCTCAAATATTCCTTCTGATTTTAATTAGCTGCAATGCTTCATCGCCTTGTGGATTATTTCTCCAGACAAACAAGCATCCTACGCTATCACAGAAAGTGCCAAACTCAAAGCTATCAAACATTTCCTGAACCCTAGTAAGCTCACGCACTTTGTTTTACAATCAGCAGCATCACGACAGGCAAACACTGTCTCTGCAAATTCACCAGTAACAGACAAATTCGAACAAAAAATGATGAAATTCGCTGGGGCTCTTCTCTTCAGAGGCATGAGAAGCTGTTCAGGAAGATCTGTTTTTTATTATTATTTTTCCCTCTCCCTTTTCCAATCACATACAATTGGTAAGATGTGTTTTTGACAAAAACAAATGCCAACTGCAATCATTTTTATGGCAAAAAGGTTTTTTTGAAAAGCAAGTTCTTCCAATGCATTTTCTTACTCAAGACCACCTTCTCCAGCATTTGCACATGCTTGCCTTTGATTTTTTTATCCCAGAGGAGTACAGCTGTCTCACTATCTCTAAAAGCAGTTCCAAGAACAGTTTTGTAAAGCTGCTGTAGCTTAACCCTCCACTCGCTTTGGATGTTGAACTGCAGAGACGCTGCCTTCTGGACCCAGCCGTACCAATGAGAGATGTTACCATGCTGCCACGCTGCATCCTGCTGAAGTCTGACAACTTCAAACCTCCTAGCCAGTCTTCTTCTAATGAAAGCAAACTTTCCACTCCCTTCAGTCATATGAGTTAGGTTAGCAGAGGCCTATTTTTTAAATTGATCAAATCTCACTCCTCTTTACTGAAACAGCCCAGGGAGGACCACCAGCCGATCTGTGGCTGCTGCAACACCCTGCAGAGGGCTAGTAATGATCAGCTGGATGTGGACTGCTGTGCACAAGCTGATCACAGAACACAAGCCTACAGGAATCCTCTGGCATTATAGCCTCAAAACTGACAAAATGACAAGGTAATGTATTGGCTTTACTAGTTCCAGATTTGCTCAAGGCAGCTGAGCAAATTTGCATCAGTGATGCAAGGAACTATCAGGATACTTCATACCCTTTTTCCTACAAATAAACACCACACACAAGGTGGGCAAAGTGTCTCTAATGGGTTCTTCAGTGTCTTTCCCCCTCACAATCAGTAACAATTTGGTCTTGCCTGAGTTCATCTCCCCGCACCACTCCACTGCCAGTGTCCTGTCACTTTTGTATTTTAATAGTGGCTGTAATTGCAACAGCACCCACTAAAATCAATAGTTTCTTTAGTTAACGTTAAACATTTTCCATTTACCACCTTTAGATAAACTAAGCTGGAATCCAGGGAGAGCTGCATTTGGCAGAATAGAAATGAGTGGAAGCCACCTCTGCTTCTCTCGTATGGGTCTCCTTACTGTGCTCATAACCTGTGGTAAACCATAAAGGAAGCTGCAAAAAGATGCCACACAGAATGGTTTCTCATCACAAAGATTTTATGTCTATCTCCCTTATCACATTGCTGCAAACTTTCAGAGCCCTAGAAGTGTCTGTGCCATGCCTTGTCCTAAATCCTGGGCACAAAGTATCTGTGATCTTCCTTATCAACAGATTTCACTGGGGATTGATGGTTTATGTTGAAGGATCATCACGTAACACAGTATTACTTTTTTTTTTTGAAGCAGTAAAATTTACTATAGAAATAAAACTACAGTAAAGCATATATAACAGTATGAAGTACGCTGCTTCAAATAAACCCTAAAAAATATTTCAATTTGGCAAAAAGAACAACAAAATGAATTAGCAAGATGATGTTTTCAGAAGTTACTGAATCTACTGAGGTAGCTCAGAAGTTTTCTTAAATTCCGTGAGTTAACTGCACTTAGAATAACAAGAGAACTTTATTTGAAAACAAGTTCCCTTTTTCTCCCCTCCAAACACTGTTAAGACTTTATTGGTCTTGTTGGCCTTACAATACATTAAAAACTATCAACCAGCTGCAAAAGGGGAATCTACCTATTTATTTATTTACTTAATGTTCAGGAGGATGAGTGCTCTGTTAGTAAGCTGCAGAGAAGGACAGAGTAAAAGTTTGTCGTTAAACAGGTTAAAAGGTCAAAACAAAATACCTGATGATATCATGGTTTTCACTACAAAATATCTGTGAAGAGACCCCCTGCAGACAGCACTGTGTACAACACAGTAACGATACTGAGTAGGAATGTTTTATATTACAAACCTTGAAAGCAAATAAAAATTTCTTCAAATTTACCACCTAGTTCTGTTTTAGTCACTGTGCAAATTGGACAAATACCATATCTGCCACCCAAAATAACCCATTTTTTCATTTTTTCCCCAGAAAAATAAGGCTAACTAAAGAAAAAGGTCCAAATAAAGTTTCTGCAGGAATTCAATTATGAGAACGCGACAATAAACGCCTACTGCTCGTGACACGGGATACCAAAATTGAATGGCATTGTCCATCATCCAGCAACACCTCTGAAGTGTTTTATGCCTGTATAACTGCAAGACTCCAAGTATTCTGCAGATTTTCACAGCTGATCATGGTACCGTAATTCTATTCAACAAGATTGTTCCTATAAAACCCCAGGGATCACCCACACAGATAAAGCCATTATAAGCCCCATTCATGTACTGACTGAACGAAAAAATATATATGACTGACTTCCAACTTCTAAGCCTTCCTTCCTATTGTTCTATGTAATCTTTATAAATATCACTGAAAAAAACCTGAATTTAGAGGCAACACTCAGATGGAACATAAATTCCCCTGACAGGAAAAGGCTGATGGAAAAACATTAGCAAAACTTAACTAGTCAAACAGTTGATGGAAAAAGCGTCAAAGGCTGTGGTGGTTATAAACACCTCTCTGAGGAAATCTGACTGTTAATATCAAAGCCTACCACACTCAGAGAGTAAAGAACCCAAGAAGTTACTGCAGTAATAATCTGAGAACTGGACATGATAAATTTAACAACATCCGCAACTCAACTTAGGAAATAGTCAGGATGAGATCATTTATTTGGACCATGTGATCGTGGAAGTTCACAGATTAACGTTCACATGAAATGAACTTCTTGTTCAACTGTTCGAAAATTACCACATTATACAATACTGCAGATAGCTTTAAGTGTCATTAAAACTATTAATTCTTACGTCAGATTACATTAAAATTATAATGCTGTATATTTAATGTATCTGTCTGAAAGGTCTTTAACTTAAAAATAATTTTTTACCTAAGAGTGCAATAAGGCTTTTCAGAAAAATGAAAAATTCAGAAAACAAAACAACTCTCTAAGGGTTACATAACTTTGTAGTTCTATTTCCACCTTTAATGCCATGTATCTACAACAATATAAACTGTTACCAACAGTTTATATTTTTTTAGGGAAAGCAGTATTATGCTTGAATTGCTAAAGGCACAATGAGGTTACAAAGAACTTTTTTTTTCCTCCCCAGTGATCACTGAGTGCCAAGAAGCCTATTTTATATATTTTAAAACTAGTTAACATAAAATGTTCATTTTGGCTTTTATAACCTTTCTTTCACTTCTGACAACAGAAGATGCCTGATGCTGTAATATAATTTTTAAATGTCTTGCAGAGTGCAACAATCCAAGAGAAATAACTACAGTCATAAAAGTACCTCATCAGCTCCTAGTATCTACAGAATCTACTTTAGTTTGATTAATTTTGAAATAATTTCTTACAATATGATAATTCAGAAGTATAAATGATTGACTCAAAACAGCAAACAGGAAAAAAAAGCCTTTCTATTGCTGGAAGCTTTTGATGTACTCCCTTCTTTTTAAGGTGACTTTTAAAACAACAGTAACTAGTACCACCACAGGGGTTTGAAATCCTGGCTGCTCAACACGTCTCCTATGAGAATAGTATGTGAAGGTGATTACATGAAGTCTTGTCCTTTTAAAATGCTTCAGGACTATCCGTGGGCTACGGATTTACGCTGCAACACAGGACACACACATACAGCATATGCTTTTTATTAGATGTTACATCAGGAAATAACTATTAAAAACAACAACAATTTTGCAACAAGACGTATACGTGAAGTCTTTCACCTCTACATCTTCCTAAGGCTTTTTTTGAAGTTGGGAATATTCACTAGATGGGACAACATCACCATGGCACACATGTGTTTCCATGATGGTACTAATTACTTTTGTATTAAAATAATAACCTATGAAGTATGTAGTGTGTTTCATGCAAGACACCGACACTATGATTTAAAAATCTTATTTGTCCTGACTTCATTCCAGAGAGCAAAAGCTCTAGCTGGCATTTCTAATGGCACAAAATAATTCAATAGGTAAAAAAAATGAGAATGAAAAGAAACAAGTCAAACACACACTCAAGAATAGCTCCATTTATATTTCCTTTAAAAAAAAAAGTGATTATTAGTCTTTCTAAAGTTTCCTGCTCCTAATTGCCAGTGGTGTTTGTTTCACCAATGAAACAAGACAGAAGAACAGAGAAGAATAAAGGAAAGATTTCTTGCAATTTCCAAATGTGAGATGAGCACATAATCAGCATTTTGTTTGCTATAAAAGTGTTTTGTGGGGAACAAGAGAAGTTTTAAGTTGGCCTTTTCTACCTTAAACTATTTTTTCCTTGAAGAATAGCAAATTAATATTATAAAGCAAAATAAATTCATGCATTTGGACTGTGTAAAGGAAGAAAAGGTGCTAAGAAACTTCAATTATATTGAAACCAAACTCACTATGAACTATAAGTGCTGAATATCTTCCATCTAGGTCATAAAAAATTAAGTGGATTCCTGAGTGATTTCTTGTAGCAAAACAGAAATCTTAATATTACTGTTGGTGCATTTGCACCAAAAAAGGACAAATCCGATTTCCAAGGTTAAAAGCTTTCCCAGCACCAATTTCTAACACAAAGACCTTTCTGCATCTGTGGAAATGCCTGTGTATATTTAAGAAAAAAATTAGTAACTGTTGCTTATTTTCCACAATAAAAACAGGGCAGAATGAACTTCTACAGTCTGGAGAGGTCTCCTGCCAAACCCAGACTAAGACATCCATTGTAGATGTGAAGATGTACTGAATCTGAAGCGCAAGCTTTTGAACAAAAGTCAACATCCAGATACATTTGACATGCACTTCTGACAGCATGGTAATAACCCAACTGCAATAAGCAACAACATACCAGGACAGCAGCTACTCTGAAAGAGAGGATTCGGTCTGGAACAGAGATATGGAGGAGTAAGCACCTGAAACAAGAGCTGGTGGGAGGGAGTTGATAGTGAGGGTGCCAGGGGAAACGGGGAGAGAGAACAGAGGTGCGAGCCTGAAAAGGAATGAGGGAGGACAGAATAGAAGCACCTGCTGCTTATCATGCCTTCAGAAGCCTCATTCATTCTTTGCTCGCTTGAAGGCTTGTGGGAGGTTTCCACACTCCCAAACATCAAGGCAACTCTGATGATCCAGAGACAACTGGCACTTTTTATGAAGGAAGGAACAGAGAAAAGCAAGGACCTTGACAAGTGATAAATTTAGAAGAATCCCTATCATCCTCTCAGCAACCTCCTTGAACTCTTCTGCAGTTAGACCACACCTAGGCTCTTTCTGGGACTTGACAAAGGCTTTTCAGGCTATTTCAAGTCTAAGAGCTGCCTGCAGCTCCACTGGAAGTCACATTTTTGATGATCCAACTCAAAAACCACATTATTCATTGAGGGTTTTAGCAGCAATGCCCCAAACTGGGAGTATCTTGTACTAGACAGAGGAAAACTAATTTTCTTTCAATACAGCATTGCTTCCCACATAGCCCCTGACCTAAAAGCAAAACATATAGATAGACCTTGATAGTCAGACACCACCCCTACTCCTCAAAAAAAACAAACAACCCACTACTAGTTATAACACAGCTTTCTTCTTGTTAGTCTTGCCCTGCATAAATTTTCTGTCCTGTGTAGTTCCTTTATGTCAGTCAAATTTCTGTGCAATCCTTCCTCAGCTTGGATATCCATTCCCTATTCTCCTGCAGTCCATGAGTAAACAGCATCAGAGAAACAAAATCAGAGCAACACATTTCCAGAGTATGCCATCAGCTCAGATTCAGAGTAATTTAGAGCCTCAGTTAAAAAAACAAAAACAAACAAAAAACCCACTAAGTCAAATAGCCACGTGAAAACTGTTTTTAGAAAATTTTGGCACCATAACAATAACTACTTCAGAAATGCAGATATTCTAAAATAATTAAATTAACAAAGCCAAGAAAAAGCAGTGGTAAAAAATACTATTGCAAGAAATGCCCATGACATATAAACTGAAAAAAAAAAAAAGTAAAGCAAGTAACATGCTTCAAACTTGGTTGAAGACGGAAAAACTACATAGCATTAATTCAAAAAATTCTATTTTGACTCATAAACACTCTAAAATTGATTTCCACACCTTGGAAAAGTGTCTTATTCTTGTTTTGTGTTTACTTTGTTTCATTTTCTTAGATTTCCAGATCTTTCCTCCTCTCCTCCTTTCAATATTTTGTTCTACTACTTGAGATTCTTGCATCCTGGTCTTCAGTATAGGTAAGCCTTTACTGAGTAGTTATCCATTTAAAACCATTCATCCCTCTTCATTCATTTTTACCATCCAGAATTCTTTTAAATGCCCATTTTTCCAGCTTTATCCTCCTTTCATGGAGGGTATTCTGCTTTGTAAACAGGCAGAGAATGCTTCCAAAGACAGCACTTTTCCAAATTTCTCTCTATAGTCTGGACTTCTGAAAACACAGAGCATAGTAAAAAACTCTCACTGTTCATAAATATTTTTTATACATCCTCAAGCAGTCAGAGCTTATCATGGATGGGCATTTTTAAAAGTATATCCAGGAAGTGTATCCAGGATTATCTTTTTTTTTGGCTCTGAAAGTTTTAAGGACATGGTTTCTAGATCAAAAGGAAGAGAAAAAAAATCCTATGCGGGTGGGATTGAAAACATGTTTTTGGAGATGAAAAATGAACTCTGTGGAGTACTAAATTAATCCACTGCACCACCTAGGAGAATATTATATCTTCAATACACTTTACAAGTTTCAACTTTTCCCTTCCCAACTGTAAAAACATCCTCTGCCTGTGACAGAGTGATAGGATTGCTTTCCTGACTAATCATGAGGGATACTTAAAGATTCATAATACAAAACAGGTGCAAGAAATATGCATAGAATTGAACACTTAAAAAATTTAGACTTCACAAGAGTTCAATTGCTGTTCTGGGAGGTCTAAATCAAGTTAACCAGCCAGTGCCTGAAACAGTTCAACTCTCTTCAGGAAGATTTAAGTAGTAAAAAGTAGAACACTGTGCCAACAATATCTGTATCTAACATCTCCATCATCTAAAAAGAAAATAATCTATCCATTGTGAAAACTGTACCTATAGGATTAAACTAAGGAAAGAGAAATCCTCCCAACACTTAATAGAAGTTGTTCTATGCATACATATTAGCATATAGTGTTTTTAAACCCTCCACATTTATCCAAGACAAAACTAAAGAAGCTAATGAACACAACTAGTGATGCTTTACGGCTGAAACTGAACACCAGAGAGGGTACCTCAAATGGTACACACAAGCTGGCAATCTCTGCTGGTTATTCTGTTCTTAAACCACCCTTTCCACACTTTTTTCCTAAACTTCAAAGATGTGAACACGAGGTTTACAGCAATAGCATCTCTAAGGGTATCATATATCCTAAGGATATCATATCCTTAAGTTGCTGTAGGAAGGAACCCAACAACGATGCAGAATCTGAAAAGACTCAGAGCTGTAAGAGCTGTCCAAATCTACGCCCTTTTGAAAATTAGTGACATGTCTTAGGGAGTCAGAGACACAATATTTGGGAGCATTACCAATTACAGTTAAAGCAACTTCAAAGCAATATCCAACTAGCAGATCTGCCCAACCAATTAGCACTACCACATGAGGGTTGTTTTTTTGTTTTTTGTTTTTTGTTTTTTTTTTTTGTTGTTTTTTTTTACAAAAAAAAATTTACAAATTTTACAAAAAAAAAAAAAGGTATGTGGATGAAAACCTCAGGGAAAATCTCTTCAATGATCTTCTTTCAGAGACTGCCTCCTCCCATTCTTGGAACTTAGTTGCATTCATAAATAAAAATCTTGTTCTCAAATACTTACTGCCTCCTTGTATCAGTGTACCCCTATGTAACAGTTCATAATAATTTACAACATGAAGAAATGAGACAACTGCTCTGTTATTGCCAGCTACATATAAGCGAGTATGTTTTCAACCTGACAGAAATATTTATTTTCTCTTTGTACTAACCTTAAAAGTAAGGCTTATCTTGAACACTAAAAACTGAACTTAGAAGAGAAACAGCTGGAAGGAAGTTTCACTGGAAAACATTTAATTATAGCAGGTTTATTTCTTTGATCTGTAGATAATGTAACATTTGTTTACTATATTAAGTTTTTATAAGCCAACGTTGAACTGCTACACTTCAAACTTTCCTGCCAAGTCAAATAAAATGTAATTCACTATAGTCAATGTTTCTGTGCTACTGAATAAAGCCAAATAAACAACATGCTACTTCCCCATTCATTCCCTCAGACTCTAGAGATCCTTCTTTCTTCAAAACAAAACAGGAAAAAAAAAAAAAAAAAATGTTAACTGACACCCCTGCTGGTAATTCACATTAAAGATTTTCAGATCGAGCTAAGGAGTAGTATACCCCTCTCTCTCACTCAGCCACAAGGACCAACGTCCAAAAATGACCTTCAAAATATATTTGCCTAATTGGTCTTCTGTTGTCATATTCTAACCGTAGTCACTGGAGTCTGTGGGGTTTTCTTACCTATTCAGTACCCTAATAAAGAGGGTCCTGTGATGCTTGCTAGCTCTTCATGCCTCATTCGTCTCTGCTTTATTTTCAAATGCTCATAATTATTTAAATTGTCTTTATTCCTCTGATTAAGTGTCCAAGTATTAAATTCATAAAACATGAGAGTGATTGTAATCTCAAATACCTGAAGTTTGACCTTCCTTTGTAGCAACTTAAGCTAAAATCATCGTCCTCTGAAAGGAAGGAGAAAGGCATCCACATTCATTAGGCAGGCTCTACTTTCATCATCAACAAGCTGCCTTAATGCAACTCTTTCAGATAATTAAACTACCTATTGGTATTTTCATCATCAACCGCTTCTGTTCATCAGTTCAACTATGTACTTAATTTTTTTCTTCAACAAAGTCATGTCCATCCATCTCTGGCTCAAGAGTACTCAAAGCTAAAACAGCACATGCAGATGTTTCTCCAGCTGCTTGGTCTGTCTTACTCTTTTTCCCAGGCTTGTGCTATTGCTCCTTGCTGAAAGTACCACACCGACTCCGACAAATCTTTGCATGACCCAGTATGGCTATTCTCAGGCTATGTTCTTGTCCTCATTTTCTTGCTGCTTCTATGGACTTTCCAACCACCCTTTAAATCAACTCTTTCATCTTTAAATCACTTCTTCCAGCTCTCCATTAATATTTAAAACATCAGCATATTCAAAGATAATTTGAAGTTCTACCATCACACAAATCTTGCTGTATTCAATAAACTCCACAAAGAAAAAAACAAAACCAGTAAATCACCTTCATAAAAGCTCTCCACAGAGAAAAATCTACTATGCAACCATGCAGGTTTTTAAATCATATTATTATTTTTTAATATAAAGATTCCAGATTCTTTTATTGGAAAGTATTTTCAGAAAGATTAATCTAATTCTATAGGATGCTGCTATTGCCTGAAAAATAACAACTGCTAATTTCTTGTACCACTGAAGTCAGTTAATTAATGTAAAGAGTTATGAAGCCCTCTATCTCCTATTAAATCTAATTTTTGTCACATGCAACTGACTAAGATGATGTGACTCACTCTGTTCTTTAGATTTGAAAGATGCAACAGTGGTGCTGGTTTCAAAAGCAAAACAAAAAAAAAGGTTCAAAAACCCAAACCAACATTACCCTGCAGAAGACTTTGCATTCATATTCCAAACACAACTGTTTGAATTACTGAACATAAAAAACCCCAACTGCAAACAAACATAACCCCCCCCTAAAACCACTTCTTTGAAACAGCCTACTGTTACAATACCAATTTAGCTAATTGAAACTACAGAATTTTGTGGAAAAATTCAAAGTATGGAGAAAACTTGAATATTAAGAGTAACAATTTGTGAAGAGTGATTGCTGACTGATGACACACTAAACAACATTAAGTAATTAAATTTCCATTTTTATCTTCATGAAGTTTTAACCCTGTATCAAAGCATAACAATTTCTCTCCGTTTCATCTGTCTCTTGCTGGTTATCATTCCTATTTCTCTAAGAACAGGTCATGGGCATACCCCTGACAGAAGGAGATATTGTTCTTCTCTTGCGATGCAAAACACTGGCATATGCTCAGGAAACAAATTTTAGGATAAATCAGTAGGAGTGACAAAGTGGGAAGAATGCAGTGAGGAGAAGAGAACTACCAGCCAGACCTCAGACAGAAGATAGGGGAATGAAGAGAAATCTTCCAAGGGACCAGAGCAGATCAGGCAGAATTTCTGTGACTCTTGAGTTACAGCAGTGACCAAAACCAGTCACAACAGGAAGGATTCACCTGCAAAGACATCTGCTCAGCAAGCAGAGATTTTTTTATTTTATTCTATGCAAAAAGCAGCTGCCAGCCTCAATGATATGTGCAGCCAGGAACTTCTATGAAAAGCTTTATCTTGGACAGTACAACCCATTTCCTGATGAAGGCAGCAAATGGAAGCAGCATGTACATTTAAACAAAGTCATGTAGTCCCCTCTCTTCATATACAAGCAGCAAATGAGGGAGAAATCACTCAATCCTTTCTTCTTTCATCTGTGCCCAAAAGATGCCAAAGAGAATGAAAACTGCTCTCCAAAAGGACGGGACTGCATAGTGAATGGGACAGATAAGGGAAGCAAAATTGTTTGTACTGTTCTGTATCCCGTTCTCAAGCTAGATACTGTCAGCACTTAGTTATAAATCCACATGAAACGTCTAGGAAGTAGGTTAGCACCTTCAACATTTCAGAAGGGTCCAAAGCAAGGCACAGAGATGTTAAATGAAAACACAATGCCTTTTTTAATAACTTTCATTTACCTGCTCTTGTATGTTCTAAAAATACAAAACTGTAGGCTTGCCAAAGTGAACATGAGGAAGATCAAACTGATAACATACAAGATAATGACCCAATTGATGTGCAGTTTCATTTGAAAAAGAAATAAACCTTAATAGCAATTACATCTGCTCTGTGATTAATTACAGCTGTCCAATGAACTACTCTCGATATGAACAATATGTAAGGGTATGTACACTCTCATTAGAGTACAGATTTTTCCAGTGCACAAATGCGAAAGAGATTTCTGGAAACTAATGAGTGCAGAACTGCTGCTATTCTACTCTACTAATAACAACTAGATTCTAGGTCTATACACATCACACAGCCTTTGAAATCCACCATCAATCATGTTAACCGATTCTCACAAGATAAAAACAAGAGCTGAAGTCTAACATCTGCTTTCCTTGGCAAACCAATCTCAAAGTTCATGCATTTGGGAGGGTTTTTTAATCATCATAAATAATCTAAAACCAGATGAATTAAAGGTGCTGCCTTGATTTCTGGGCAAATCATGCCTAACTTCTCTTTATTTTAAAGCGCCCAAAGGAGGAGGTTAAAGAAGATTAGGCAAGCTAAAGCCCAGATAGAATTAAACCTAGCCAGAGACATTAAGAACAACAAGAAAAACTTCTGTAAGTATGTCAGAGAGAAAGACAAGACTAGGTAAAATGTAGGCCCTCTCCAGAAGAAAACAGGAGACCTGGTCACCCAGGATATGGAGAAAGCTGAGGTACTGAATGAGTTTTCTCCTCAGTATTCACCAGCAGGGGCTCTAACCACACAGCCCAAGATGAAGAAGGCAAAAACAGGGGCTATGAGAAGGAAGAACTGCCCACTATAGGAGAATCAGGTTCTAGACCATGTAAGGAACCCAAAGGTACATAATTCCATGGAGCACGATTTCTTTCCCTACTACGCTCGGGAGCTCACCTTCTTGGACTCTGTTCAGTGTAAAGTGTAAGTGTACAGAACATGTTATCTGAGGTGCATATAAAAACTGTTCAAAGTTTCAATCAGTTATTTCCAATCCAAGTAAAATTCATGTTTCTAATATTTTACCCTTTGTTTGCAATGACAATCTTAAAAACTAATTTGAGCAATTTACATTAGAATTCTGACAGTTTACACAAGACCACCTACAACAATAAAAGCTACAAATGTTATACCCACAAATCCATGCAAACAAGAATTAACCAGGTGCAGACTGATGGAAATAGCAGTTCTGTATAGCTGCATGAAGATGCCCCAATCACTGGAAAGATCAAAGAATCATTAAAAAATAAAGAGGAGACTGGCAGGAATCTCACGTGATCATCTGTCCATCGCCCAGGCAAAAGTTTATATACATGATGGCAGAACCACTATTTCTAAGTACTGAACATTAACACATTCTTAATGTTAGAAAGTAGTTTCCAATATTTAAGTTCATATTTGACTGTGTAATGAACTAAAGGAGGAAATTATACCTTTCAGATATCAGCTATCAACAGCCTCCATTTTCCAATTCTAAGTATTTCCGCAGAAATCCCTTCAAGGCTCCAGCCAATTTTTGCCCTGGCCTTTCCAATTTCCTCTCTGCACGGTCTTGCTTCAGTATGTTTCATCTTCCTTTGTGTTTGGTAAAGAACTCCTAATTTGTCCAAGCTGGTGTGTTATTACAGTGTCTATACATTCTGTGTTAGGTTGATTCCTAGTTCTGTTTCTTTGAAAAACTACCAGGTCTCCGTAATTCCTTCTACTTAGGGCTCGTTTCCATGTGATCTCTCTCTACGAATTCTAAATTGAAGTGAACCTTGAGCTTCACTAATGTTTGGAGGTCTTTGATTAACTCTCGACTCTAACAAGTGTCTTGCTCAAGACATTCAGGCTTATTGCAGCTGCATAGAATTAGACAAACTGAAGACGGAAGCTTTCATAAACATTAGGACTCAAAACACACTCTTTTACATAGGTGTCTTCTTTACCGTAGTTTTGGGACACCCAGTTAAAACTGTTGTCTATGAGACTAGACATTTCTAAAAAAACACAGACATGAAAAGAGAAATCAGACCTTGTCCCTTACCTGCATGGCTTACAAATACTGCTATGAGTCAAACCAGTACATTGAAATTACTAATCAGAAGTACAGGTTATTGAAAAAAACATTTCTGAATTAACTACAGCTTAATTCTAAATTTCTCAGTTATTCTGAACAGAGGGAATACAAACTGTAGAAATGCCAGCCCTAAAGAAGGTCCTTATCCTCTGATAAGGATACCTCACAATCTTCCCAAATATTTTAAGTTCCTTGGCGACTGCCAAAAGGCAAAGTTTCACAAACATAAAGGCTTCCCTAGTTATAAAGGCTACATAAGGCTGTAGATGAACCCTTCCTTTTGCTGATCAACTGAAAAAAACCTAGATCTTAAAATAAAAGAAGCCAGAAATATTTCACCATTCAAGAAGGCCAGTAAAAGATTTCTGCATTTTCTTGTGAATTACAAACTTGACTCCCTCCCCCTGTCCCCCATGCTAGTTTGGATTATGAGGCAAAGTAGAAACTGCAGTCGTAAAGGAAACACTAAACGCAGGGTAGATTTTTTTCTTTGCCTTATTCAAGTTAATACATTTACTTATGATGCAGAACTACTCCTTGAAGAATATCATCAGTTCCTTAAGAGTTACAGAACAGCAGTATTCCTCCTCAATAATTCTTGAAAATAATTCTTCTGTAAAACATTTAAACCATAAGATCCTTTTATCCTCATGCACATTTATATTCCCAAGAAAACTGAGCCATAGTTAGTTACCACATTTGGGAGGAAAGCCTATGTTTTTAAATAATGCAAAGGTCTGAAGTTAAACACAACACATTTGCATCCACTGTCAAAAAACACTCCTTCGTCAATCTCAGCGTTTTGAAATCCAGGCCATGTTTGGACAAGCACTCCATGCTGGACTCTTTTTGAATGATCTTTCTACAAACTAACATTTGGCTTGCAACAGATGTAGCCATTACATAACTCTGAAACATAACTGAAATATACCTTCAAGATTCATTACATTTGGCACTGCCACATATGCTTAAAAGTCTGAAAAATTGCAACCTTCCTGTTCAAGACTTGACAGCATATGAACACTGAAATAAAAAAAATTAAAAAAATCAGACAATGAACTTAGCTTCTAATGTGACTGATGAAATTAAATTACTGAATTCCATTTTCATAAGATATTGGCCTTGAATTACTGGAAAAAAAAGCTAAATTTTACTGGGTTTTGTACAGACTCACTCTTTTTAGTAGGGATTTTGTTTTGGTTTCATATCAAAGAGGAAGATAAATTCTCTACTATGTCATGGCAATGTACTGCAAAGTTTCAAACACTGCCAGGTCACTGTCTCTTCAAGTAAGTTTTCAGAAAAACAGTGCTTTAACAAACAGTCCCCTAACACAATTTTCTACAGTTCAATGAGCCTGAGCAGCAGCTTTGCAAGTCCCATCTTACATTGATAAAAAGGAAACCAAAACCAGGCACCCAACAACCCGAGAGTTCCAGTACTGTGCTCTTTGTACTGTTTACAGGGGGTGCATGCTAACTACGTGTTGAACTACCTGGCATTAGTGGTTTAGAGGTACAACATCAAACAGCAATGCCTCCCTTTTTCGCACATTTTTATCACCCTACAGTACTTCTCATCGTCATGGAAAAGAAGACTCCTGACACCTATGCATAAGATGGTGTTAGCAACACTAGATGAAAAAACAGATCATCCTTCGGGCTGTTTCAGAACCAACACTCTGATACTGTTGTTTTTTTCCAGGTCACCAAAAAAAAGGCAGTGGCTTTATACTCTACAGCCAGTCCATACCTACACAACCGAGGTTTTAATCATTTTGAACTGAAAAAAGCACTTAAAAAAAAAAAAACACTTAAAAGCAATTAATTGGAACAAGTTGCCCAGGGCAGTTGTGGCTGCCCCATCCCTGGAAGTGTTTAAGGCCAGGCTGGATGGGGCTTTGAGCAAGCTGCCCTTGTGGAGGTGTGCCTGCCCATGGCAGGGGGGTTGGAACTCAATGATCTCTAAGGTCCCTTCCAACTCTAACCATTCTATGATTCTATGATTCTCTTTGTTGGAATAACTCTCTCTTCCTAATGCTTCAGGAGGTTCAGCAGTTTTGCAACACATCGGGCCTGCACAGAGAATTTGATGATGGCAAGCTCCTCCTCCCCATGCAGATGCAGCAGCTCATGGCTCTAAGTATTCGCATGCATACAGGTGAAGGGACTGCTTTTCAGAGCAGAAATGACTGGACACGATCATCCCACACACTGTGACAACCTTCACTGTAACCTATCATCACCCAAATCCAGATTCAATTGGCTGAAACCGTTTACAGGTAAAGTTGACAAGAACAGCTCTAGAGGGATTGCACTCATTTCCCTGTCCTAGGCTTCCTGTAAGGTCATAATTTTAAAGGGAAATAATACGCCAGAAAAGATACACTAAAGAAAACAGAACAAAACCACACAGTTTAGAGTGGGAAAGTGTACCTAGATAGCTTGCCAGCTAAGGCAGACAGACCTGATCATGTACAATATGGCTTTGTTGGAGGGCTGCTCATGAAAAACAGGCAATAAAAATAGGTAACTTATTACCATGATAGCTTAAAAAAAAAAATCAAACACAGTGAACCGACTCCCATAAACCAAAGGAATGATATATGGGGAATGAAGAAATTTCTGATTTCAAACTGATAGCAAGCTGTTCTCCTGAATGTTTTCAGAAGAATACAGTATAAAGCTTATCACAACTTGTACAGCAAACTCACAGGAAGCTGCGGGTGTAGCAAGAAAAGCAAATGAAGTAATAAATAAATAGGTAAGTAGTAAGTCTCAATATCTACAATACTATTGGTGCTTGGAGTTGAGCTTCGCCTCAGATTTGCTCTGTGACTTTGAGCAAGTCACATAGATCTCTCTGTAGATATATTTAGATAAAGATACTTGCTCTCAAAGCACTTTAATCTCTGGACATGAAACGTTATATGAAATGTAAATGTTGATATTTACAGCTTACAGCCTTCTAATGATGGCTGAAACGCACATTCCACATTTACCATCTGATAGAATTGACTCAAAAGCAGTCTTCATACATGTTTTGACAATGTGTGAATGTTCAGCACAACTCACTGTGTGTTATCTCGCTGTGAAGTATGACCAAAAAAACCCAACAAAAAGCCCACAGTAAAAAACAAATCAAAAAAACAATCCCCAAAAACTTACTTGCAGAAGTGTTCCATGAATATTATTCTGTCGTATACAAGGACTGGTGGAGTCTGGAAGCCCCTCCAGCAAGGACAGCACTGTACGTGGTATTTCATTTACCATAACAAATGGAACAAGGGCCCGACCTGACATTTCACGGGAACGGTATACAGGAGAGTGCCCACACCTAGAAAAAGAAGAAATACTTATTTTTTCCTGTTGTCCAGCTGCAATCCACTGCTGTGGCTAAAACAAAACAAAGGATAATGCAATGAAAACTAAAACATATTTCTCAGAAATCAAACGTACAGTCTTTCTTCTCAGCAGTGAGAATGTATTTGCCCACAAACATAAATCATACTAGAGTAATTTTAGAAGCTTTTTTCTTTACAGAAAGAAAAAAAAAAGAAGAAAAATACAGTTATGCCACAAAGCATGTATGTTCCACCTTTCTTGATGTTTATGTTGCCATACAGCAATCATATTCAAATGTATTATGAGATTGACTTAAAACTATTAAACACCATGTTCTTAATCAGATGTTTCTATAAGAACATAACGTGGTGTGTACTGGAATTTTAGGCCATATCTCCCACTGGTTTTTAGAACATATTTAGAATATATATAAAGGCAGGAAGTAAAAGAGAAATTGGAAATAATTTTCTATTACTTATAATTTGTCTATCAAAGATAAATACTTTTTATTTATTAAAAATTCACTGATAAGACTCAAGACTGCATACAAAACACAGGCAAAACCCAGCCTTTTCTCTTTTAATGTTACTAGGGTTTATATTGACACATTAATGAGCTGTATGGTTATACATACCTCAGTGGCACATATACTGAGTTGAAGTGAACAAAAATCTTTTACTAACTAAAAATAGGTTAGGGAAAGTCTTTCAAAGCCAGTAAATCTTGCATGTGTCTGTATTTGTAACACAGGGACATGCAGTCTCAGACAACTGAGAAAGTTACCACAGGGTTTAGACATGACTGGCCAAATGACTTAGGTGATACAAAATGCAGCACAGCAGAAGTTATGCTCTGGTGTCTCCCAGCTGATTGTGATGACCCAGAGAGATGCCCTTTCCTCCATCCTACACTCTCATCCTTTTCCTGAATTGCTTCTTACATATTTTCAGCTGACAGAATCACATGTAGTTGAGATTATCCCCTGCTAAAAGGAGCAAACCACTTTTGAGCCTCCCAAACAAGCTCTGCAGGGTAATGCCTATGTATTTAAAAAATGAAATGAAATTAGAAGGTATTCTAAAGTATCAAATATCTCTTGCAAATTTAACTCAATACTCAAAGTAATTGTTTACTTTAGTTCAAATCAAATACAGAAAACAGTTTCCATTTTGAATCCGCAATGGAATTAACAGGGTTTGAACACAAGACAGTAAGTAGACTTAATTGAAATAGTGTAATAGTTCTGACACTTTAGTCATGTTAGGCCACAGTATGCCTGAAAAACATAGAGGTCATTTAAAGGAAGTAGAAAGCTATGCTACCCCTGAACAAAGTTCTGTTCTCCACCTCCCTGTGTCTCCCCTTGCAGGGAATGATTTTTTAAAAAGATCATCTTTGCATTTCCTTGTCAAAGACTGCCTGTATTTCACAACATGATGCAAAAGCAAAGCAGTCACAACTGGAGGCCCTTCCATATGGAAATGCCATATGTATTGACAAGGTGCAAGAAGAAAGTAAACTTAGCTCTTGATAAAAAACTTTCAATTTTGTAAAGAAAAACATTTTAATTCTACTGCAAAGTAAACTTAAATCTGAGAAATTATTTATCTGCAACCACTCCTTTATTTCTGCTAAACTCTGTTTTCTTAACCAAGATATTCTCACATGTAGATGTTCTTTCCAAACACAAGCAATACAGATACTGTAATGAATGTCTAGTTTTTAATTAGCTGTAACTGCATACTCAAGAATGTTCTTTTTTTTTGTTCATGACCTTTTACAAATCCCAAGGAATCTGATGTGTCCTCAGAAGGAAGAGTGGAAAATGGGTAAAATGCCAGGGTTTCCTCTAACTTGTGTAAGGGTACTTTCCAACACTACATGTTTCAGAGGGGTTTTTCTCCTTGAACACGATGCAATGAATTAGAATGGAATTCTGTTGGGTTTTTCCTTGCAATAAAAAAATTGGAGTTGAGAGCCATTTCTAAATAACCTGACTTTAACTTTGTTGTCTTGTAAAAATTGACATTAAAGACTTCTAACATGTGCACAGACATACATGGAGATACAGTATTTTACATATCAATTTTTCTTCCATGCTGTTATTTTATCAAATTTATTATGGAAATTGAAGTGACAGCTCTATATTTAGAAGGAAGAAAATAACTTCATATTACAGGCAAAATTGTCTCAGCTGCCTAAAGTCTGGGTCAACAACAGAGACTACCTCCTCAGCGTGTATCCTGAGCAAATGTGCAATTCTAAAATCTACAGACAAGTCTAATCTTCACCTCTATTCATGCCCCACATGGTTGTTCTCCAGAAGAGCCTCAGCAGCCCAGTGTTTCCCCACAAAGAAGCCTAACTGAGACCCTCAAATGAGGTTCTCTTTTGCACTCTGAGGATCCTAAATCAGGAGGCAATAACCAGCTCCACAGGTGCCCAGTGTGTGGAGAACTCGCCCGGGACATTGGAAACCCGGTTTTGCAACTTTCTGTGCCTGAGGGAAACGCAAGCCAACAGACACTACTTACCCGAAGGGCAACCCAACCACCACCCTGCCACCACACCAGGCACCTGCTGTACACGAATGCAAAGCAAACACCTCACACTACAGGTTGCTGCACGGGCCACAGTGCAGCCACAGGAACTGACGTCTGAGTGGAAAGCCTCAGAAGTGCACTCCTACAAAGTCATTACTAAGGAGCAAAAGCATCGTAAAGTTCAAGAACAATAAAGTTTCTGCTTTACAGGAACACATATGGGAAGACAAGGAAGCTATTTCACATTGGCAAATAACTTCCAAATCTGGGAAGGGGAACACTCCTGTTGTTTCTTCTTTTCTTAAAAAAAAATTAATTTATTTTTTAAAATCCCCTAATACTCAAAGAAAATTTCCCCCCCAACCTCACAAGAACCTGTACTGATAATATTGCAAAAACACTCCTCCTTTCACATACACATGCAAGATGTCATGCAAAGTCACCACCAGTGACCTCTCCCTGAACTTCTGCATACCCTGAAGGCACTTATGTGTACATCTCTCATGTTTTGAAGGCACTTGGCTTCATTCCTGAATCATGCAAGAAGTTTGCCAGAAGAATGTCAAAATATACACTACTTTTTCCATAACCTGTAACAGCAACCTAGATTAAGAACAGGCAGATTTGATTTTCACTGGATCCCACTTAGATATAGTCTCTTACCTGTAAAGAAAACTAAACCGGATCAATTCTCAAGCAGTGAGAGGAACGCAAATAAAAGAACTGAGTAACATAAACAATCCAACCCAATGTAGCAATTTTTTGTTTATTGTTATACCACCCTTCAAGATCAAGTATACACTTCAACACTGAGTCCACCACCTGAATTCTTAAATATTTATTTTACCTAGGATTTAGCACCAAGTATCAGAAGCAATCTCCCAAGCCCCACCAAGAAAAATCACTATACAATTACAGCAGTGACTGTAACTCAGTTTGTACCTGCAGCAAAACCTAGCAACTTAAGGAAATAAATATTTTAAGGCTATTAAACTAATCTGGTTACTCCTGCAGGAGTTTAACACACTGCCATTGCTGAGATTAGCTTCACTTATGTGGCAGTAGTTGCCTTCCCAGGGTGTTGGCAGAAAGGAGCAGGACCTCCAACCTCAGCCACTTCACCACCCAGACTGAGCTTTACCTGCCAAAAAGTGACTAAAATCTGCCACAGGCTGCCTCTTCTCATCCTCTCTGCAGGCAAATACACGCAATGGCATCTTGCATCCATTAGGGCAGCATGTATGTATATGCAAACCTGTATTTAAAACTGTTTCATTTTCTTTGATTTGAAAGAAAAACACTTGAGGGGGACAAAGTGTTTTCAGTATTTGACACTTTCTTTGCATGCAGGTCATATATAAATGGACTTGAAAATCTAAGAAATATCTAAAATATTGTCATATGTAAAATCATACAGTATGCCAACCTGATTTTATGATATCTCAAGGTAGCAACAAGCAACGAAACTTGCAAAATACTCATGTGATACACTTCAATTAAATCCTGAGGGCTGTTAACAACTGTTGAAGTACTATTCCATGTTGAACTCAGTACTGTTTAACTAGGTGCACGAGGTATTGGATGTAAACATGTTTACTTCAAACAGTCCATGATCAAGAACAAAAAGTCAATAAATCTGAGGAGGTTTCACTTCGTGTAACTAGATTCAATGCATTTCCATTGCTCCACTGTAGCTTTAACACTTAGATCCTGAATAACCCTCCTAACTGACATAATTTATGACCAACTCTCATAAGGCACAAAGATTCCATACTCCTCTGCACACATCAAAGTATCTAATTTATTACTCTGGCTACAAACAACAGAACACTAGCTGTAAATAAAAATATCTTTAACTTTTTCTTGGAAAAAAAAGAATTGCAGGTGTTTCCTCTGATTATTTTCTTCCCTTTCTTATTACTCCCCCTCAACAGGCTTTATATTACCCAAATTAACAAACCAAATAAGGATTACCTGTTATATGAAGGTCACAGAAACAAATGAGTAGAATTAATTTGAAAAATCGCACCTGTAGCTGAAAATATATCCATTAAGTAATACCTACAGTTGTTAGAAGAAGGATTAACAAGGAGAAGAATATTTATTTCCAGGTTCAGTGGATGTTCTCGCAGCGATCTGTGCATTACTGTCACTTATTAACAATACTGTACCTGCAGTACTATAGACACTATCACAGCATCACCATTTTGTTTTCAGCTGAAATACATTCACATCCATTGCCTTCACAAAATGTTGGAATCGGGAACAGCAGCCGCAAAAATGGAACAGAAACAATGGGAGAACAGGCTCAACAATGAGGAAGGGGACATCCTGCAGAAGGGGCCTCTAAGTCAACCATCCTACCACCATCTCAAAAAGAGTTTGGGAAAAGAGGGCAGCATAAGGCAGGAAGGGCACATTTGCAATTCAAACAAACCAACTCTGCCCACTAATTAAAGCATTTTCACAGATTCTGGGGTTTTTAAAAGATAAAACTGACTATAAATAAATGAATAAATAAAAATCAAACAGATTATGGCCTTTAAATCCTAGAGCTAGTTATGCCACAAGGTCCTAACAACTGGAAAGAAAAAATTGTAATAAGGCTTCTGTCTGATTCTATATAGACATGGTAAATTGTATGAGAAAGAGGTTTCCTTTTCCTCCACCATGCAGCTATATAGTACAAGTCATGTTATCAGTTCTAAAGCAAGAATCAAAAACATGAAATTACATGAAGGGAAAACACAGATGAGGATCACAGAGAAAAGTACCAGATTCAGTTCCTACTAGAAAGAGTTCGGTTATTAAGATTCAAGGCCATTGTGCTATCTGTATTAAGTTAAATAACTCAAAAAAGAGACTTTTTTTGAAAAATAATCATCATGACTATGTACTACCCTTCAAGTTCTCTCCTGAAAGATTAAATTTAGCAACTTTCAAATGCAGAATTACAGGTTTCCAAGCAAAGACAGGTCCAAAAAGAGCATTAAAAAAACGCACTCATGCTTCCACACAATTAACGTAACTTGGACTTCCATACTGGCGACAAATCAGCAGGATGGTACCTATTCATTAATGTGAAAGTAAGGTTTCCTGTAATATGAATAATAATTCGCTATACAAGTACCTAAAGTTTCTTTTGTTCCTTTACTGATTTGCTTGGTTTGTAGTTTTATTTTAAGGAAACAGAACTATCTTCCGTTTCATTAGATTTCTGTGCTCATTAACAATTAAACTATCCAAACCATTTAATTTTCAAATTTTTTTTTTACTGTGGAAATCTGTATTGTAACTGGCCTTAATACAATTTTTTGTTCTTTAGTCTGAAATGAAGGACCAAAAAATCCCCAGAATAATCTGAGTTTTGATATAGTATCTCAATATTTACCTGACAATTAGAAAAACATTACAAAAGTATCAGCAGTTTGCTGGAGGCCTTAGGCCTATAATCAACACATGAATGTAGTTCAGGAAACATCTGAACACAAATATGGACAGAAACAGATCAAGTTTCATTTTAGGTTATTTATGCAGTACTAAACCTCTAAATTCTTATCTATTTCCTTTAAAGTGAAGTTACCAGTTGCCCAAACTCCTATTGTCTTTATACATGTTGTTAAGTATTGCATTCTTCCAACTTAGGTAATTAAAATAAAACCTTACGGTTTTGTACTGGCAGTGTTTTCCACACAAGCATTAAATTAATCAGAGTACCTGTAAATACTGCAGGAAATACACAGGCAAAGTACACAGACTTTTAATTTGGGAAAGCCATCCAGAAGCTTTTGCCAGTTGTTTCTCCATATATTTCCAAGGCCTTTCTAGGAACAAATTACATGCATTTCTCTCTTCTTATCACCAAGACCTAGGTTTTTGTAAAAAACTGCCAACTGATACCACGCTGAATCAACAACAGAAACTTGAATTGTTGTGGTTCAGGCAGCCAACAAACTAACATCTCAAACACGTAAGCCTGTGAAAACCATGTGTAAACTTTAGACTGAGAGAAATATGTGCTCTTCAAATGGAGATTTGCTATGGAACGACCTGGATAAGGGGACTGAGTGCACCCTCAGTAAGTTTGCAGACTAAGTTGGGCAGGAGTATTGATCTGCTTGAGGGTAAGATGGCTCCAAGAAGGATCTGGACAGGTTGGATTGATGGGCCAAAGCCAACGGTATGAGGTTCAACAAGGCCAAGAGCTGGGTCCTGCGCTTGGGTCACAACAACCCCATGCAGCACTACAGGCCTGGGGAAGAGTGGCTGGAGAGGTGCCTGGCAGAAAAGGACACAGGGGTGTTGGTCAACCGCTGGGTGAATATGAGTCAGCAGTGTGCCCAGGTGGCCAAGGCAGCCAACAACATCCTGGCCTGTATCAGGAATACTGTGGCCAGCAGGACTAGGGAAGCGATTGTCCTTCTGTATTCGGCACCAGTGATGCTCCACCTCAAGTACTGTGTTCAGCTTTCGGCCCCTCACTACAAGACAGACAGTGAGATTCTGGAGCGGGTCCAGAGAAGGGTAACGAAGCCGGTGAGGGGTCTGGAGCACAAGTCTTATGAGGATCAGCTGAGGGAGCTTGAGTTGTTTAAGAGGAGCCTGAGACGTTATCGCGGAGGTTGTAGCAAGGGGGGAATCAGTCTCTTCTCCCAAGTTACAGGCAATGGGATAAGAGGAAATGGCCTCAAGTTGTGCCAGAGGAGGTTTAGGAGGGATATTAGGAGAAATTTCTTCACAGAAAGGATTATCAAACATTGGAACACGCTGCCCAGGGAAGTGGTGGAATGGCCAGCCCTGGAGATATTTAAAAGATGGGTAAACATGGTGCTTAGGGGCATGGTTTAGTGGTGGTTTTGGCTGTGTTAGGTTAATGGTTGGACTCGATCTTAAAGGTCCCTTCCAACCTAGATGATTCTATGCTGACACAATTTAAATGGCATCTCTTTTCTTGCATTCCCATTGAAAAATCTCAAATAACATCTCCAGGTAGCTAACCTCCAGGCTTATTTAACTATTTGTTGAAGTCACATGAGTTTAGAGCCTCCTTTCATCAGTTTTTGGTTCACAGCATTCAAGAGAAAGAAAACCTGCTCTTGACTCAGAGTCACATAAAAGAAAAATTTTCATTCACAACCATATTTCAGAGTTGTTAATTTCTGAAGTTACTACAATGTTTCACAACTGCAGAATAATGGAAAAAAAACCACAACCACTTACTACCAAAACAGTTAGGATAAAACACAACAAAGAATGTAGACAAACTACTTTCTGTTTTAGCAACTGTATCATTATTTTGAACTTGATGAAAGGGATGCTGAATGCATAAATTAAGTCTCAGCACTTTGTCAAGTCTCAGCACTCTTTTGTAGGACAAGCTAAATATTACTATTTGGCTACTTGACCAGAAAAGTACCTACTGACTGGCTAATTTTAAGGATGGAAATGAATACTACAATTACTTCACCAATCATGTGTTGACAGTTGAGCACCCCATCATATTTTTTGCTGGATCATGTTTCAGATAAGAAGTAGCACACATCAAATTTTAACCTAGGATCCCAGCCATTGGCCCTCTTGAGGAGTCTGCAATACTGGAGAAAGATATTGTTGCTCTCAGTGCTCACGAACAGCCTCTCTGCTAGGCATCACCTTTTATTCCTCTGGATCTGACACCTCCCTACAGTTTGTGAATATTTCCTAAATTGCTTCAGATTATAATCTGCCAATGAGCAGCAAACAGATTGATGAACATAATAAAAACTGGAATAAGGAATCAATGAGCACTTAGGGGTTGTAATATTTCCCATTAGCACCACTTGAACGTGAAAAGAATGTTTTCCCACAGCTAAAGAGAAAAGGCTGAGGAATATAGCAAAGAACATATAAGAAGTAAAATGATATTCGATTGATCAGAAGGCTTTGCAGTCTTCTCTAGCACTACAATTTTAACTTAATAAAAATGGAAAAAATTACAAACTTTACCATTTCCTATTTAAAAATGCTAAAAAAATAGTTGGAAAATATTCTTATTAATAAATACTTACAGTAAATATTTTTACAGATCAGTACCAATCACTATGCAATCAAGATTTCAGAGAGAACAGACTGTAAGTAGAAATGGAAGAATTCCAAGCCAGTCCCAACTCACAAGACAGGAGTTAGGCCCAGAAGAGAAATGCATTCCTCTCCCTCCCTCCCTCCTTCTCCTCCAGCCATGCAAAACTTCCATCTTAGGTATCATGCAAGAGATTTCACACTACAAGATACAGTCAGAATCTAAAAAAACTATGTCTGTTTTAGGGGTGTACGTTGCTTCTCTTTCCAAATGCCTATGCCAGTTCATGTATTTTGGGAACCTTGCCTATCATCAAAAAGATACCTGTCTTCGTATTGCAATGGCAGGTCTGCCTCATAAACTTTCCCAGCTAGGACAGGGCATTCCAATGGGCCAGAGCCTGCTCCTGGTATCACAGGGATTCCAAATAATAAATTATTGCAGAAGGTTATAATGCTAAGCAGTTATACTGATCAGACATTAGATTATGAAGAAAAAAAAAAGCATGACAAAGGAAAAAAACACAGACCAAAGACTGAGAAGATGTGCGTGTGATATGGAAGCCCAGGGAGATGCTTCTATAAACAATTGTGATAAAGAGCAGCTATTTTAATACAACAAATACATGTAGTTCTTTTCATCTAATATGAAAAGGCATTCCCACAAAAATCTCTTTGCTTATCAGACCCCTGATAAGATTCCCTGTCTTACAGAACTGACAGTTGAAAACAGGAAAGTTTTAACATCAGTTCACCTACTGGTGCCATGTCACACTAAAATAAAGGAAAAAGATGAGAAAGGCAGAGGAAGAACAACCATTCAGCTATCTTGTTTGGCCACTTACCAAAAATTACCAGTATTTATCTTACAGAAAGTCAGATGACTGCTTTCAAATCAGATACAGGATGATGCACTAAGCCCACATATGCAATCGTACATGTATGAAACAAAACAAAAATCAGGGAAACTGTATTTAAATAACTTATATAAACAGCAATTTTAACAAGGTATACATTAATTACTTCAATCAAGCTCTTCCCAAACAAACTGAAGACATCTTGTTATCAGATCTCCTTAACTCCCCTATCTTTTGTGCTCTTTATTCAGTGTAAGGTTTTAAACTTACTTAAAAGTCTCACAGACACTTTTGATTTTACATCTGAATTTTGTTTATTTATTACTCCATCTTACCCCAGACTCAATTCCCATGAAGCCTACACAGGCTTTGGCACAGGGCTACAATGGAACCAGACCTGACACCTGATAAACCAGATATAATTTAACATAATTAAACACAACACAGAACAATGAAAGTAATTGCTTTTTTGAAAGAGGAACCCTGATACTCACGTGCAAGTAACATTATTGAGAAGTAAATATTTAAATTCACACAACCTTCTAGAATAATTAATATTACTATGCTTGGGTCTTTTTCCTTAAGGTGTTTCCTTAAGAAGCAAGCTCTCACAGATTTATAAAACAATAAGACACAACTGTGACTCCCAGAGCACCCCCGAATTCATGGTCAAATGCTCCACTTCCCAAGAAGGCAAAATAAACCTGGATCAATCTCACTTATTTAATACAAATTTTTCAAACTGCCTAAAACATAGAATTCAATGATTTGCAACATTAGATCACCAGAGAACCAGAGACACATCAGTGTGCTGGTTTTGACTGGGACAGAATTGTTACTTTTTTTTCATAGTAGCTTGCATGGGGCTATGTTTTGGATTTGTGCTGAAAACAGTGTTGAAAATGCAGGGATGTTTTCATTATTGCTGAGCAGTGCCCACACAGAGTCAAGGCCTTTTCTGCTTCTCACACCTCCCTGCCAGTGAGTAGACTGGGGGTGCAGAAGAAGTTGAGAGGGAACACAGATGGAACAGCTGACCCTGAATGACTAAAGGGATAAGAAGGAAGCAGGGGTTGTTCAAAATTATGTTGTTTTGTCTTCCCAAGTAACCGTTAAGTGTGATAGAGCCCTGACGTCCTGGGGATGGCTGAACACCTGCCTGCCAATGGGAAGTGGTGAATGTTTTACTTTGCTTTACTTGCGTGTGAGGCTTTTGCTTTACCTATTAAACTGTCTTTATCTCAACCCATAAGCTCTCTCGCTTTTACTCTTCTGTTTTTCTCCCCCATTCCACCAGGGGGAGTGAGCGAGCGGCTGCCTGGTGCTTAGTTGCCGGCTGGGGTGAAACCACAACAATCAGTCAATGACAAAAGACAGAAAATAACATAAATATAGTAAGTATCTCTGGAAACTGAAAACCATATTTGTGGGATACAGTATTATGCAACATCTTAACGTTGCTTCATTACATGGGGAAGATCTTAAACATTTCACTAATCAGAAAACAATTGAAAATCATTCGTCTAACGCAACTGAAGGTCTATTTTTGTATTTCCAGCACATATTTTTAAAGACAGACCCCAATTCACTTTGGCCAATAAAACTGCAAAACAAAACTGATTATAAGAGATTAAAATTCAAGCTTGTACGTCTATTAGAAATTTGTATTTCGAGTAACAGTATTTTTAAAATAGCTTTCTAAGCTTGTTGGTATTTGACAATACCAACTCCAAACAGCATTTTGTACAGAACAGTTTATGGAATCTGTATGTTATAGACTGAACCCGTTGGACTTCACTGAAGGAATCTGGTCTTTTATAACAGAAGCCTCTATTTTGCTTTTAAATTTTGACAAAAATCTTCTGTAATCTATGTAGTAGTCTGGACTGGCATCTGTTGAGATTTTAAAAATATTTAACTATAAGTCAACAAAACTTTGTGTATTTACACACTGAATAAAACCAAGAGTATCACATTACTGCTTTGGCAGGGGCATTGGACTAGATGATCTCCGAAGGTCCCTTCCAACCCCTATAATTTTGTGATTACTTGTATGGACTAAAAACTCATGGGGAATCATGGCCTCTAGGATATTTTTTGCATTTTTCCTCAAGTTTGAGAGAAATTGGGGACAACTGTTTGCATCAGTTCCTGCAGATGGCCACATGCACATATGTAACTCTCTGCTAAGAAACGTAAGGTGGGCCAAGTAATATGTTCAAAAAAGTTCACCTAATGTTTATGGTAACAGATCTTTAAAGTTTGGTCTAAGCCCTTCAAAAAGCCCCAAAAGCCAAAGTTTAGCAAAGGAATGTCATCCTGGCCCCACAGGCAAATGACACGGCAGGATGGCAGGCCCCACAGCACTACACAAGGATGCATCCAGCAGGTGGGCATCGCCAGCACTACTGCACTGCTGCGGGAGAGGGATCACAGGGGGCTCTCCTGACATCTCACACCACTTCAGCTGAGTGTGTTTTAAGAAATTGACCGAGCTGACTTTGCCAGCAGCCTAACAGGAGATTTCACAGAGCCCGTTCCGACAAACAAGCTGCAAAAGTAGTTAACTTCAAAGCTAAAGCGTACCAATAAAGAAAGTCATACCATCTTCAGGTGTCTCCTCTGCCTTTCCAAGACAGGGTAACTAGATCAACATAAATCTACATACCCTCTAGCATATGCAACCAGCTCACTTAAATAACAGATTTATTTGAGTTTTCCTGTCACAGCTACTATGATCGCATTTGAGCTGCCAGTCTGCTCCCAGATGACGTGTACTTCCCCTCTCCTTCTCTAAGTGCTCTCTTAGGAATGACCTACTGCCCTGCCGTTGTCAGGGCAGCTGACAATGCTCCACCCTATAGCAAATTCTTCCTCACCACAAGTTTGTTTTTCCTTGCATCTTAGTGTCTGTCATTAACTCACAGTCACAGTAATTATCTTTGTATATTAACGACAAGCTCACTCGAGTGCAAAACCAAAACAGCACCGTATCAGTTTGGGGCAGTGGATGGAAGTGGGCAGGAGGGGGAAGAGAACAGCTGTAAAGCAATAGTGCCACTTAACCCCGGTCACCAACTGAAAACAGCATCAGGGGATTTTGGAATTTAGCTCCTCCATTTTACAGAAAGACGCAAGTTACAAAATTCTGCACAAGAAAATAGTGTCTATTTCATAACTGTGTAAATTTCATAGAAAGACATTCACATTTCTACTTAAATTGTCCTCAGATAGTGAGTTTCTTCAATGACTTGCAACATAATATACCTAGAAGCAGCACTGCTTTGAAATCTGTCATTTGACAAAGTTTCAAAGAGGAAATTTCACTAAGAACTAAAAACAGTTTTGTCAAGTGGAAGACAAGGTGCATACACCCAATGAGTTTTAAAAAAAAAAAACTTATATTGCTTGATATTTTAAAGCTAATTTTAAAAAATGTCTTAGAAGATTAAAAAGTTACACTCCTAAATAGGGCTAGACTTCAATTAGTAAAAGGTATCCAAGTCAATACAGCAATACACATTTTACTGCTTCAGAGCATTCAGCCCAGAACATTTAACACTAAACACTCTGTCAATGCCATGGTACGAGAGGACAGAAGATAACTCAAATTTAGATCACTCTGAAGAGATTACAGGTCTTTGAAAGGGGGAGGAGGAGGCAAAAGGGAGGTTATGTTTTTGTTTTATACTTAAAACATTACCTCCCGATTACCTCCCCTGTTAATCAAAAACATTCTGTACATTCCTTCATCTTAGAAAGTAACCATTAAAGCAGACCTATCTAGCTCTTAAAGGAAAAAAAAAAAGTGAGGTAATAAGTTGTGAATCAAAGTGTTCCCTTCCAAATAAAACATCTGCAAGGGGAAAGGGGGAAAAAAATAACTTTTAATAGAACTGCAGATAGGTAATCAAGTGCCCTAGTTCAACAGGGAGTAACAAGTAGGCACACAGAGATTGAGATTTGTCCTTGTAGCATTTAATCCTACTCATATTGTGCAATTCATCTCAGCACGGTCAGAGCAACCACATCTCTACTCCCACTACATGGAAAATTCCACTCAGGCTTAAGTGAAACTCTTCAAAAGCCCAATTTGAATTCCTCCTGCTAAACACAGTTTTGTTCAGAGAACTGCTCATTTGCTTGCAGACACAGGAAGCATTCTGTTCATCCTCTCAGAGCAACAAATGAATGCCACTTCATTGTGGGTTGAACTCTGGAAAGAGCCTGAAGATCAGTTATGGTTACATTCACCTTTCCTCTTTTCCTACTGCATAAGTAGTGCTTTTCCTTGACAGTGGTACAGCAACAGTAGTGTAAAAGTCTCAAAGTATGGTAATCAAATGTTATAATTGCATTGGGCAACCATGCAATTATACATATTTGTATATGTTCTATAATACGATACTACATTGAGCAATTCGAAGAGCAGTTAATACACACAATTAAATGCTTCATGCGTAGGGCCTTTGTCATTAGGCCTTCTCTTTGACACTAAGTGATTACTTCACAACAATCTTCATTACCACCTTCTAAAGAACAACCAAAGGAACAGAAAATAATTTTATTGTAGTTCATCTGCTCCTGTAGATTAGAAAATGGGAAAGGAAATAGAAGGGAAAACAGCAACATATTTATCTTACCCAGGTAAATGACCCCTACATGTTCCAAACTAATGCAGTCAGAGTGAACTGAAAACAGTATCCACAGAACAAGGGCATAAGAGCCGTACACAGAAATACAGGCAGTAACAGCACAGTGAGCTATATCAGAAATAAACACATTTCCCCCTGCAGAATCCTTGGTATTGTCCCCTGCCAACCATGAAAAAAAAAAAAGCCAGTGTTTTCCTAATTGTCTTAACACCCACATACAATTTTCTGTCTGAAATACATAAGAATTTTATTCTAATGTTATAGCTGTAACCACAGTACTTACTGCCACATTCAGTGGAAAGGAAACACAGAAAACATCTTTATCTGCTGCACTACTCCTCTTCAGGAGCACAGTTAAAGGAAGGTAGATCCAACATACAGGTCTCTTAAATGTTTCAGGTTTTTCTTTTGAAGATTTTATCAGGTTTTTCTCCCCAGATCTTCTTAATGGGTTTTAATAACCTCAAGAGAATAAGCTAATTAAATGTGAAGCCTTCTTCTGCTGGTATATGTACCTTGCCTAAAGTAGTGGTCTTAGCATATATAAAATGACAAAATTCAAAAGCTATAATCAAAAGCGTATCAAAAGTTAATCTATTACCATTATCAGAAACTATGCTGAAATACTATATATTTTTCATAAAAAGATAAATAAGCATTCTCCAGTGTATTAACAAAGACAAAAACAGAGCTAATCAATGATGTAGCCAACAAATAGAGTTTTAAACATTTCCCAAAAAAGCATTTAAGATTCAAATATGGCAGAAAACCAAACATTTTCAATTGTTAAATGCAGTGCATTTACTACAGGTTTTTTCCTTTAAGAAAAAATGGTAGGTTATTACTTATTTTTGAAAATTCAAAAAACCATAGTAAGAAGCAAGAGATACATCTGCCGTGAAGAATAAGCAGACAGAGCTATTATTATTTTCTAACATAAACAGTAGTTTAAAATAAAAATTGGCAGATCTTATGATAACAGTAACTTTATGTTGTTTCACCACTAAAGGAACAAGATTATGTATGGAACTTTTTCACCCTATTGCTCTGAAGCTTTCACATAGATAGCAAGACTTCCACTCAAATACTGATTACGCTCACTTCTCCTTACCCACCACAGCAGTGCCCCTTATCAAGCTCCCAATTGCACACCAGTGGTAATAGAATAGCAAATATATCTGCTGAGTATCTTGATAACCACCATATAAGTGAAAGTTACACTGTATAAAAAACTTAAGAATTAATTTTAGAAATATATTAGATATCGAATGTATCCGTACCTTTATCTAGCTATATATGTATATATTTACATATATGGATGGATACGGAGAAGTACACTTCCACAGACCTACAAATCTATAGGTTAGTCATTACGCTTAAGTGTTAGGAATAATCACTCTGCAGGAATGAAAAACCCATCAGAATTTTGCACAGCAAATTTTGCATTGTTAAAGTCAGTCAAACTCGTCCATTTTCACCCAGCCTCTCTGTGGCAGCAGTCATGCTCTACAGCATTTGCAGGTGAAGATTTACAAACAAGTCATACAATGGCTACAAGCCATAAACAAGCATTAGTAATACAGGGAAATCCAATCAATGACTATTAGTTTTTCCTTTAAGAGTTAAAGCTGAAGAGAAGCTTAAAAAGTCATTTTATAAAAAAAAAATAAATCCAAAGATTCCAAAGAGAACCCCCATCACATGAAAAAACATCACAAAATCACCTTACCTTATAATAAATGGGACAAACGGTGCCATGCTGAGCGCTGAGTAAGTGCCATCCATTGGAGATGGATACAGCCTTCCCAGGATTAAAAGCAAAAGGAACAGACTTGGATGGATTTTCAGCTCCTCAGCTTCACTAAATAAAAAAGTGATAAGAAGCATTTTGTAAAAAAAAGCATCCTCCTTCATGCTAGTCTTGATGCTCTTGCAGACACAATACCCTCCTGCATTTCTGGTTCAAGGAGGTGTGCTAAGCTGATTATTGCAAGAAAGTGCAAACCCTGCTGGGATCAAACGTGGCATCCAGTTCTCCTGCAGCACCACTGTGGAACCCCTGTATGAAGGCACTAAAGGCTGTGCTGCCTTCACTTTCCAACATATCCCAAGCCTCCTTTATTCCTAATAATGGTAAGCTGCCTTTATTTTTAAATAACATTAAAAACCAGCACAGGTAATTTTTCTCTACGAACTGAGAAAGCTGAGTTACAAAAAGATGGTTAAGAAAATCTTTTCCTCAGTTTGGATGGAAATGTGTATTTAGTAGACAGCAGGCTTTATTAAAGAATAGATCTTGTCATTGACACCAAGAGGCTACTATTCATACTGTAAAAACAATCAGAAATCCAAGTCAAAATTAACACTTCTTGATTCATTTAATGATTAATAATAAGATACAAGGCCTTAATGTGCATTGAAAAAAGCATTCAACTCCAACATTTCAGGCAGCAGCTTTCAATCTTTTTCAGTTTAAAGACTTGCCAAAATTTTCCAGTGACAACACTGTCACCTTTCAAAATGTCAGGTAAAGCAGACCGCCGTGTGGAACACACACACTATTTTTTCTTAGAGCACAGACTGCAAAGCATGCAATGCCTGGTGCGACTCCTGCTCCCAAGTATCCATCTCAGGCCCATTAAACAGACAGCTGAACCTCACCCGTAAATCAACTGCTGAACTTCCGCAGTTTATACCATAGCGTTTTAAGAAAAAACAAAGCCAGCCCTGGTTTACTTTAAAAGTTCATGAACCTGGGGGTAACAGCATCAGCGTCATCCCAAATGATATCATCTGCATTGATCAAAATTGGAGCACTCAGTCACCATTTGTGGAGTCCTTAAAAAGAGATCAAGAACCTTCCCCAGAGTCAGCGTATCGCAGGCTGGAAAGTGTTCATTTAGGGTTACGTGAGGCCTATGACCCAGTATCATTTAAACATGTTAGGAAGTCTCATCGTTAAACATGAGACAGACAAACACTCAGTTGCTGTCTTTCCCTGAAAAATATACTTTCTTTAACATCTGATCCTAGGAAAGCAGCAACTGCTAATTACTCAACAGTAGTTAATACTCCAGAGGCTTACTGCAATGTGTGAAAGTTATAGGAAAAAAGCCTTAGCAAAAGACACTAGTAGAACTATATTGTTTCAAGAAGCACTGATGAAAAGAACAGCATTGGGGTATATGTGACACAACTCAGTTTAACCTTTTCATTGCACTTTACATTTCAAAGCTCTCAGACACAGTCTTACCTGTTCAAAGTACTGGTTACAATCTCCAACTGCTTGAGAAGGAAAGGATAAAGACTTGGAAACCGAGAGAAAAACTCCCTTCCTGTCATTCTGCAGAAGAGAGTAAAGAAGAGTTACAATTAGCATTCTGCAGTAATTAGTTGCACTCAGCATACCAGTTTACTTGTTGGATTTCAGATCCAGTGAAGTCAGAGTGCCAGAAGAACCATGCACACGTGATGAACTCCTTTCAAACAAGGCACAATGTTTTCATTAGAAATGATGATACAGCACAGTTTACACAAGTTAAGTAACTGTCTGTATGTGTGCATACTAATACTTCGTCAGCTAAACTGGTCGGGCCTTTTTGGGAAAAAAGGGATCTTAGCCCTTTAATCACACTAAAAAGAAAAGATACAGCAGCTTAAATCCTAACACTATTTTAACAACATTCTGGTTGAACAAGAGAAGATTATGCTTGCTTTAGTATGGCTCATGTAATAAATAGCTAATAAAAGATATTTATATTAAATGTACTAATAGATGTTCATACTTTACTGTCACTGAAAAGCATCTCAAGTAAGTAACTCAAAGAAGATCTGTAAAACACAGTGGTAGAAGTGTCTAACCTTCCATAAGCTCTCTTTACACAACACTGCTTCCAGCATATCGCAGTGGTGAGGCTTCCAGGCCACGTTTTCACTTGTGTAGATGTAGCAAACCACATTCAAAACAGAGCAATGCAGCAATACCTACTGAACTCATCCCTAGCTAGAATTAGTAAGGCAGCATAGTTCAAGCCACAACAGCAAATCAATCCAAGCTAAAAAAAGACAAGTAGAAATCTTCCATATTTTTTTATTTTATAACCCTTCGATCAGCTAAAGGATGGCTTCATGGTTTATGGGAAACCATTTAGCATCATCTAAGCAAGAACCACTTAAATGTTAGAGTGGGGAGGTTCTACTTAGACATACATGCTATGCAGATAAAACAGACTTCTTTTAGAAATAAATAAATAAAAGGGCATCCATTTAGAAGAAGAAAGCCAACTGCAGAGTTTGCTAGCCACATGATCAACCAAGACAAATAAGTACAATTTAGCACAACTCCAATGCAAAGCTTCCAACTAGCAGATAGATCCAGGTCCAGAAAAACAACATGATGAGACGGCAAGATTGAGTGTGTGTAAAAATAAGCATACCAAAAAAAAAAAAAATCACGCAAGAGTAAATCAGCACATGGCAGACATCAGCACAGCTTCTTCCAGCACTCAGCTAACATAACATGCCTTAGCCACAGGCCACAGAATAAACACAGCAAAACCAGATCACTAGGTGGAAACAAATGTTCAGAGAGTACAGGAAGCTTTCTCTAGGCACGTAAGAACAGTACAGCGAATTGCTGGAACTAAAACCACGACCAAGGATTCTGCAAGAGCTGCTGTAACTGCAAAAAAGATTTCTGTTAAAAAAATTTAGATGGAAGCATTCAAACTGTGACTGAATATAAACTGAAGCACTAATGATGATGGTTTAAAAAACATCAATACTGATAATCACTGGCTACTTAAGCAGAAACACACACGTAATTTCCTGACAATGAATGCTCCTAATGTCCCATATTCAGATTCCAAAACTTCACTTTTCCAGTTCATCTAAAAGCTTCTTCAAAACAACTTAAATTTTTCACATACACATTACAAAGATGTAAAAGTCAGAGACAACACAAACCATATGATCTTCATACACAAGTAAATGCCAAAGAGCCCACCTTACCAAGATTTTACGTGAAATATTAAGAACTCTTTTTTAATTTTTAAAAAACAAAAAAATGCTGTGAAACCTCCACCTCTGGTGCCACTGAATGCATCAAGCACTGGTAGAATTGGGATTAAGTTTCATATGGCTTGTGCTTAGAGGCGTAAATTTATGTGCAAGTAACATCTCACACAACAAGTAATTTTGAACAGGCCCATTTTTAATGTATTAAAAATTTAGTAACCAAGTTTGAATCAATATTAAATAACGGGACTGAATATCATTAGAAAGCCTTAAAAGTCTTTGTAATTAGTGTGGTATCATGAATCTTTTTGACAGGGAAAGAAAACACTAACTACTGAAGTGGGCAACTTACATAACCTCCCACTTGGTTTACAGCTTCATAGGTTACATGAGGGCAGAAGGCATTCTAATCAAAACCATCAATCAGCAGTATCTGCAGAAAAGATGCCCAAAGATATTTTTTTGGGGCGGGGGGGTGGGGAGAGGGAGGGATAGGGAAGACAGAAAAAAAAAAGACAACTGTCTGAGCAGACTGAGGGATGATTTCAAAGGGCCACCAGTTCTGAGAGTGAAGAAGACAGACTACACATGAGCAGAAGTGCTGCAGAATGAAACGGCATTCTCAGAAATACAGAGTGCAAATCCAGTACCTGGGGATGTCAAGGCAGGGAAATGTGCAACTGCAGAACTAGCAGAAAGCAGAACAGCAACATACAGAGTAGTTGCCCAGTGACAGGACAAGAGGAAATGGGCACAAACTTGAGTATAAGAAGTTCCACCAAAACATGAGGAGGAACTTCTTTACTGTGAGAGTAGCGGTGCACTGGAACAGGCTGCCCAGAGAGGTGGTGGAATCTCCTTCTCTGGAGACATTCAAAACCTGCCTGGGCAAGTTCCTGTGCAACATGCTGTAGGTAGACCCACTCTGGCAGAGGGGTTGGACTAGATGATCTCCAGAGGTCCCTTCCAACCCCATATGATTCTATGAGTAAAACACAGAGATATTTAGAGGTTTCATTTCTGATTACTGACCATGCTTGCTGCTCCTGGAAACATGTACCCTTTATTGAGCACACACAAGTATTTGCATACAGTAACTGAGACTGGAACAACAAAAAAATGCAACGGTTCTGCTTCTTAAAAGGGTTCATGACACTAAGCCACATATTTTCTATTAATTTTATCAAAAACTATACTGCTTTAAAATAATAATACCAGCACTAAGATTTAGCTCATGTTGTGTTAGAAACATAGACTCACTTGTGCGTGCGCATACTCACAAATGTGAGTTAGGCTTCGTAATTAGTAAGCTGTCTGTATCTTTATTAGAACATAATTCCTTTATAGGCATCCCAAGGACTATGTCAATTAAATGTTGACTAGAACAATCCAAAAGTCACTGCTAGCAGTTTTCATGGAATAAACTTTTTTATTCTTTTCTAAAATATATCTGGCAAGGAACAATAGATTTAAATTAACAATACAGATAACTATCTTTCCATCAGTCACTGACACAGTTCAAACACAGATTTTTGGCAACGTAGGTACCATAATTAAATCTTTAAAACCAACATTTTGCAGAACACAGGATTTTACATTTATTTACTCCAAAACATGTTTATAAGACAAGTAACTGGGAAGAGCCTTAACACACTAATATTTTTCCTCAGGTCCAACTGAAATTATTCTTATATTGCTTTGGAGCTCATCTTTGACAACATGTTCTACCACAGGCTCTGTAAAAGCATTCTCTTTTTTCCTGTTAGTAACCCTTAGTACAATTTCACAATCCAGAATTTCAAATGGGATTACTGAGACCTAAACAATGGACTAGTGCAAGGTTATTCACTGAAATAGGAAGTACTGTAACAAAACAGAAAAGTTATCAGTGGGTTGATGATGCTTACAATAAAATCCCTCTCCCCAGTGTAAAATGTCATTTAAGTATATAGTTAAAATGATGCTTAGTGTCAAAAGGTTGAGAGAGAAACTAATGGAAGCACTCATATCCTCCTAAATTCATTTGCAAAATTAATTTGTAAAGCTGTATACACGCAAAACACTGTGATAAATAAATAGGAAGATGCAATATTTACACATCAGATAAATTGCAGTTTAACAATGTTAATGCTTTGTCATATGCAAGCAATTCTGCAGAAAAGCGAGATGACTAAGAGTACAACCCATGCACAAAAAGTTTTATTTTGATGGCTAAAGACAGCAGTCATGTTTAGCAGTTCTCAGAAGACAGACTGACCAAGAGTGTTTATGTAGAAAGGGAGACATATGTGAGTTTCTTTCCCATTTTCACTCAGATTTCCCACCTGAAGAGATGTTCCATTAACAAAACACAGTCACACAGAGGTATCTTCTCTACCATTCCATAGAGAATCAAGCTACACCCACCACTCCTAACTATTCTCTGCATGTCCTTGAGTCAAACAGCTTTGTCTTCTCCAGAGTCTATTTAAGAGCAAAAGAAGGTTGTGACAACAGCAAGAAAGAATTCCACAGCATACAGGGTTCATATAAATTGGCAAGAAGTTTCTCTGAAGGCTTGTGATGCTACAAAGAACAGAATCTGTTTCCTAGCAGTAAGCATATGGAGGACAACAATAATCACAGCTAAATTACAAAAAAAAAAAAAATAAAAATCAACAACCAGTTGTAGTAGTAAGATTCAAAAGAAAAGGCATACTTCAAATCAAAACTGTAAATCTATAAAAATTAAAGGAAAAGTCTAGTTTAAGGATGAACAGGAATATAGTTTGCAGTGTTGACAAATGTTTCTTTAGGAAAAAATGTAAAAGCCAGTTTTACTTTTCTCTGAAATAACCTAAACAAGAAGCCCTTATTATACTCTTGTCAGTTCTTCCATTCATTTAGTACTAGTTCTTTGGCTTCATCACTTTTCAGATTAGAACAGCTTAAACTAAGCTAAAGATCATATACTTAAAAGTTTTCATTTCATCAGCTTTTCTTGTAAAGACATTTAGTATCATCAAACTTCTAGAACCAAATTCATAAATGCTGCTGAGAACTGTGACATCTCTGGTCATTTTATATTATGTTTGTCTGAGTAGTGAATTGATGCTGCATAATGCAAGGATTAGTATCTGTGCTTATATAACCCATGTCTTTCTAAATAAATATGTTATCTTTATGCATAATGAGTGTGTGTATTATTTAACCGCATTTAAAAAAATACATTTAAGAATAAAACCATGGATGTTGCAGTGTTCTTTTTTAAACCGTGCTGTAAATTTAAGAGAATACTCCAGGAGATTAAAATTCTGCTGTGACACTGGGGCATATGTATCATTTTACTGCGACATGTGTCAAAGATTACCTGCTACTGTTCTTTCATTTATTTTTCAGAAGAACTGAACGCTTCATAACCTTGTATGCTGCTTTTAGTAACTGACATGTTAAAGAACATTTGCAGTAAATACGTTCATATTTGAGTTTAGCATAGGTTGAGATTTAGAGACAACAAATCTTCTGAGGGCAGCAAGGGTCCCTGGTGCTCTTTTTGAACATAAACATTGTTAACATCTCAGGTCAGTTAACAAATGCATGGTCAGATCTATGATGGGGAAAAAAATAATTTTTTTTTTTAAAGGAAAAATAGAACTGGAATGTGAAAGAAACCAATATAGACACTACAAAGAATGTTTTCATGAAATCATGTAAATCCTCTTAACTGTCTCCTGTAAAATTTACTCTTGCTCTGCCAATCCTTACATAGGAATCATTAACCATAATATGTCAGATGATCCTTTATGTTAAAGAGCAATAAAGCAGAAGCAGAATCCAATTTCCTCCTTGCACTGCAAGGACAATTGCTGCTGAAATAATTTAAAAATTAGGACTGAATTTGACAAAACTGTCATTCAAAATGACAGATTTATGAAGATAATCCACATTACAGAACCACAGAATCACATAGGGTTGGAAGGATAAAATGGGTTAGTTAGAGAAGGAACAGGACTTAAAGACCCAAAAAGAACATCCTTCAAGTTAGGACCTAATCTATAGTTGGCATCAATATTATTAGTTTCATTGAAGACCATAGGAAAAGAGTCAGGAGTGTACCATTGAAAATCCATCAATGAAACAAAAGTTACAAGGCATTATCTGTAGAAAGTGAAGATTAAAACACTATGAAACAAAACTGGGTACCTTGAGGACACAAATACTAGAAGGATGTGAAATTAATAGCAGATAAAAAGACTGAATAAAAAAATATGTTGAGCTTAGGAGCTCATCAGCTGGAAATAGCAAAAAGGTTCAAGAATCTTAGTTCATACTTTGGATCCCTCATCAAGAGGACAAAGGGCAAATGTGATTCTGTAACACATCAACCCTGATAGAGTCAGTACAAGACAACGAAGTACTAATGACACTCTCCAACAATCGGGCAGGACATAAACTGGAATACTTCATAACTAACTTCCAGCTAAGAGAGAGGCTTAAAAAAGGCTGCTCACGCGACCAAGGGAATAGAAAGCAAATTTGCTGAGAGGAGGTTTAAAGTCCTCAGCTTGTTTCGTCTGACAAAATTAACACAGACGGGATATACGACTGGCATCCACAAATACCTCAGGGGAAGCATCAGGAGGGAAAATAAAGGACAATGCTGGCATAAGAACAAATGAATATTAAATGGCCATGAATAAATACACACTACAAGTTAAGTTTCTAACGAACAAAGCAGCAAGATTCTTGCAAAGTTTTACTTGGGAAGGTGGCATTCAGGGAGTCTTCCTGCAGAAAGAGTGGTAAAAAGAAAATTGTTTTTAAGATGCGACTTGATCAGTTTACAAAAGGAACAGCATAGCAAGCTTGTTTATGAACAGAACTGAATCCATGTACCAGCAGGACCCTTACTACCCTGTGCTCCTGTGATTTTCTGACATGCTCGTCTGCATGGAAATTCCAGCCCTTTCTTTAAGATAAACACATGAAGTTCAACTAGTGCTGAACTGTTGCTGATAAGAATTGTATAATTAGCAAGTGGTAATTTTCAAATCTCCGCCTTGATGGCATCAGACTAAGACTGTACGCAAGCAGATTCCAAAATGCACACTGAATGAGTACAGAAAAATTTCTAGAACTTCCTTTCAGAAGTTCCAGACACTCAGTGATCACTCTTAAAAACTTGCTTGTGAAAAAACTTGAGTGAAATACTCCTTTTTAAACAAAATTGAAGTCTGCAGTGTTTTTTCAGAAAGCATGAACAGGTGGCTCACACCTTAAAAAACAAAAAAAAAAATCTCCAAAATAATTGCAGTTTTCATTTGACTTGAGACAAGAGGACCAGAATCTTAAATTTATCCTAAGGTGACTCATTATAGTCAGCTCATGGATGTAATCTGCAAATTCCAGAGCAATCACCATAAGTGAAGTTTGGGAAGGGAGCATACATACTACTGAAAGGCTCCAAACTTGTCAAGTTTCAGAGTTTCACATCTATGAAGTTTGAACTGACAGAGAAACCAACCTAAAGAAAATTGTCCATAAATGCAGAGAATCCAAGAGTCTGGTAAGCATTCAAATGATGAAACTCAAAAGGATTTGTGACAACTGATAAAACAATTCTTGTAATTTTAAAAATCATTCTTGGAATCTGTTCTTTCTTATTTCTTAAGGAAAGCAGTTAAGTCACATTTTTATTAAGGCAGAAAACTTCAAAATGAACTACAAAATGCTGTACTCGTCAAACACGTTCAGCTTCACTCAGCTTTCTCATTTGGTAGCTGAGAAAGTACAGCTTGGATAAACAAAGCGTCCGGGCTGGACCACCAGGCCCAAAGGGTATCAATGGTTTAGTGTTTGGTTGTTGGCTGGTAACCAGTGGGATATTCCATGGGTCAGTTCTGGGGCCCCTATATCCCTCACCTTTTTTATCAACAACTTGGTTGATGAGTAAGAAAGCACCCTCTGCAGACCTGTGGACAACACTGAATTAGGGGGAGCGGATGAAACACCAAACAGTAGAAGTTCAGTCTAGACAGAGCTTGAGAAACTTGAGGGTTGGGGCCAACAGAAACCTCATGCAGTTCAACAAGGAGAAACACAAAGTTTTGCACCTGGGCTGAATAACCCTGAGGATCAGCACAGGCAGAAAACCAACTGGCTCAGTAACAGCCCCACGGGAAAGAACCTGGGGGTTACAGTGGATGCCAAGCTCAATACGAGCCAAAAGCACATCCTCGCTGCAAACAGGGCAAACCACACACTGGACTATGTTCATCAGGATGAATGCAGCAGCAGATCATGGGAAGTTATTACCCTCCTCTACTAGGCAGAGTGAGGCTGTACATTGGATCCTCCATCCATTTTTGGGTTGTGAGGCCCAGAAGAAATTAAGAAACAGGAGGGCATCCAGCAAACAGCTGCTCAGGTGGATAGGGCCTAGAGTTCATGCGCTATGAGAAGAAGCTGAAGGAGCCAGCTTTGTTCTGTTTGACAAAGAGGAGGTCTAGGGAAGATCCAACAGCAGACTACAACCACTTGAAGGAATCAAAGATTAGAAAGCTGAACTTCTTGCAGTAGTTGCAGACAGTATAGAAAGGACCAATGCTCACAAATCATAGCTTGGGAGTTCTAAACTGGGCAACAGGAAAAATATTCTGCACTTAAAAAGGGAATGAAGCACTGGAACATGTTGCTCAGAGTGGTTGTGAAATCTTCATCCATGGCAGTTCTGAACTCATCCAAATCCACTGCTGACCTGATCTAGCCTTGCTACCAGTCATACTTTGAATGTGAATCAAGGAAATAGAATCAAGAGATCCCCTCACAGTTTCTATGATTCCACTTAGCTATTTCCCACACCAGCAGCACAGTTTTAACCTTGTGTTCTTAACAGACCAGTATTTTCCTTGTCTTCCTGCATTTGTTGGCCATCACTAGCTACTGCGATTCCAGTAAGCAAAAGCTCTTGCTAAGAACAACAAAATTCTTCAGATTTACCCAGTGTTTAGTAAGTTAGTAACTTAGTCTTCAGTTCAGCACAAAGTATTATTTCTGCCACAAGGTACACTAGTATTTAAAATACTAGCTTGATGTGAAAGAAAAATAGCCACTTAAATTTTTGTTTAATTCAGACATAGTATCTCTTTATGAAAGCTCTTTATTAGCAGTTCCTCTAGACAACAATCAGAGAATCATTCCCATTCTTACCAAGAGCCAGAGACAACAGCAACAGGCAAGTTCCTTTAGAAATAAAGATTATATATAAATTTTAAAAGTTTGTTTCAGATAATTTTGTCTTAAAGCACATACCTAAGATTTAAATTCCTGAAATTGTATCCAGTCTCAGGACACATAACGAGCTGCTTTGAGGCAAACATTTCACATGCATAAGAGAATTTTAGTGTGCCCACAGAAGACAGAATGGCCATGCAATTTTTGGGGGAGGCTTGCAAAGCCACAATGAATCTTGGAAAAGACAACTGGGGGAAAAAAAAAAAAAAAAAAAAAAAAAAAAAAAAAAAAAAAAAGGTGTGATATATCAGCTAGTGAGCCCAAGAGCAAGCATACAAAAGATCACTTGTTTTTGTAGACCTAACATGATACAGGACACCTCTTCAGTGACAAGAAGGGACAACTTTTCTATAACCACATCAAGTTAGTTACAAAAACCAATTCAGATTTCATTTTTACCCCACATGAAATGAAAAACACTATGAAAGGGAAAGAAGACTCATTATAAAGATGTTGGGTTTGCACCTTCAATACAGATGTGGTCACTTTGCACCTTCAATAAATCTAACATTTGTTTTGTTAGGAATTAGAAAATACTTAAATCCCAGAACAGTAAGCAAAATAGTTTAAGCTCACTGACTTGAAAAAACATTCTTTTATGCTACAGAGCCCTAAAATAAATACTTACAAGGAACTAAGAATATGCCACTATATCTTGGTTTTCATTTTCCTTCAGATAGAAGTGCTAGAATAAACATTCTTACTAGTTTACGTTGCTGTGTTTTTATGAGGTTAATAACTGAACTGTCAATCAAGGCCCGTATAAATACAGTAGTTAAATACCTTCTGCTTGAGAAGCACTTTTATTTACAAGAGAGCTGGCCAAGATTTCCAAAGGACTGCATGGTCTGGTTTGCTTTGATCTCTTTTAAGTACAAGTTTCTTTATACCTCTTGTTTTGCTATTTATTATACCCTTTGTGTAATCAGGTACGGAAAGAGCACCTGTGTAGAACAAATACTTCAGGAAAAGCGTGACTGAGAGGAATAATTATGCAACACACAGTTCACTGAAGTAACTCGTGAAGGCCTTTTCCAGGAGCACTTTTGTTGCCATACAAGCAAGAGAAGTACTACATGCCAGCAAGAGAAGTGAGTGTACAATGGGCTCAGAATAAAAATAGGGGAACACCACTTAAACCCAACATCACATATACAACTTGGTACCTATACCAAGACATTAATCCACACTATACTTTTTACATGCATATATACAGACACATTTGTATATGTATATCAACTATATATAAAACTCAGTTTTAAATAAAATACATATTTTACATATAATATATAAAATAATAATTTTAAACCAACTTTTCTTAGAAACTTGAACTGTGTAAATGCACAAGCGTGCCCGTGTGTATGTACATACATAATTTTATTTATGTGTATATATATAAGATATATATTATATCTCTAGAAAGTCTGCAAGAACTCTGCTCAACCACTGCATATATAAGTATTATCTTTAATCTGCTGCCACAAATTTAGCATTGTGAATTTTACCTCCAAACAACCCACACACATTCTCTCTCTCTGGGAGTATTCTGTGAAGAGTAACTGCTTTTTACACAGTATGGTGAAGTTAATGAATAAGGGATGTGTACATTATACATGGAACAAAATAGAATAATTATATCAATTCATATTAATGAAAACTTATCACTACAGCAGAAACTAAATTACCTACTCATGTGGTTAGGTTTACAATAACTTCTGTTTGATCAAATGCATTTTACTCACTCGGTAGAAACAAACATTAACATTATGTCCGTAATTTATTTGAAACGAATGAATGGACTGAAGTTACCTCATGCCAACACACATGTTTTCAGAATGTTTCACTCTGAGTAAACTTTCATTCAGGTCACTTTATCGTGTTTAACCTCCTATTTTCTGGCTCTGACTTAAGACATGTTATGAAGATCCTCCCTGTTCCAGAGAGCACAGATACACACTTACACACCAGTGCTTTAAGTGCATGTTTAGGCCCCAAAGATTTGACTGTGGGATTTATGCAGGTTAATGTTTTTCTGAATCTGTATATACAAAATAAAACCTTGAAGTAAAATTGGTTCTGGAGATTTTAGGCAGATACAGATACACACATTGTATTCCTAAAATCAGCAGAAATCATATAGACACAGAGCATCCTCAACCTCAAGGAGAGCAGTCCATATTTTCTGCCACAGAAAATTTTAGATAGTTTTAGATTAGACTGTAAAACTAACAGAATAATTGAAGCAATAACACAGAGTGAAACAGATTTCTTTAGGACCTTGTTTTCAATTTGCATCTGTCTCACACAAAGCTTTCATAAATTTTACCTTCAATTTACAAGTTAATAGCACCTTATGATCGTTATTGCTATTATAAAGGCACTTAGAAATAGGAAGCCTGTTCAAAATTATGTTTAAACAAGCATATTGTTATTGAACTATTAATCAGTAAAAGCCATAATGGTTATCTGAGTCAGTCTGAACTTTTGCATGTTTTCTTGAGACAGTTCTGAGATTAAGTCTTCTAAATCTGTCAAAGTCAATAAAAAAAAAAGAGCCTGAGCATTAAAAACAAAGTTGAGCAAAATAAATGTGGCCTGGTTTTGGCAGACAGAAGGGAGAGGGATTTCTTTTTAACAAAAACAACCCCCTCACAAGACATTTTACTGCACCAAATCCTGAATAACTACTTTGCAAGCATTCACTGGAGCAACTAAGGTGGCACAGAGGTAACGGGCTGCAAAACATGGCACAGAAGGAGCTAGAGGAAAAGGACCAGGGGCATTTAAACAGCTTAGTCATCTCGTGAAACCTCATTGACATTGACCCAGTATTTCAACTGAAAAGCTGCAACAGACCAAGGCTGCCAGAGAAAATCCACTAGGGAATCACTAACGAGATCCAAGATAAAGCAATCCCAACCCTTCCTTCCGCAGCCTGCAGTCCAAGAGGTACAGAGCTCAGAGGCCAGTGTTGTGAATCCGGCCGAACTTGAGTCTCCCTGCTGGAGCTGGCAGGAGAGGCTGAGCACCCCGCTGCCCTTCCTGCACACCCATGGCTGCAGGCAGCACCCTCTCACGCGTAGCTGTACCTCACCTGGCACACAGGACTCCTGCCAGTGGTGTGTCTCCAAGTGTTCATGGGCTAGAGTCCATCTGGGTATCACCTCTAGTGTAGCTCTCCCAAGGGCCCCCTGATTTTACAGCACTCATGTGCCATTACAGGTTGACCACATTAGCACCACCCAAGTTTCTTTCAGCTTATCCCAAAATAGCACTGGCCACTTCTCTATGGGCAACACAGACCCATCTCAGAAGGCCTATCAGAGCCCAGTACAATGCACTGCAAATATCTAATAAAGCTGGCGTTAAGAATGACAAAACATCATTGACATAAGACAGATTTTTCAGCTGTTAAGTTAGAAATACTGGGAAGCGTTAGCCTGCCAGATGAGGGACGTTCAATAGGAATCATGTACCTACAGTGTATTTTAAGCTGCAACTCTAGAGTGGCTTACCAAAAAGTAGGATGATACCTGATTCATTTAATTTAGGGATAATATTATGAAAAGAGAGGTTTGCATTAGAATATTCAATTTGCAGTGTCTTCCTCTAACCTTTCACAGTGTAAAATGCAATTATTTATGTTCTTAAAAACCTCAACATTAAGATTTTGTATGAATACTAAAGTACATATCCATTTAGAAGAAAAAAAAAAAGAAATCAACTTAGTGTTTTTAAAAGTTAATTTGGTTTTATTCAGTGACCTTCAAGCGTGCAAGCAACCACTTACTGAGAAGTGCTGAACACTCAACTTGCAATAAAAACAAAACAAGCAGAGGGCATTCGTACACGTTGATTGCCTCGGTCAACAGTGCATCTTCAAAACCTGTTCATATCTACATAGTTTTCATCTTATAATTAGAAAGACAAGTTTCTCCTTTCCAAGTGCTTGAAGTTATCGATAGTCATCAAGATTTACTGATGGCTATCAATGAAAATAAAGTCTTAAAGAAGTACTATGTAGATGGCACTTAAAGTTGTTCCTTTCTTTTCAAATATATCATTGAGAACGTGACAGCATTCATACTCAGTTTCCTAGAAGCATGAATATTTACACCACAGAAAATATGTGTGCACAACTAAGTATTTCTTTGCATATGCATTTTCCTCTCACTAGAATCTAAACACACAGGAGTTTCCCCCTCCCAAAATGCATATATACACATATATACATCAATTACCCCATGTAAAAATCACCAGGTTGCACTGTACTATTTCAGTCTTGCTTAAAAAACTGCTTTTCAATCAAAGAGTTGAAGTTTTTCCTTCCTGGAACCTCCTCCTCCACCAATGTGAGAAGCTAAGAGGATTCTCCCCACCTGACATCCTTTATTTTAACCCTAGCCTCTATCTGAGGCCACTGATCAATTCTTTCTGAGGACTTGGCAGCTTTTATATTCCAACTCAAAAAAATTCCATTTTCAGATAAGCCAGAAAGATCCTTTTTTATTAGTCTAAAGACTAAAGCTTGTCCTAAGTTAAATGGCAAACTGCCTCACAGGCAATTTCTGATCATGCTCACCCTTAGAAAAAAAAAAAAAGTAAAGCCAGAAATACCAGGTATTTGATGAGAAGAGTCTTGTCTAGTAACAAGCAACAGCAGCTTCAATTTGCATTGGACTAGTGACCAAAAAGGTCTGATACATATGTGTGTGTGTAGCACCATACTACAGACCACTAATCTGTATTCCAGTATTATATATACACACATATAGTGCACATAGAGACACACACATGCTTGTGAGTAAGAATTTAGGTGAAAGTATCATTTGGGCAGAAAACAGTTCCCCTATGATGAGAAATTTAATTAAATTTAAAATTAATTTCAGTTAACTTTCTACGTTCACGTACAGGTCTGCATTAACTATCACAATATATATTCCATTTTATTTTTAGAATCTCTTAATCTCAAGACATCCTAATTTCTCATGTGATGAATACAGAGCCTAGAACCAACAAGAGCAGACATTTACTTTAGATGATTTGCAATATGTAGCAACGCTAACAGGAAAAAACAACCATGAAAAAACCACATTGATTAAGTATACACTATGCTCCAAGTAAAAAAAAAAGTGCACAGAATCAGCAAATCTACATTCTAAATTGACTGCACAAGAAAACTGGAAATGGCTATTCAATCAAAACTAATGAGAGGCAAAACTCATGGGCCTACAGAACTCACTGCTGCTCCGGTTTCTACGGCAATCAATTTGCATTAAACCAAGCATGGTACTTGGGGGTCTTCGACATGCCCCTCAGAGGGGTGCTCCCATCCAGAACAGACAGCAGGAGGCCATGCTGAGGGCCAGGGCATTGGCAGCCCCCTCCTCAGAGCCACTGCCTGCACGGAGGACAGGTCCCTGGGCAGCCCAAGCACTGGAGCCAGCGCTCAGTGGCAGTGGGGCTGGGGGACAGGTCACAGCTGATAGCATGGCGGGAAGGTAAATTAGGACACAGACCTAGCATCCGCCAAGTGTGAAGTGATTGGCTAAAATAACATAAATACCTGTGCCGTGAAGGGCTGGGTGAAGGGGTGGTTATTTCTCTAAAGCACATTGTGATGTATCTATGCAGAGCACACCTTCTGTAACCAAATATAAACAGGCTAATTGCAAAGACTGCTTTCCAACCCCTTCTCGCTACAGTACTTTGTATTTATGTGGCTAGAACTTCATTCTAAGTCTTGTAGATTTGAAATTATCATACCCAAATCAAGTATACACAAACTAAACTAACCTCCACACACATACACAGGTAAGTGTTAACAGGGCCAGTTTTAAAATGTCAGTTACCTGGAATTCAGAGTATCATCTACCCAAATACACACACACGCGTATATACACAAAGACACACATACACACACACTTACAGCAGCACTAGAAGCTTTGATACAGTCTCTCTCAGAAAGAGAAAACTTTGTTGCTTCTAACTTTATTTTCACTAGAAAAAGAAAACTCGACCTGTAGAGTTACACAGACCACTGTAAACAGCCTTCACACAACTTCACTCTTTTCTAATTGCAAGAGCTGTACAAAGTATTAATTTTCCAATTCGTTATTTCCTTGCCCATGCTAAGATTAAAAAGATGCATCAATGTTTAATGAAAATAGGATAGGACTGCATCTCCTGTAGGGCACGATGTAGAGTCATCCCTTCAAGTTTCCAGTGAACCCCTAAGAGTGAAGTTTGGCATCAGCCCAGAGTTCTGCTCAAGAAATCCCTCTCCTTCACTGCCCCTGTTCTCCACTCCCTAGCTGTGCCAATACAGCTGCTGCAAACACGTTGCAGATGACCCACAGCACAGTTCCACTGACAACTGAACCAGCAGGAGCCATGATGCATAGTTGGTAATTTCTTCAACCCACGTCTCCTCAAACTGCAGACCATGTTTTCAGAGAACAGACCTTCTCCAGCATAACCTAGTAATGCCTCGCCCTCAGAATGAGACTGACAGTTCTGGCTGACCTTCCTAATGCCCTTTCAATGATCACAAAGCTCAGCTCAACAAGCTCTCTTGCCTCTGCCCTCCAGTAGGGATGTCCACTGCAGATGTAACTTAAAACGCCTGTCAGCAGAGTTAAGCATCCCCTCATTCTCTTTGGCACAGAGTGAGGAGGCCCTTTTCACACAGTTGCGTTACTGCAAACACCCAAATGACACAGGAATGTTTGGAGAGGAAAAAAATACACCACCAAACAAAAGCCCAAAAACCAGAAATGAAAACAAAACCCAAACCTATCATTCTTTTACTTGTCGGGAAAAAAACCAAATTAAATCAGGTTACTGATCAGACACAGGTTACATGACATTCAATCACTCAATCCAATGCTTCACAACCGATCAAGACCATCAATAATGGACCACCACTGTGTTGTCACTACATGAACATCCTGCTTGCATGGCGATTATAATGTACAAAATTAACATAAATAGGGAATGGAATATAACATCTGCAGACCAAAAGACATGACAAGCCTATAATTTTTTAATATAGGATGCTATATATGAATTTTTAAAGGATATAAGAGGAAAAAAGGGAAACATAACACAAAGTATGTTAAAGAAACATGGCAGTGGAGTTAGGTTGCCAGCACTGTTATGAAAGAGCTTTTTTCTGGAGGTCTACACAAACTCTCCACCACCTCAATTGTATCAGTTTTATAGGAACTCTTCATGAGGAAACAATCAGAAAGTCCATCCTTTTTTAGACAGATGCCCAGAATAGCCCATCAATAAGGTAACTCCCCACCGGCACAGAAGAGACAGATTTAAACCCTTAATCTAAAATCAGGCAAACTGGAAACCTATGCAAGGTCCTAATGGCGGCAACAGAGAGTTGGTCTCTGTCCCCATACAGACTGCCCCTTAATGCAGGAACATCCTACAGGTAACAAAACAAGCAGCTCAAACCCAGATGACTGTCCCACAAGTTCCCATAGATGCAAGTTGCTAAAATTCTAGTACTTTTGAAGCAGACTGCTATATTTAGAGATGGGGGGGAAAAATTACTTTGCTTTAACATATGAATTCTGTTCCAGCAAAACACTAAACAAGTTTAGAGCTCCCAGAGAGAAGCTGCTGCAGGGATGTGGCTGCAGGGAGCTGTGCAGCAACAGTGACACCTCGTGGTGCCAAACCACTGAAACACACACCTCTTCCCAAACACAACCTCCCTCCAACCCACCAGCAGGGTTCAGAGGAAGCAGCTTTACAAACAGAATAGTCAAACCACCTCTACATCATTCTCCTCCTAAGCCAGTATCTCCCTTAGACACAGGAGCCTGAAACTCAAAATCAAATCTCTGCCTCTGTTTTCATACCTCCTGTCCCTCGTTGGCCTGTCTTTAGAAGTGTTTCCCCATTCCCTGTTTCATGGTATGGGCAACTACAGGCAGGACACAATAAAACTGACTACATACAATGTTTAATGAAAAACTGCAAAATTAATAGAATAAAAAAGAAGCCAACCCAGCCTTAACATCTTTTGGTCAAGATGATTACAAAGAAATTACTGTAAACAAAAAGCTTCAGAGAAGCATGTTAACAGTGCCAGTTACATAAAAATTAACATTTCTTGTAATGAATTCAATTCAAATATAGTAAAGTTTACTTTCCCTTATTCTGGTATCTCCCATCCCCAAAATGCTCAAATGCATTACTTTCTGCAACTTCACAAACAGAAATCTCAGATTACATATCTCATCACCCTGCATGAATTTGATGAGTGGGTTTGCCTTTCTACTGCAAAGGTTAAGGTGAAATTTTTCCCTAGGATACAAACTTAAAAGAGCTGAGGTACATCTCTCTTTCAGTAAGTGCTCAATATCGAAATTAAAAAAAACAAAACTACTTTAAATGTTGTTAGGAAAACAAAGTGAGAAGGCAAGAAATAAGAAGCACCTTTTATTGCTCTGCCTGGGTTTCAGGGGTTATGGGAGCAAATTCCATGTTTGGGTGAGAAGTGATTTGGGTTTACAACAAAGCACAGATAATTTCATTTAGGAGGACAGATGATATTTCAAATTGGTTTTGCGGGAGAGTTATTTCTAAGGGATGTCTCCCACCCGTATTTATTCCTCACATTCATACATGCATAATAACTAATTTTTCAAGTGATAACTGAAATTAAGTATGTCAAACAGCTAAAATGTCACCTATCATCTAAAAGATGAAAGATTAGTATCATCCCAGGACATTTAGTTTCTGATAATGTGCATGAAAATTATATTAGCTACATAGATCAACACTAAGAAACCACTATATAATGAGTAAAAAAGATGAGTAGAATTTGTAAACATAAATCATAACAATTGTCTTCTTTCAGAAACTGCATACCTTGTCTGTGATTTGAAAATCGATTAGGAATTTCTGAAAAGTTTACCATAATATTCATAGTGTCACCACTCTATGGCCCTGCAGACTCACCCAGAAGTTTATTCTACATACAGGGTTATTTTTGCATCCAGGGCTATTTTCACATCTCTACTAGAGCAGGAACCTCAGGTACCAAGCACAGGGCATGCTTCATTTGCTGCAGAAACTAAATGAAGGGGCTGAAGGACAAAGAAAACATGGGGGTGCTTGTGCACTAACTGGAGGGCACAGAGAAACAGGAATCCTCAGGACTAGGGAGTTTTAATAGCAAGAAGAGAATTGGTTTTACATAAGAAAGTGGAATACTAGAGGATACGGAGCAGGACTAAGGAGTTCAAGAGCAGAAACCCTTGGAAGAGAAGCAGCTTTGCAAGCTGCAATTTTTGGAGCTTCAAAGAGACAAGAAAGAGGTCGAGGGTGTCCTAGACTAAGACGACTAAAGGGTAAAAAAGAAAATAAAAAAAATCTCAAATCAGTAGAGGTGAGATTACCTCCACACCTGCTCCAGAGGTAAGGGAACACACATGTGACCATTGTCCTTCTCCTTCAACCCCCTCTCTTTGCTACCAAGACCAACAGGGCTCCCACTTGTGGCCACAGGAGACACTGGGCATTTGGAAGAACCACTGGCACCAAAACATCTCAGCAACTTTCCCCTTCTGTGAAATTGCACACGAGTAGAAATTAACTCTCAGTGCTTAACAGCAGGTATTTTTGGACTTACCGCTTATTCCTTGGCAGCACAGTTTAAACAAAGCTAGATGTTTTTGTAACATCGTAATTCAAATATATCCATAAAGCAAGCAAAATTTTCAAATTGTTGTTGGCTAAGGTCATGTTTTGCAAACTTACAATTGGCACCAAGTGAAGCTTACCTGTTTTTTTTGGAATTTTCATCTTTCCCTCTTTTAACCCCAAAAATTCTCGTAATGAGAGCACTAAAAAGGAGTGTAGATGAATTTCTTACCTAAAGGAAAAAGAAAAGAATATGAACTATGTTTTTAAAATCCCTTTGAAATGCACTAATATTTTTTAAATACAACCCCTAATGTACAGTCAAGGAGAAGAACAGCTGGGTGAAGGACAGCACGCCTGCTGTTCAGGGGTCAGCACATGGAAACAAGTCATTCATAGCATCTTTCCTCTTAATCAAGGTGGCATTAATAGAAAGTTCAGATTTTTTTTTGAGATGTTCACCTTTAATGTAAAGGATACATCCAGATTTCTAGTGGTCCTAAGCATTCATCCTTATCCATGACAGATCACAAAATGTTCTACCTTTATATGCCATACAGAATACTAACTTTTATTGAAAAACAAAACAGTGAGAACAAAAGTAAATGCACTCTTTAAACTTTGAGTCAGTGCACCTAGCTATAACAGCCAGATATATTTTTATCTATACGGTTATCTTTTTCACAACTTTTTGTCAGTATCAGCACTTCACACTAGAGAAAAATGAAACAAAACCAATCAATATGACCAAAGCTATAAGGTTTTCACATTAGACCATGTAGTATTCCAGAAATTGCGGTACTGCCATTTATAAACATGACCAAAGCTTCACTGAACAGCAACGCTCTATATCCTGTTACATTAGAGAAGCAAAATTGACAATTAACTTACTGCCCAGACAGGTGACATAAAACCTAGAATTGCTGCTTGTATTCCATCTGCAACATAAGGCATGATGTTTTCACCTAAACGTGTGTCCCTAAACAGTGCCCGAAGGATATTTAAAGCATGAACCTGTGGGGGTAGCAGAAATATAAGAAAAATATATATTAATTGGAAAATACCTTAAATTTAATGTGTTAATTACAGCAATGAACATGCAAAACAAAAATCATCCATATGCACATTTATACCACTTTATTTCCGTATTAAATACAAGAATACCACTATTAAAAAATAGATTAAAACAGTGCAGCAATAAAAACGATCAAAAACAATTACAGTTTAAAAATATATTCCTCTAACAAGTACAGTCCAGGCATCGCGAGCAAAGGCCAGCATTCTTTTTTCCTTAGCTTATCATGGCTGTAAAAATAACTTTCAAAGTTTAGAATCATCTTTTCCAACATTCTTGACATGCTGTAGATACTGTGAGAAAAAATAAACTACAACTCACAGGAGGACAATATTAAGCTAAAACTGACAGCCAGGCTTGCTTCGCCATATGGAGCCTTTTCTGATATTTCTCTACTCTCTGTAGGGGAAGGTGGTAATCTGTGTAGCTTCACAGACTTTGACAAGACTACATAAATTTATACCAGCAGAAGATCTGGCAGAGCCATTAGAACATATTTCTATGTATTGTCAACAAATTATGGCTTGCACTTACAAACAGTAAGATTAAGTATCCAATAGCAACATTTTGAAGATAAAGATCTTGACCTTAAAATAAAATTTTTATGCATTGCAACAGGATATATTTAAGTTTTAGAAGTTACTAAATATGAATAAAATAATTTTTCATGTAGAATTTTACAGCATACAATGATTTATGCAATTTACTCACTCTAAATGTAAACAAATGCTTGCTCGTTAATTTCCTTATGAAAAGGCAAGTCCTCATCTATTTGTTTAGAAATATACTACAGGGAGTAAACTGATCATATAAATTCAAAAGGAATATCACTTTATTTGCTGTACTAGGAAAAGAACCCCACTATTAATATATGCCCAATCCATTTCCTAGTATCTTATGCACTTGCAAATTCCAGTGACCTCCACACATGCAAAAAAATTCTAAAAATCTAGCTATAGATAATGAAAACAAAGTATTCTTATTAAAAACTCACACAAATTTCCTTAACTGTTCGAAGTAACACACACACTGTTTTGACACTGATGAGAGGCTGCATTTTACCTGTGGAATTACACTTGATGGTTCATTCAAAGGTGCAGCCAAAGATACCAGTTCTTTCATTGTCATTTTCAACAAATCTGTTTTGCTCTTTGGTTCCGAAGCTAACAAAGCCTACAGAAAGTTAAAAGAAAAAAAAAAAAGGTCAGGTGTTTCTAGCCATTTTTCTTTACTACCAGTTCTGCTCCATGTTCCTGTATTTACCATATCACAAGTGCAGCTTCTGACCAGGCAGAAGGGCAAAAGAAAGCTTTGCAAAAAATAGGTTTCAGTTTTAAATTTTGTCCAAAGCTTCTTGGCATCCAATGTTTCAGTAAGAAAACTTTGCTCAACATCTGCCAAAGAAAATTTGCTTGTATATAACAAATAATAATTTATCACACACCAAAAAAATCCTAGTAGTTATTACAGCAGAAGTATTTGCCATATTACAGATGCTTACATTTCCTAGTATGGACTTTTTTTTAGTTTAATAACATGCATATTTAAGATGACACAGGCTGGCCAAAGAATAAATCCTGCTTTGCAAAACAGGATAAAACAAGCAGTACATTTTTAAAAGGCGAGAAGAGATGGATCTATCTCCAAATAGTAGTTCAATGGGTAGGACATCCAACTGAGATTAAAATACTCTAATTTAGTCCTCTAAAATTCAGAACTGGAGTTAAAACAGTCTTTCTCTCTCTGTCTAGTAGCTCTTCTTGAATTTGTCCAACTTAATACAAACAGATAATCATAAATCACTTATTTCTAATAAAAAATGAGTATCCATTTGTGTTTTGGGGCCCAGAGTCTGTTCAGCATCAGTTCAAACAAGATATTTAATAGTACTTTACATCACATAAGAACAACCAAATGGATCAACTGCAAGCCAAATGAAGCATAAAGTTAGGCAGAAACCCAGAAGTAGTCGCTGTCAGTTTATCAGTACTTTTAATGATGGGAGAAACAGCGAAGGAAGGGAAAATATTATTCATGAAGTATAAAATAGAGGAGAATGAACTGAAGACTAAAATTTCATAGCCTAAAAATGTTAAAGGTGTAACTAATATTTTCCCCTATTTTCCTCACCCACTAATTGGACTTGCACCTTTGTACTATTAGGTAATTACACTTCGATTTTAAATAGGTCATTTAAAATGCTCATAACCTTTAAAATTACATATTATCATTAAAACAGATGTGTTTTACTAAAACAAGAATAAATGTCACAGGAAGCAGATGGCCAAGAGACCACACCAAGTCTCAATTTTATGCATTAATAAAATAACCTTATTATAGCACTGTTAGGATATGCATTACAACTTGTATTTTTATTATCTAAATGCAACGTGCTATTTAAGGCTTAATTCATTTTACTGAGTGCTACAGGCACATTCAGAACTGCTGCCAAAGAACACTATCACCTCTCTTTACAATAAAATTACAATATAAAAATAGATTATTTCTGACCAATCCCAATGTTCATTTCAAACCTTCTCACTAAGTGACTAGACTAACTTCGTACTCTTCTAGAGCTGTCAAAGTAGAAGCATCTGACCTGTTTGTCCAAACAGCTATGGCACAGCGTAAGCTTTGCCATATGGACTTCGTAATGCAGGCCAACTGCAGACTACACACACGTTTTCTGCAATGGGATACCCTTGGGTCCACCTACTCTTTACATTAGACAGCGTAACTTCATACATGAAAAAACTGTTTCAAACCTGTTAGGTTTTTTTCACAGTCTCAGGATAAACACTAGCTAACGCCCACTGAATTCCAAGTGTGTGGTGTGAATGGGGAAACCAGAGGACATGAAATCACCAAATTAATTTTGTAGACAACTAACCAATATAAAAGGGAAAGATCTTTAACTGCTGGCATTGAAAAGGAAAAATGTTTCTAAAAACAATGCTCTACTTCTGAGCTCTGCTGCCCAGCACACGCGCATCTAGCGAAGCCAGGAGCAGGCTGTGACTGACATAAAAGAGGTCAGACAGAAGCAGGCTGCCTCAACTTTCTCAGGGCAAACTTGGAGTGGAAAACAAGCAAGATGAATTATTCTGGCAGGGAGAGCACGCTCCCAGCAGTCCCTCGGATTCTTGGAACGTGCTTGAGATTATACTTCAGCAAGTGGAGAAAGTTACAAATTGTGTAGTTAATCTTGGACTCCTGTCTTAAGAGAATTGGTTGAAAATTAAAATGATGGAGGTTAATTCAGGGGAAAGCAATAATCATGGCCGCTTTGAGGAATGAAGGAATGGAAAGAGCTTAAGTGTAATCTGCAGGACCAACTCTGCAGTGACTGACCCCAAAACGATGCAGATGAGCTGCTGCATTCTCCTGTGAGGTGGTACTTCGAGCAGAGACAAAACACGGCCAGCCAGAACAACAGCCATCAGTTCTGAACGCAGCAGAAGCTGGAGGCTGGGATGTGTGGAGCTGATGGTGACACGGGGAGCGGGAAGACTGAGGGAGAGTGGCCTCACACTCATGGATACATGTCTTCAGTAACCCACTCATTTATTGCACTCGAGACTGTCAGTCAACACAAGTCAGTGTGACTATTACTTGATCCTGCTTTATTCCTCTGGAGTGGACCCCCCAAGTTCTTTGGAGCATTTTCTACGCCACCATTTTACAGTTCTATGACAATCCGTTTATATTTCACCACCCTCCCACTTAGCACAGAAGCAGCACAGAGTTACATGGTTAACAGATCTTATTTAATCTGTGAATTAATTCATGAATTTGCTATGATTGTTACAGTGGCCACTCGGAGCCTGAGCTCAGTCTTTTGAAGTGATACTCGAATCTACCTCAAACCAAAAATCTCAAGAGTAATAGAACTGCAGTGCCAAACATGGTGTAATTACATATGGCTTCTTGGCAATCAAAATCTGTATACAAAAAAAGCAACCGTTTGACAAAAAGGGGTTGAAGAAAAATAAATACATAAGTGTATTCACCAGAAAGGACATGAAAAAAAAAATTAGCTCTGAGGTAATAACACGAGTTGGTACCTGTATGTAGAATGGAATTCCCGCACTGCGTCTGGTTGCACACAGCGTAGATGAAGGATCACAGGATTTGATTTCTTGTAACACATTACTTAGCCACTGCTCCGGCATCTTGCGCAGACTCTCGCTGTTACATCTACATAAAACAAGAACACAAGAAACATGAAACAGATACACAAGAAACTAGGACAGAGTCAAAGAAAGCACTTGGTGACCTTAAGAAGTATTTTCTTACTATACATGAACATCTCCAAGCATACGTGCAGATATTTTTAAATAAATAAGACAAATATTAAAAAAGGAATATTTTCCTAATGTTGATACAAATTATATTAACCCTATTTATTAAGTGCCACTAGAAAATGATATTTCACTGAACAGAAAAAAGGATTCTGTACTCCAGCACTGCAACCATTCTTTTCTGCCAAGAACTACAATCTTCTTCTGGAGAAGAAAACAAAGACATGTGCATGTCAGTCACTGTGTAGGAAGTGACACTTCACAAATTCGTATCTTTGTTGCCACACAGCAGTTGATGCCTGACCCTTACATTAACTAGCATATACAATTGTATTTATAACCTTACAAAATAAAACTGAAGCCCCTCACAGTAAGTACATATGATGTAAATACCCTCCCTCAAAGCAGGGGAAGGAATGAAAAACAAGACATACTGCTCTTTTTAAAATACTACATCAGTCAAACTTTTGGTAAAGCACCTAAATTGCTCTCCTATCATCAAATACTCCTCCTCTGCAGCTATAAAACTCACCATTGCCTGAAAGCAAAAGACTTCCAAGGACAAAGAGAACGCAAGTCTACTTCAATTGCTGGTGCTGATCAGTTCAATGAAACATACCATATTCAGTGTGCAAGACCAGCTCATTAATCTTAAGTCTATGTTCCAAAAGGACCATTCATTGTTATAAAAACTTCTAGTAATGGGACATTGTTACTAAAACCTGTCACACATTTGACACATGATTCAGAGTAGAAGAAAGAATTACTGTGGGCAATACAACTGCAATTATCTCAACCATGCAGGACACCTAAAAATATAAACTATAATTAAACCCATGATTAAATAGGGAGACCTTACAGTAAGAATACAATCAAGTTTTCTACCTAAGTGACTGAAATAAGGAATTTAAAAGAAAAGCTAAAAGGCAGCAGGTACTGATGTGGAAACCAAAATCTAATGGAAGGTCTAAAACTGCTCTCTACTTCTTTAATCTCCTCTTAATAAAGCAAGAATTTAGGTGGGCTAAAAACCTGATACTCAACAACAAGCAAGGCTTTAATCTGCAGCGAAATCCCCCTTTCCTTCCTTTACAAAATAAACAGAAAATTAGTAATGCAGAAAACAGAGGTCACAAAAAGTGCCAAGAGAAGTCAGGAGAAGACACAGCAGACTTCTTAACTCTTCCATAATTCCCTTGGGATTTCCACCACAGGTTTCCTACACTGCTGCCAGGCCTTCTCCCCAGTTTTCATGGGCCACACCTCTTCAAAACAGAGGCCAGCATGCAAACCTTCAGTCCAGGACACAAGAGAAACATGGATTCACAAGGGCCAAGTTACCCCATACCACAGTATAAAAGGGACATGTCACCTCCTACCCCAGGCCTATGACTGAAGCGATCAAATTGATTTGGAAATTAACAGTTCTCTTTTCTTTGACTTTTCTCCTTCTGTTGCTGATAATTATCTTCCCTTGCATACTTCCAGGGTGTGTTCCTTTGCTCGCTGCTTTTGGGTACTCAGGGAGGATGCAATTCTAGGGTTGAGACCACAAAAAACTTCTCCTCCATGGGTCTCTGCAGCTAGACTACCTCGTAGTTCTTTTCATCCACGTCAAAAGCAAAAGCTGCTACTTCTGGTCATGTCTGCGGCTGGGCCTACCTCCCTCGCTAAGCAGAATTTAAATGTCTTAGTTTAGTCATGCAAAGAACAGTGCTCATCTCTCTTCTCCATGTTATCTTAGTATTAAAACAAACATCCCACAAGACATTCACATCTGCTGTGGTGCAGGAGAACACAAAGTAAAGCATTAAGGAAATATTTAAAAGTTGCCACATAGCATACTGAATATTTTATTCTTAAGTAAACTGGAGGTTTTTCCCCTTTCAGTAGTAGTAGAAAGAGAAGAAATATACTGGCATCCAATAAACTTCAGACTCCCTTAAAACTGTATTGCTTTGATCTGGCCACAAGTAATTCTACCTTGTTCAGTCACCCACCAAGACACTTTTTTTTTTTTTTTAAAGGGGAAAGAGTTATTGCTTTAAAGTTAGAAACATTAGAGACTATTGACTTTGCAATGGAGATGACTACTCCCTTAAATTTGGCAGCTCCATCTCTTTATGGTCTGGCAAGAAGAATATTGTCTTAAGAAGCAGGTGGCCCTACACTTCAAGAATAATGAAGCTTTACAATTTAAAAATGGTGGTCTCAAGCTCAAACGTCGTTTTCCAGAATGAAATAGTCATTATTTTTACCAGATTAAACAAACAGTGCTCATAATTAAAATATAACACAGTAACTGGATACACAATAACTTAAGACATAGTACAGTAAAGGTTTTCCCACAGATTTCTGTCTGTCCATCTGCCGGTTATAACAATTTCATACATGCTCAAAAACACTTTCTGTGGTCAGTATCAATGAGCACAAAAAAGCCTGGCTAAGCTAAACCCCTCTCCCTAACTTAAATGGCTGTACTTTCTCCTATCCAAGAACAAAGGGTTGATCTTCAATGTCAGTGGTTTGTGGCGTAAACTTCACATGACCAGAAGCATTTTTTACATGGGTACATTCAGTGTTTCCAATAGCCGAAATCAGTCCCTATCTGGGGAAAAAGGGCGTTTCTTTCACCATTTTTCCTCTCTCCATAGATCTACACTATTATTCTTTTTCACATAAGTAACATGATTCCTACTCTTTTTAAAGCTAGTCTCTATACTGCCCCTGGCAATTCTCAGACAAATAAGGAGACAAGAATCTAGCCTCAGAAATGCATTACCATTCACGGTATAAATCACCCTAGAAAATGTATACTTTTAAGAACAACTCCTATAAAACCACGAAGTCCTTCCACCTGCATCCTCCTTTTCATACTGTCTGCTCTAAATAAAGCAAAGTTTTCCAAATTACATAGATGCATTGAGAAAGGTGCTGTTTTGAGGTATCTCCAGCAGTAAAGCAGAGCAGAGAGAACCTTGGGTGGCCCCAAAATTTCAGAGGCACAGTATCATTACCCCTATCTCTCGCTTTCACCAAGGAGGAAAAGAAATGGGGGGCTAAATATGAAGTTAAAAATCAACATGTCTTCAAACTGTGCAGTGTCTTAACATCTTTTACTTCATTATATAGTGAACTCTCCAACACTACAAGCAGAAGGTAAAATCACAATACAGAAGAACAGCTTTTCGCCCCCAGTTTATTTCTCTCCATTTTAGACTCTTCCCTTCACATCTGTGATTAAACTTTTGCAGAAAAGTTAGCAACAATTCTAGTACATTTCACTAGAAAGTCCACCAATGATTTTTAAATTTTACAAGAAGTCTTCCTAGCAGACCATATGAGCCTAGGAAGGCAAAGAGTTACAGTCACTTCAGAGCAACAAAATGAGTCAGAAGCAGAGTTTACTGCAAAGGTTTAGAAGGGTCTACTCTCAGTTCCCCAACAGAAATATTACAGAGGAACAGACACTGACGAGGTACAGATGAATAATTTGCACTGACGCTGTATTAAATATTTGTAAAATCAAACCAGGGTTTTTCTTTATCATTACAGCTTTCCAGAAAACTATACGATATGGTCCTAACTTGTTGCAAATATATCAAATAGTGTTCACCGAGTTTAATTTAAGCACCCATTTGAACACTTAAAAATGTTCAAAATACATTATTCGTAAGTAAACATATTGCACTGTATGACGCAACTCTTCCCAAACTTTCCCCTTGCATTCTGCAACTTTAGTGAAGCAAAGCGCTACAGCCACAGCTATGCAACACCAGGATTTTGAGATTTCCAGAAATCTATGTTCTACTTGATCGCTCAAAAAAGCTTCACTAAATAAAATAAAAACAAACATGCAAAACATCATTTGGAACAGAGAAATTGTTTGGGTTTAAGTACCACAGAAGATTCAAGTTTAAAACATGCCTAGAAGCTTCCAGGGACTTTCCCTGACCACCCCGTTACTGGACCAAATTAGTATTTGTAATTGCCCAGAGCTTATGAAAGGAAAATATTTTTTAAAATAGCATTGCTTATTTCACTTATATGTACGCTGCTTGTTTTATAACTGAATTGTTTTCTGAAGGTGCAGCTGCAGACAATATTAAGCAGGCATGACAAAGGGAGCTTTGCACCCCCAGAAGGAATATGAACAAGGAAAAGGAAGAATGGTAACTTGCACACTTAAAGCAGACTCAGCAATTTAGATCCAAATGTCAAGACAGAGATCAAATTTCATCAGGTTCATACGAAATCTCTGTGGAGGAATGATTTTTCTTTCACCACTAACTCAGACAGGTCTGAATACCATTCCTCTGTCTAGAAAGAAGTCTACTCTTAGTTCTTATAAAGACTGGTATTTAAGGGTTGTATAGCTAAAACGAGGTCAGATGGTATATATTCCAACATATATAGTTTTAAGAAAATGTTTGGCTATAAAAATGAAGGACCATGTTCAACTAGAGTCTTTCATAAAAGCACGGGAAAGGGATTTGGCACAGTCTTAGTGGCAGATTTTTTCACCGAGTCTTAGAAGAAGAACGAATTAAAGTGTCAAGGATGCTTCTATAGGTCTTAAGTTCAACAAAGCATCATGTTTAAGCTGTACAATACCATAAGCCGCCCCAGAAAAAGGCTTTCTCCTCCGCTATTTGTGGATGTAACAGTAAATTAATACATATTCTGGTACACAAGCTTCAAGGCTGTCCCTGAGCAGCTGTGGAGAAAGGTCTGGATTTAATTGTGGAGTGGAGCCCCCCAGCTGCAGCAGGGTAAAAGGAAAGACTGAGGGACACTCCACAGACCCATGAGGCAACTACATTTGCCAAGAGACTTAACTGACCCATTTTGGAGAATAGTCGGAAGATACTCCTCATATCCCAGGAGTACTAAACCAAAGAGTCATTGGCTGTTCTGGTATCAGTCATCCTATCTCCTTCATTTTAAATACAATCAGCCTTGATATATTCACTATATATCACAAAGTAACATTACTAACACTTGAAATGGGTAACTAAGCATGTAATGGAAATTCCAAAGCTCTTGCCCAGACCTCAGGACAATCCTGCTCATTTCGTTCTTCTAGGAAAGTATAAAGTTACAAGGGGAAAGAAAAAAAAAATTAAAAGACTGCATATCACATCTTGTGATGCACTGCCAGGTAGTCTTCCAAATGTCAGAACACACAACTCAGTGACAAGTACTAAAAGTTTCCAGGAAAACATCCTGGCTGGAACAAAACGTCTGGCGTTCATTTTCATAAAGAGCTGGGGAAAGGCAGGGGAGGGGGGCAGGGGGAAGAACTCTACACTCCTACTTCTCCCAAGAGCTTTTGAGAGATGTTCAGTAAACTAACATGTCAGAAGTGGAGAAAAATGCAGCATTAAATGTCTGTATCATCTTTCAATGTCTAAGAACCATCTCTAACCATCAGTATCGCAGTCCAAGTCACAGACGTCATGTAACTAATGTCATAATCATGCCTACACCAAACCCGAATAAAATCCACATGAAATCTGGCTGTGCAAGCAAATCCATGTTTCAGGATCGATGCCACCATTTGGTAAAATTATTACATTAGAAACATAACAAGTTGAGCATCTTCTACCTGGAAAGCATCTCCGTAAGTTGCACAAAGCCAGCATATGCCAATTCAAATGCACCCCTGTGCCTCGATTGCAGCAGGTGATGTTTAAAGTAATCCCCAATATTTTTAACCTAAAAAAGAAAGAAAGAAAAAAGCTCTTTGAATTTATACATAGACAATTCATTTATATACGCAAGATACTTCCGTAATTAAAAGCGGCAATCCTTCCCCTGGTTGGAAAGGCTACTGGCAAAAGCAAAAAGCAAGTATAAGTTCTATCCTAAAAAAACCAGTTACTTTAAGGATAACAAATATTATATTCTATTTTTCAGGTTAAAGGGATAGTGCTACGTCATTTAAAAAAAAGCCTCCAAAATCAAGGACATAAAATTAGCTATTTGCCCAAGAGGAACACACTCAGATAAGTGGGACAGAAAAAGAAAAGGGACAACTCTGATTTTTCAGAGGAAACAAACTTAGAACCCTTCTTGTTTGCCTTCACTCTTAAAATCCCAAAGAAAACATCTACTAAATCATAACAGCAGAAAAACATCTACAAAAATATCTGAGAAAGATAAGAAATCCAAGCCTCAAGAATTGTGCCAAAGGAAAACAAATCTACCTTAGCTACTTTTAAGGTTCTAGGATTCTGCATAATTGCCTTTGACTAATAGAAGCAATTTTAAAATAAAAATAGTGTAGGTATATATTAATGACAGTTACATTTAAAAGTCTCAAAAAGCTAAGTGCTACAACTAAACTGTCACCAAGAGTTACTTTCTAGAGCTCTACCAGGATATCAAGTTTTTAAAGCTGTTTGGAAGCTTACAATTCCACACAATCTCATTCTGCAGAAAGATATGCTTTTTGATTTTTTCTCTAATTCCCATCAACATTCAAGGTCTAAATCTAACTTCCAATATAATTTGTTTAAACTACATAGCACATACTTAATTCTGTTATGCAAAATTTTCTTCTGGAATATTTCCTAAGAATTCTTCAGCAAAAGGTTCTTCAAAGCTTTTATAAAAAACCAAGCATAAAATCATGTCAAGTTTCTTATAAAATTCTGCTTATTTTGTTACTCAAAATAACATACTCTAACAGTCTGACAAGTAATCAAGATGTCAGAGAAGTTAATATCATATCTAGCTATACAGTTTTCCACCCTATTATGAAGTAATTCATATTACCCAAGCAATGAGACTGCAAAAAAGAGAGTAAGTCTACTTATTATTTCCTGCTGCTAAAACCTGCCTAACATGAAATATACAATAACTGGAGATATTGGAGGTAAAAAAAAATTATTTCTCTGAGTGGATTTTAAGATAGCTTGTGGACCTACAGGCTTTTCAGCTTTCTAGCCCAAAAGCAAGAATAAGTGCCCTTTCTTCAGAAGGAACTGACCCACAGACAGACCAACTCTCCAGGTGTGTAAACAAAACCAAACCAAGAAAACCATGCACATGCAAATCAAATTACTGTCCTGTTCCACCACCACCCTTATGTTTTTAGAATAATTCATATGATTTTTTTTTTGGGTCATGTAACTTTCAACTTTACTATTTATAAATCTGGGCTTTTTGCAACAGCCACATTCACTAGAATCTTACTTCAAATTGAACTCTCGATATATTAATTTGCACTCACAGGTTAGAGTTTGAAGAAAACGCACTGCAATAACTTAGTTGTTGCAAATGACAGAGGGCTGATGCTGAGGCAAGTGTGTAAGCATGGATTCTTATCTAACAACCTCATGTCATCCATGACCTTCCAGCTTTCCTGTGCCACAAAACCAGTACTTCATATGTCAGGATGGAGAACAAATCAAGGAGTTCACATTTTCTTTAACATCACGAAAATCCTCAGCAACTGTGAGAAGAGGTGACCCTACCAGTTTCACTTGCACAGAAAATAACACTCCGTTCCAAGTTAACATACTCAAATATGAAATAGGGAGCAAATATCTTAAATATATTTGATCATCTTGGTCAAGAACCTAAAGTAAAACAAGTTAGTCCTAATAATGTAACAATCAACAAATTACAGGGCCATGCTTGCTGCTGAGACCAAGAATCTCAGTGTTCAAGGCTGAAATTCTGTATAAGAGGTCCCAAAAGTGCTCTGAGAAACCATTGGTACATTTGTGCCTCCATATGTTATTTTCCTGGCAGTAAGATGCCACTAAAGTAGGGTCCTACATTCTAGAGAGTATTTTTTTCAAACCATTAGGAGGGGATGGCTTTAAACCCACAAAGGACTGCAAAAGCATCTCACAGATAGAAATAACTAGCAGTCAGTGGGCTATTGCCAACCATACTGAACTCCAGAGGAGACAGACTGATTACATTAAGAACTGGGGAGCGGTTGGGTTTGGGGGTTTTTGTTTGTTTTAAGTTCTTCCTCAAATAGAACAAACTCCAAAGCAGCAATGGGAGCTGCACGTTTGCCCTGGTGGCACAAATACGTACCAAGTAGCGAGGGTTGTTGGCACTTTAAAGTCTTCTGTGTATTCAGTGTTCACCACAAATGGTCAGATCAGCTCTGACCGTGGGGTTATCCCAAGCAGAACCCCAGCACTGGGACAGCACTATGGCTACTTCTGCTCCCTGTTTCTTTTCACTATGGTACACAGTTCTGGCAAGCTTATCTCCCTAAATAGTCTTAAAACTTAAAAGGCAAGATAAACAGGAGTTTGAGGAAGAGCTAAAAGTTCCTCCAGGCTTGGAACATTGTCTCATGATTTGCAAGTCGTATGACAAAAATCACATCAGTATTCATCAGGTATGTTTTTGTTGATTATGTGGTGGTTACTAGGACATGATACTGTTTGTATGGATTGTCTTAACAGGCAAAGCTTTGAGTCTGCCACAGCTGGACTTTAAGGGTTAGATGGAGAATGAAAGGTAGAATGCATATGTATTTGAATAGAGAGATTCCTCCAGCACTCCTAGACATAGGCACTCCTATGTCTATTTTAAAATGCAAAGCATTCATTGCAAAATGTCTTAAGCTTTGAATACTGCCAGTTCAAATACTGTATTTCAGATTCCTCTATACACACATCTTCACACCATGGAGCTGATGATGTTATAAGTCAGTGCACACAGTGGCATTCAAATACTGTGCAAACCCAATCTCTTAGTCAAAAGAGATTCAAAAAAGTTCTGGTATTGACATTTCCAGTCATTTATGATTAGATACCCCCCCCCCCCCTTTTTTTTTAAACTATTGTGTCTTTTCAGTTACAAAGATTGCAGAGAAAATGCCCATGCTTTTTCCTATTCAGCCAAATTCTATTTCCTTGCAAGCCTGAGGAAAATCTGGATTTCAGACTTGTCATCAATTAGCATTCTTCAAATTAGAAGGCAGACATTCTGTTTTACAGGAAGATATCACAAGTATAAAGAATCTAATGAGGCATCTATAGGAAAAGAAGATAACGTTGCTTAATAACGTAGCACTTCTGAAAGGCCAACTACTAATGTCTGCTTTCTAAATAAAGAGAGTTGCTACAGAGGGAGCTGACTCATTCTAAAATACCAATTCCTTTTTGACTTAGAGCAGATTAAGGAACATAATGGTAGAAAAGCATATCTGTTCTCTCATTTACCCTCCAGACCTCTGCAACAATACAGGCACAGCTGTTAACCAGATGAAAACATGAAGGCTAGAGACAATGCAAGAATAAAGATAGTAACATTATTTCCATGGCACCATGACATTAGATAGCATAAGAAATAAGATCTGCAGTACATTATACTATTATTCATTTTAAGATACGAAGTTCTAATACCCAAGGGAAAACTAAATAAATATTTTCTGTTGGAAAGAAAAAGAGGTTAAAAAGTAATACATCTTGCATATTTCAATCTTCCATGTAGAGACTGGTTTTGTTGAAACCATATGGAAATGAAAAGGTCATCAATTAAAAACAGGAATTTAATAAACACAAAATATTTCCCAAATAAATGCCTGTGGTAATCTAATTTCTTGTAAACACTGCACTCAATATTCTACAAGAGACCCAGATGGCATATTAACATTTCTGATCTCTTAAATCAAAAAAATTGGAGGAAAAAAAGAGTCACATTACATACAAATTATTCATAATTCAGTCTCCTACGGAAGACAAGACCACAGCTAGTCAGCATGTTTGACTCTCAGAATTACTGATTATGAGATTCAATTAATGAAGAGCTTTAAGTAAAATCCCAACATCTAGAGTTCAAAATGAAACAAAAGACACTTTGAATATGAAGCCAGTTTAGAAGACTTCTAGCAACTCTAGTAATGCCTAACGTGTACTGAGAGAAAGAGCCAGAAAAGGAGAGGGAGGGAGGCAGGCAGGTATTGGGATCCCTAAACACAGCATACAACTTGTAAATAATACAATTAGAATGAATGTTAGCTATGTATAATAATTTCTTCGCTTATCTGCTACTATCATAGTTATGCCTTCTGAATACCACTTTATCAAAAAGTAGACTGTTAACCAAGCATAATAAAACAAGAAAACCATGAGAAGAACATGGCAGTAAAAAAAATTAAACAATAAAACCCAAAAACTTTTCCCATACAAAATGTAGATTTAAGAAAAAGCAGGTTTTCTGAAAAATACTTTCCCCTTTATCATCACCCCAAAAGACAGTGAGTGGTTTATCATGAAAATTACTTCCCTACCTGTTCTACAGTAATCAACCCATCTGAAGGCTCAGATGTAGCCTGTGAAGGCAAAAGTTTACAAAGCGTCCCTAAGAGCAGAGAGACTTCTTTCATGCTTCTCCAGCAACATACAAGAACCATTTGAGCTGTGACGTCACATGTTTGTCTTTCTTTACCTTAAAAATAAAAATCAACAAATGTGTTAGTGTCATTCAATGTTATCAGACAGACTTGTAACTTAAACTTCATTTAGCCTGATCTCCTTACAAAACACAATTAACTATGAATAGAATTTTTAAACTTGCTAACCCAAAAGAAGAAAAAATTCCCAGTTTTGCTAACCCTAATTGCTTCCACTCCTGAACACTCACTGGAAAAGGCAGCAGTGTACTAGTTTACCAGGAAATTGCTATTTTAAAGAGCAGAGGTCTCCTGGTCACAGGCGGTATTTACCTGCACACTGAACGATACAAGCACCTACCACTCTGGAGCCCTGCTCAACAAACTCCATATCAATCATCAATCACTGGCCGTACATTACTTGGTTTTCAATCCAGGTGTCCCCATAGAAGAGGCCTGGCAATGCCACCACGTTTCTGATACAACATCCCCATCTGGTGGCCACTGTGCCACTAAAACATATTTACAGAATTCTTTTCATGAAACAAACCATATGGCCCAACCAAAACTATTTTAAAGAGGAAAAAAACATGTGAGGAAAGAAAGTTCAAATATTTAAGACTTAAAAAGCTTGCATAAACTATTAAATTTTAAAATGTACAGATATTCTATAAATTTATTCTGGTATACACTAAACAAAGTTTACAATTTATCACTGTAAGGCTCAATTTCATAACTGCTATTCATTAAAGCAGACAAAGACTATCTAACATTTTACTACTGGAATCTTTCAAGCGGGAGCTTCTGCTTATGTAATTTTATGCAACAAGTTTTATTGCATGAACATATTCCCCACTAGTCTCGTGTACACTGGGGAGTGAAATTACACTGTGTAACACCTTTCAACAAGAAATGCATTAAAGTGTTGCTTGACAGAAAGGTTGTTAAAGATTACCTGGCCAGTGCAGTTAAGGAAATAAAGCATCTAGCCCAATATCAAAACAACTCATTTACACTTGTGCTTTAAGAGAGATTAACCACAATCCTCCAGAAACACAGTGAATTAGTCTTTAAAACCATGCCCATGAATAACTAGCTTCTGACAGATTTATTGAAGAACTGAAACATTATACAGAGCAAGTAACTTCCAATTTTGATCGCCCACGTAAAATACCTGCTCTATACAGAATATCTTGATTTAATTACTAATACAGCATTGGATTTACCTTTCACTTCTGTGCAAATATTTTCCATTGGCCTGTGGTCAGCCAGCTTTCCAGACTCTACTTTGCAGTGTTCTTTCAAAAGTTTTGCTTGCATAAAGTAATCATTCGTGTCCTGTGGTTGGATCTCATGCAGAATCACCTGCAGACGACCTGCACTTTCTACACATTAAACAAGAGGAATATTTAAGATAGTTTTGGTTTTTACTTCCAGTTCTTTATACAAATGCAATTCATTTTGGCTACGCAAGTACAAGAGAAAGCTTTTAGCACTAAAAACAAATATAAAACTACGGTGATTACGAGGATTTAGGAAGAAAGAAAACTGAACTGTCATCTGCTCTGAAACAGATGAATACCACAGTCTGCAAACTTCGTGCAAAAATCAAGACAACCTCTATCAGAAGTTAAGAGTGGCTTAAAATTACGACATAAAATGAGAAAATGAAAGGGAGGGGTGTTAGCTCTAGTTCTGAATTGCTGTAAGACAAACAGAACTTCAGAAGCTTCAGATTTTAACAGAATTCTTTTGGGATTTTGTTTGTTTGTTTACCTGAATCACTGTCCATTGGAATAAGACCCTCTGGTGATGAGCTCTGCACTACTGGTGACACTACAGCAGAGAGTTTGTATGACATCAGAATGAGCCTGGCCACTATTTCCTTCCATTCAGTTACCAATGTCAAGTTACTTAAAAAAAAAATAATAAATCACAAACAAAAAGCAACACAAGATGGATTAAAATAAATTTATATTTAAAAGAAAAAACTGAAATTACAAACACTTCTGCAACAGTATTTAAGAAAACTGTAAATTGGGTACAGTTGAAAGTCCCAAGACTAAATTTAACACATACAAGGGAAATATCCAACAGCTAGCTAAACAGTGCAGCAGGCAGTAAGAGTTCTAAAAGCCACAGGTACTAGATTTTGCTACAAATAACACTGTATGCTTTTATGTTCTCCTAAGCAACTCTTCCACTGTTTAAATTCAGAGTTATGACTTACTAAATAGTAAGCAGTATATTTTACTTACTTAAAAGGTAATTGCTGCAAAGCCCCGATTATACAATGCACTCTCCCATACATTGGGAACGATGCTGCTGCTTGAAGCAGAGACTTCCTAGCTTGAGAGATTTCTTCTTCAACATTCACCAACAAAAGCTTGATAACTAGAATTTTTAAAAGTACAGATCTGCATTATACACACATACATATATTGTATTTTATAATAAACACATCTGCTTTAAAGAAATAGGAACAAAGCCTGCTTTTACACAACAATTCAATGGAAAATGCACCGCAATTTTCTTTTATTGTAAATTGAAAAGTTTACACTTTTCACTCTTTTGTCATTTAAATTAAAGTTGTTGTTGATTTTCAGTTACCTAAACTCCAGCAATATATGTTATACTCAATTTAGTCTATCTATCCCAATGAAATAGCAGCTGTGAAAAGCACAGCCTGGATTCTATGCTTAGGGACAATCCCACAGCTCATGATAAAGTCCAAATAATTTACCTACCACATACTCAAAGTCAGACTTCACCCTTAGAGCCAGCTTAATACAACAAATAGTTCACCCAAATATTAAATATACATTAATCACTAAAAAACCTGCTGAATTTTCAAAGATACATGTGCTTTTTTTTTTATATTTATACCATGCAGCATGTCAGTGTCAGAATCAGAATGATTTACAGACCCAGACAATGAACTATGGATAACGAACAAGAGGATGTACTCCGTGACAATGAGACATGAGGTTACCCATGCATTTGCTTCATTTATGGCAACCACAACCATATCTGCAAACCATGATTTCACTGCATACAAAGAAAGTATTAATAGGCATCTGTAGAGACACCAATAATGGCACAAGAAAGTATACAATAGTGACTTTTCCACAAATTACATCCAAAGCTTTATTACAAATAATTAAAGATTTTCGTTTTATTGCAAATTACAAAAGGAAGCCTGTTTAATGAATTTGCCAAGTCTGCCGTATCTAGAGCCTCTTGGCTTTCATTCAGAGGCATTTTAAAGATTTTCATTTTATTGCAAATTACAAAAGGAAGCCTGTTTAATGAATTTGCCAAGTCTGCCGTATCTAGAGCCTCTTGGCTTTCATTCAGAGGCATTAAACCAAAGAAAAATATCCCACATGTGAACAAAGCCCAATTACTGCAGAAATCTACATACAGGACTGCAAACCACTCAGAAAAATGGTTCCAAATGAACAGAGCTCCAAGGGGCAGTGCTGCAAATATCAGGTACTGGAACATGACACACCAACTACAGCTGCCTTTGCTCCAGGTGAGCGAGCTCTTAGAGGAAGCAGAGGTTCCTTTTGCTGCACCTTATATGCACAGCTTCGTCAGGCTCGCTACCAGGGCCTCAATGTCACTTTCCTTTTGATGAAAATAATAACAAAAGCCATCTTCTAAGAACATTTTATAGCCTTAACATGAACAGGAGGAGATTAAGATCTTACTAAGGCACCTGGCTTCTTAAGAGCAAAACAAAATATACTTAAAATCCTATTAGAAATAAGCAACTCTTACTCGTTATGCCTCCTTCCAAAAGCCTTAAGGAAAACCAGTACGGTTTTAAATAAATTCAAAAAACATGGCAGTTCATTTTCCCAAAAGCTTACCTGCTAGAGTGTTCTTCTCCACTGTACTTACTGGTGTGTTTTCATCCATCTGAGGGTTATGCTCAATCCGTCTTCCTAAACAAATATGTTGTAGTCCTTTATGATGTACTAAGAAGTTCAACAAATATGAAGCAGTGACACAATCGTATGGCTTGGTACTTGTGCTAAGATCCATTGCTGCTTGAAAGAGGAGATCTAGATATTCAGAATCCTGGAAAAAAACACCAATATTGCTCATTTTGTTGAGCTTCCATATTGATTTAATTAAGTTATTTAGCACCCCAGAACTTAAAAACCCGCTTTTCAATAGGTTTGCTGGTACATATTTCTTAAGAAACACTTATTTTCTACACTGATCACCTTACAATCAAAACATGCATGCGTATGTATTTAGCAAAGATACAATTACACACACACCAAGGATGTGGACAGTCATTTATAAAGCAGTATACAAACATGCTGGACTTTACAGGAGGATGAGGTTTTGGGGGTTTTGGTTTTTCCGGTTTGGGTTTTTTTTCCAAAATTCTGTGTTTTACCTGCTAACGGACATCACTGAGAAGCATATCAGGAAGCAGTATTTGTTCACCAGTACTTAGGAATTTAAAAGTAACTTTTCATGAAGTAATAAACAGAAAAATCAGTATTGAGTCAAAGGGCAATATTTGGGAGAAATCAAAAAACAACCAGAAAGGAAAAGAATCAGATCTGAATTTCTTAAAATGCAAGAGTTACCAAGTCAAAATGCTTCAATCATTTAAAAAGGGAAGTCACAGCTAAGCAAAGAGCTTGCATTAACTGTATCTCTGATAGTTCATACCCAATGAAATTCCTAAACTCCTTCATCCATTAGTGAAACAAGCCTCCTTAGGTAGGGGCAGAAGCTGTGCAAAAATATCTAGAAGATACTAGCAATGATCAGGCAACTTGGACCAACTTCTATTCTACAGGAATTTTGTACCTAACCCAAGTACCGGGTGTGATATAGAACATTCATCTTCCATTAAATTATTCCCTTTAAATTATTTTTAATTACATACCAGTAAATTAAATGCAACATCACGTAGTTTCATCAAAAGCCCAAATGCCAGAACTTTTATTTCCTCAAAAGTACTGGCAAAACACTGGATCAAAGTTCGGACACGAGAAGAATCGATCTCCTGATCCAACTGAAAAACTTGGGCCTGGCCTGTTCAAAGAAATCAATGCCTTAGTTTTGCTGTAATTCTTTGCAGAATAAGCACTGTATTCACATTTTTCTTAACTATACTAAAAGAAGCATTAAAATAAAATTTTAGCTAATGCATTATTTTAATATTCTTACTTCTCATGCCATGTTCACTGATGAAAAAGAAAATGACCCTTAGTAATACAGAAAGGAACTTATTGCCAAAAACAGGATCCCATTAAACATTGAAAACAGCTTTTATTTTAGCTTTGCTTAAAAATTCTTTTCCTTGAAGTATGTAATATTAGAAAATAATTCCTTTTAAAAAAAAAGTTTAAAACTTCATTGTGTTTGCGGTTTGGTTTTTGGGACTCTTTTTGTCATTGGACTAAGCCCCCAGAGCGGAAGCCATTACAATTTTTTGCTTTTAATTTAGATTTAAAGGAGTCATGACTTCTGGCAACTGACCTAATGCTGTTAAGAAGCCAGAAGTTTTAAGATGTAAACAAGCCCACCACATTTCAGCATAGAACGTAACAGCAGCTAAACCTCCTTTACAGAAGTCTTGTTAGGCTTCTGAAATCCTAAAGCTGCTATTATAAACCACTCTCAATACAACTTTCTATTAAAAAGACATTTAAAAAGCAGCAACAACATACTATGAACTTATAATAATAAAATCAATGTGTTCATAATTTATCAGGGAGGTTGAGAAAAGAACTACCAAAACGGCATTTTTTCTTCCCCCTCAAAATCAACTTTCATCTTACATGTCTTGTTTCTTTAAAAAAAAAGTTACAATTTAATACTGAAAACAGACTTATGTTGGACACACAATCCAGAAACAAGACTTAACAAGACCATCAGTGCTCGAAGGCTCTAATACTTCCTGAATTATGGTTGTCATAACAAGATGAAGAAAACTTAAAATAACAGCAGCACAACAACATAAATTGTCCAATTAAGTTGTTCCCTATTTAGTATATAATATCATGATGATACGCAAGCCTTTTTAATTAAAAGGTTTTATCATCTCAACATTTTAAATTACATATTATAAAGATGTCAGAACAGGAAAAGGGGGTAAAGTTATCAAAACATCACTGAGTCTTGTCCAAAATTTTTCTTCACAATAACAAAAATTCATTAAAAAAAAAATTCATTAAAAAAACCTTGCTAAAAATGGGAAGAAGCAAAACAATTTATGGAAGATGTTCAGACAAATAAATATCTGCATTTACTTCAATATTCCATTTTCCAATAAAACTTACTATTCTTCTTTCAGTTAAAATGAAAGAAACATAGGAAATCCCACAGAAATTAAGGACTAAGAATACTGTTTAACCTCAACAGAAATTGACTAATTGGCATAAAAGAATCTTCTCCAAAAACCTCCCATTCCTACAGCCTATAAATTAGTCCTCTCACCTTTTGGCACAGAAAATATTTCTGCTACTGATCCTAAAATACTTAGTGCAGAAAATCTGGTTGGGTGTGATGAACCGGGAAACAGTACCTCAAAAAGTCTGTCACATACAGATGACATGAAATCCTGAAAATTACAAGAAAAAAATTTATGACGGTTTACTTGCTGCCCTACAAACAGAAGTTTAAGCAACTAAATTCAGGACATACTGCTTTACATGTTACCCAAAAAATTTGGACCTTACAGTTAATTTTGGAAGAACGGGAGGCCTACCTCTGCAGTACGGACAAATTTCTTGTTTCCTAGAGTGCAGTGAAGGCTGGGCAATCATTTGTTTATTTAAAAAAAAAAACAGTTTCCCTTCCCCACTCCCACAAAAAGATGGCCATTGTATCAAAACCTCAAAAATTAGCTGAGCAAGGAAAGCTGAACTCAAGACAAGAAACAGTTTAACACAAAGAAACTGATTATGTGAGCCTTCAAACCAGAAAAAAGGGACAAATACAAAAGAAGCCTTCATACAGAAGTCTTCCCGCTGAAATGCTGCCACTCATTCGACTTCATACAGAAGTCTTCCCGCTGAAATGCTGCCACTCATTCTCTCGCTGATCCTTCTGGAGAGCTAGAAAAAGGCTGAAGCTGAACAGATCTCCATTTGAAGCCTGAGTAGCACACTTCATTTAAAACTTGCTACTAAACTGCAAGCAGCTGACAGGAAATTTTAGTTTGGATTGGGGATACATCTCCAGTCATTCCCCACTCACTGCTGTTTCAGTTCACAACATGGAGCAACCCCTCAGAAAATAACCTTTACTGCTTTTGGACAAAATTAACTTTAAAGATACCCTCCAGATACAAATGGGCACCCAGTTGACAAGACAGCAGTACGTTCAGTCAAAATTTACTTGCCTAAGTGCACGGGGAGGGGACAAGGTCCTCGGCACCATTCTGCTTTAACAGGTTTCTTCCTTCTGTGCTGCACTACTTGAACTCGATGATCTTTGAGGTCCCTTCCAACCCTAACCATTCTACTTACTAACACAGACTCTGCCCAACTGACCCAGCGGTGTTCTCAACAAGAGCAACTACCATCTTTCAGAAATTATATTCCACTTCTTATACCTGTAACTCTAGCAGTCTAACTTACTTTATATTGCTGCAAAATCCCCAAAGGATGTGTTTTAGATGGGTTTTCAAGTAACTCTTGCTTGGTTTTATTTTGCTCCATTTTATAAAGCACCTGGGAACTTTCTTGTATCCTACAAAATAACTTTTAGAACAAAAACAAAATATAGGTAAGACAAGAATCACTGACAGTTAAATAAGAGAAAGGGGGGGTTCAACTTATTTTACAGATCATATTGCTTGCAATTTTTAAAAAGTTTGCACACAATATAACATAGAACAGATCCTTCTCTCTCCACTCCAAACCCGAGTCCTTTGCTACCCATGTCCCTTGCAACCAACCTTTTCCCCTCCCTCTGCACCTCCAACACCCTCTTCCATCGTTCATGCCTGGTCTTCTCCCACCTCCCATTTTCTGTGGAACATATGTTCCTCTATAAGAAAAGCTCAAGTAAGGCATATAATTTTTATAGCTTCAGTGTCTCTTACAGAGTTTGACTCACATCAGGAGTGCTTCCCCCAGCTCTTTTATTACTCACTAGTGTTATTTCCTTTCTTATTGCACTCACTTTAACACAATTTTTCCATCTCACATTTGTCAGTCTACACCAGGCAAGAATGGAAAGAGATGGACTTCTCTTTTGTTTCTGCCAAACCTATTCCCTCATTTTTCCCCCCCATGTCACATTAATTATTTTCTCCCTCCACACTGCTTTCTTTTGCCATTAACATCTTCCAAAACGTTCTTTATACATACATGGTTTCCTCATTTTATCCATATCCTTTTACCGTGATCTATATGTGATCTTGGCAACTTCCACTATGTTGACACACTGGGTCCCTGCAAACTGTAACAGCACACCTCCATATGTCATGTTGTTCCCTTAACATTCCTCTACTCTGTCTTCCAAGTCAAGTTGCCAAGACTGATCAAGTGACTGTGAATTTACCTGAGGTCTGGTAAGTTTATGTAAGCACACTTCTTGTCCACAACAATAGCAACTCAAGGTTCATTGCTTACTCTATGGCAAATTACTTTACTATTGATAAATATTTGCCTATCAATTTTTTGTTTAGACCATCCTTGCCCACGATGACTTATCACCATTCAGTTGGGTGACACATACAACATAGTCCTGGTGTCTCTCAGTTTCTCCTCTTTCAGATGAGCAACTTCATAACACGCTCTGCAGAATTTTTTAAAATGCTATATAACTAACATAATAGGCACATTAGACAATGTTGTAGTTTCAAGTTACCTTTCTCAGTAAAGAACATATCTGTTGTCTTACTGAGGGAGACTGGCTGTTCAAGTTGTACATCATGAAAAATTGAATCAGTTCCATTTCTTCCATTGACAAAATTTCCGTGCTACGATGGGTTTCACAAAGTAAGCCTAAAGCATCAATGCAAACCTGAAAGACATTTAGATGTTAACCACAAAAGAGTTACAGGCACCTATGATGATACCGTTGTTTTAAAACAATGCGAACCGAGTGTTTAGGATTGAAGCAATTCTTCTAATTTAAAGACACAAAAAAAATGTTGTCCCTTTACCTGATTGTGCTGATGAACCAGACCCTGTTTTATACACTCAGTAGACACAAGACCATTGCTCATGATAGCTGAAAGTTCCAGGTGTCCGTGAGCCCTGGCTGTTCTTAGACATGCCATTAATGCTCCAAGAGCTCCTCGAGTACTGCGAGAGCCTAAAGAAAATGAAAACCAGTAATAACTATAGTTTGGTTAACACAAACAATGTGCTTGTTGTAATGTTTGTCAGAAACTCCCAACACTTCCAACACATGACTCCTATCCCCTTTGTATTTTTTACCCCATTATTCCCAAAATATAGTGTCTGTCACAGATTAAATTAGTTCTAAATTACCTGGGTCCCAAAGAACTTCATCTTGAACATGTCATTGAAAGAAGGACCTTGTGAGGTCTCACAGACCCTTATTTTAGAATTACAGTAAATTAGGCCAAAAACTACAAGAGAATCATAAATCTCACATCCACATATTTGCAACAACAACAAAAAAATCTGTAAAGCCCTGTTGCTGGACATGCCGGTGTAAGAAAAAACAGCAGAACAGCAAAATAGTAGGAAAAAATACTGCTATGTAACAAAGCTCAGCACGTAAAGAGAACAGTAGGGCAGCCAGAGTTAGAATACTAATTATTTTGCTCAATGCATGAAGACACACTTATGATTATTGTGAATTCCACTTTGAAATACCAACAGCAGTAATAACTATCTGGAATGTCTCTCCCAAATTAATTCTAATAATAGATCAGAAGTAACATTTGAGATTATTGCTTTTTAAATCTTAACTACAAATACAGTATTTATTTTCTTACCTAGATTAGCATCTGCAGAAGCCTGAAGAATTCTAATCATGTAGCTCAGACTGTCAGGGCTACATTTGAGCAATTTTGGTAAATAGTAATCTATTATGTAAGTAGTTTGGTCATGGTTCCCTTCACACAGTATTACTAGAAGAGGAGAAACCCAGACATCGTGCCACTGGTCAATCCAGGTGCTTTGTTGAAAACTCGAAGTAAAATGGGCTTTGTGATTAGTAAACATGGTTTCCAAAAGATCGCTAGCATAAGGTGCAAGAGACTGATCATTCATCACATCCAAGACTTGTGCTGGAATTGTTCTGTCCAACTGTAGAATATTTTCAGTGCCGACACACTCCACAAGACAGCCAAGAGAAGCATATTTCCCTTTTACATGCCATTCCAAGCTTAGTAAACGCTTTAACAGCCTTGCAAAGAATGGGTCTGATTTTTCACTGGATCCAGTAATGGTGGTTCGGTGTATCTGAAGAAGATTCTTGAATATCAATTTGGTTTGGTGTCTAACAGCATCCAGAGGATGTTCCCAGTGTGTATAAATGTATTCCAGCAGCTTCCCAATTACATCTGAGTTCCCATTAAGTTTGACTTTTAGATTTGGGGAGCCTGAAGAGAGGGCAGCCAGTGCTGAATTAGTCCAAATAGCAAGGATTCTAGACAAAGATGTTGCCATACTGGATTCTTTTAACCTTTTAAAAAGAAAAAACAAAAAAGTTCATTATTTGCATTTGTCAATTTTTTCAATTCTTTTTTAATTTCAAAGTAATTATCACATTAGTTTACCTCACACTAAAACAGGAAAGGAGACATTAACCATTCATTGAAGAAAAAGTACTAACACAAAAAGGAGGTGATGAATTGGATGTTGCTTAGTTATCTGACAGGCTGTTAAACTGGTGACAGCTAAAACCCCTAAGTTGGGTGAAAAGGAACCTGACAAGCCACTACACTTGTTATTTTAAAAACAAAGATAACAATTAATATCCATATACTAATATTTGAACAGTGTTACTGCACGCTTCTTGAAAATATAAGGAAAACTTTCCATTGCCATATAAGACCATAAAAACTGAGTACCACATGTATGAAAACAAAAATCACAAAACTGATCCCCAAGGCAGGAACGAAGATTGAACTGAATACATGTTTTCATCTCCTATCTAACAGTGCTGGTAGTCTATTAGATGCAAGCAGTCAATGCTTGCAACCAGAAAAAAAATTAAATCTCATCTTACTTCAAGTATTCCACTCATTGGCACATTTTGTTTTCTCCTGTACTTTTAAAAGCACAGGAGGTGATGTCCTGAAATTAAAGTCTTTTTGTCTATATAACAATTGATTCTGCCACAGCTTACCATCAGGTAGTTGGTAAACTAATCCCACCTATGTTGGAAAAACAACATCATTTCAGCATACAAGAGAAAATTCAAACTTGGAATTATCTATGCAATACGAAGACATTGTATTTTTCAAACTTACAGAGTTATTCTGAATATATTAAGAAGATGACACCGCCTGTGGGAGAAACTAGTTATCATTACACTGAACACAACAGAGAGATATTCCACCAGGTTCATAGAAACCACGCAAAACATGAAACAACACAGGCCAAAACACAGGCTTACTCTGAACTCAGGGACAACAAGACTGAAGCAGTATCTAACAGTAGTTTCTCCCCATTTTCACCCATGCTGCCGTTCTTCCACTCCAGCATAGCCAGTGCTCCATGGCAAAGGAAGAGCAGGACCGAGTCCGGGAGCTGCTCCGTACAGAGCGCCCCGCAGCTGCTCACAAACCAGGCCGGCACGCCTGCACCTTCCACCGACCCAAGCAGCAACCCACTGACCTGTAACAGCAAAACAACACCCATTGCAGCATCTCAGCACAGCAGAAAAGCTATTTTGTGCTTAACTGAGAATCTGGAAAGATCTGAAGAGGTTTTTTGTACGTTGTTTTTCTCAAATTCAAAACCCTAGTCTTATTATTTCATGCAGCAAGGAGAAAATAAAGGATTTACGCTCCTGCAAAAGACCAATACAGAGGTTGGCAAGTCCTGCTGTCCATACCAGCAAAACCTCTGAACAACCCTGGTAGCACTGATTAATGACACTGACATTTCAGTCTTCAGTGAAGAAATACACTTACCAAGGCAGGCAATTCTTCAACTGGCTCATACATGGCTTTAGTGAACAGAATAACAGCCAGTCCTGAGGTACTCTGAACAGTTTGCAGGAGAGTTGCTACATGGCAGATAAAGATGTTTCACATTAGAGTGCAGCAAACATTGTGTGCTAGAACTATTTATCAAAATTATAAAGATGGTATTGAATTTTCCTAGACTACTTGTAGTTGTATAATCACAAATCTTTAGTGTCTTCCTGGACAGCAAGTATTAGTGGATTTATGCTCTCGTGTAACGGGAAACTATTAATACCTTTTAACATATAGAAAAATATAGAACTGCCTAGTAAGACAAGGATGACTGTGGCAGAGCCTACTGACATTTATATTAAATCCTACTATACAAAAGGATCTAAACACAATTAGTTACAGTGCACCAATAAATTCTGCCAGCATAGTTCACACAGATATAAATTTTTGATAGGCACAGGCAGTCGGTGAGTCTCAGAAGCATTTGTTAGTTTCTGAATTATTAGTAATAGAATTTACCTTGGCATTTTTGTAGAAGAAGTTAAACTGCACACTCCAAAATTAAGATCTACAAATCATTGCTTGCTGAAAGGCCTACTGCTGCTCCCACTCCCGCTAACCTCAACAGTTCAATTTCCATACAAGCTAAACTAAGTTTTTATATATACAGGTTGTGTTTACTACAAAGCAAACAAGACTGACTTAATAAAAATATTTGGGTTTGAATGTTAGTAAACTTACCATCCATTAGGAAGTTTGTGGAGCTTTTCAGTAAACTACACATACTTTGCCAAACAAAAGACTCATGGTGTTTCCAAAGACTCCCCTGGATATTTTCTTGTAATTTCTGCACAAGCATCATTGAAACTTTAATGGCTATCAGTAAATCATGCATCAGCTGAGTCTGAACAATATGATTTCCATGATTCCTTCTACTGAAACAAAAGCAGACAGACATGTCCACAAAAAGGAAATGAAAACTATTCTTCACCATCACCATCCCCAAAAAATAACATTCTGCCAACTTCAGAAAGAATTAATGGTAAAAACTAATTTATTGTTTGAGTTGACCAGATATGTAACTGTAGGAAAACAAGAAGCAGGCTCGAGGGCAGAGTTTTAAAATGAAGTTAACATAATGACAAAATTCTACTAGTTTCTGCAGGTTCCTGTGAAAATTTTCACTCATTTGATTCTGCCTGAGCACAGCTGAACTTTTCCAGAAACTTTCCAAAAGCCAACACAAGACAACACTGCTTCTTTCTCATTTTTCAAGCAGTTCCTCTATGTACAAAGCATATTTCTATGATTCGACTTTCTTCTAACATGAAGACAGACAACATGTAAACTTTTAATGTACAAAACTACATTAAGGACCATTCTCCTCTGGGTACATGAGGAGAGACCACAGTGAAGACTCTATGCCTTATGCAATGCTGGAAAATGTCAAGATACTAAATGATGGTTGCTGAGACAGACTAAACAGAACATCAGTACTGAATTAAATGCTCATAGAAAGTGGAAGAGTATTACTCTACCTGAATTTTAATAAGTGTATCTATTAATTACAGTGTTCACTCAAAATTCAGATAGCAATACCAAAACTCAAAGGCCTCACTTTGAAGTAGTAACTCTTAACAAAGTATCAGTGCCTTAGATGTTACCGCCTTTAATTTTCTTCCTTTCCTCTCTTATGTTATATCATTATATTGCCACAAAAGAAGATAAATTCATCAGCAGCTTTTTTTCAAATTTAGAATATGTATCATTGTAAAATGACATTCTCATCTTTCATCAATGTATGGCTATCAAAGTGATATTCCAAACCATGCCAGATTATCTTGCAAGAGTGAAATAAAAACAGATAAAATACAGCTTATATTGTATTCACTTGCCTGTTTTCTTCCTGTATGTCAAGTAGCGACTTCTGCAGAAACTGAAGAACTAGTGAAAATAATTATGGTATGAATTTATTTTAAAGAGAAATAGAACAGAAAAATTCCAGCAAAGCAATCACACATACCCATCATACCAAGACATGATGAACAGTTATCTATATAACGGCGTTTCTTCCACTCCATAAACAAATTAAAATGACATTTCAGTGCAGACCCAAAGCAGCGATGCTAAAGCAAAATCTCAAGCTGTTTTGTGACAACCTGGTACAAAAGAAGAGCTTCCAACCCACTTGGCCTAATCCTGTGAGATACTGAGAGTTCTGGTTCCTCAATGAAAAGCTGAAATTACCAAGAGCTGAAGACAGATCAGCAATCAAGTGTCCACAGGACACTGTGAACATTACCTGTACGCTGAGGGCACACTGTGTCAAGTCATCCCACGTTACCAGCAGATCAGACTTCTGCTGAATTACTGCCAAACATAATTCTTGCCCCAGCAGGCCTGGGCTTGCTATAGCCAAGACTGGCTGTTAACAGTTCAGTGTTACCACATCCAACTTCATCATGAGGCAAAGGACTGAAAATGCTTCATGTGAAGTAGCATCAACTCCCCCAGTCCTTTCAGAATCACTCACTGGTATCTTTTCAGATTTGTATCTAGGGCTGCTCAACAGAGCAAGATTGACACCTGGCAATCAAAGGTACAAATCACAGAAAAGTCTTTGACAAAAGAAGTACCATGTGAGGGTACAAGTTATTAAAAATTAACCAGGAGGAAATCAGATTTTATAGATCTTTATGCCTACCTCACATTACATCTTCAGACACGACCTTCCCCCCAATAATCTACAGTGAAACTTATTTTATTATAAATATAACCTTACCTTCTTCAAACAGGTTCCTAATACTTGCTCTACCTAGAGGAAAGAAAGTACATATTAACTACTGAATACTAGCCAATATTACCTATTTTACATACATAAAGTATAAACATCACTATTAGCTGCCACACCGAGATGCAAAGTTAACGCAGAAGACAATATATTCGATGTCATCCTACCCAAGCTGAAGTCCTCCATACAGGAAGCAAGGTTGTCTAGTACTTTTCTGTACAAATACACGTCTGTGGTTTTCAGTTCTTCCCTAAGGCAGCACACAAAGCTTTGCACAGCCAACGTCATGAACTGTTCAGGAAGACCGTTCAGTGAACTGCAACAGTAAGGAACAGCACCGTCAGCCAGCTCATACTGAGGCCTTAAATATCCACTTGACTAAAGTCCATGTCAGCTAAAACTCCAATAATAGATAGATGCTATTTCCTGCCTGAAGGCATACTCTGCTTTAGAATAAACACACCTGTTGTAATTTTGCAACTAAAACCTGACAAAGGGGTGTAAATCTGTGGCACGTGACCACATACAGGTTGGAAGCCCTGCATCTCTCAGAGGGACAACAATTGTTTTCGGACATAGAAATGAAGACAGCTAAACACTGGAGCTTAAAAATGTTAAGGCTGTAATAAATTCACTAAAGAAATACAACAGTAATTTCACAACAGAAAAATTTAATTGCAATAAAAATCGGCTTAAACCACAGGTTAGTTATGATTCCTCTGAACACCCTGCTCTCAACATTGTCAAAGTTGAGATTTTATTTAACAAGTATTTTGAATATCTACTCTGATACTGGATTTTAAAATTCAAAGTGCTAATTATACACTATGTTGTCTTTCCAGTAATGAAACAGATCAAAATAATACTTCACTTTGAAGTTATTTATCCAATGATATATCATATTACTTATAATTAAGATTTTTAACTAAGCAAGAAAGAAAAACAGTACATATTCACAAATTAGTATCGCAAATTTTCTGTTATTGAACTACAGCAATTCGTAGTGCACAACAAATTACTGACTTCTACATAAGGAGTGTATTAAAAAAAAAAGTCTTGCTATTCAATTTTTTTACCTTGCTAATACTTTTTTTAAGGGATTCTTCACACCCAGTGAAAAATATATCTCTCCCAAAATATCCAAACAAGCTTTAACCATGGGATCGCATGCAGAGTTTAGATCCATTTTCTTCATCAGTGGTATAACCTGTAATCAACAGAACACATGATCAGCAGAAACAGGGATATACCCTCATCATTAACAGCAGCAGAATTCCCTCTCATCCAAGTACATGGTGCAAAACTGTCCTCTCTTTGCCATATCCCACTGAGTTTCAAGTGTTCAATAATGTTCCAAGAACACCTCTAATACCAGAAATACACACATGCAAAATATGATACTTGGTATCAGTTGCCTTTCATCATTTCCAGTAACTGTAGCCCTTGCTAAGTTAAGTACTAGAACTGCATTTCCACCTAATGCATGTGCAGCAGTAACAACTGCTTTTTATCTGTTTTCAGGAGTGTTTAAAACATTATAAAGTTTATTTTAGAATTGTATTTGCCATTAAGACACAGGATACACTCTCAGTTACCAAACCCCACACTAACAACAGTGAAGTCTTACTTGTTTAATACACTGGATCTGCTGGATGCCATCGCTCAGCTGTGCACAGTGCAGAAGCAGAGATGCCAGGCTTTGCTCTTCAGCCTTTGAAAACACTACAGTTGGAAGAAGAGTCTCTTTTTAGAAAGGAATTACAATAAGCAGTATAAACAATACATAATTTAGAATAAAAAATTACTGGTTAATTCTCAGGTTTTCTTTCCTGATCCAGCAAACCTACTGGTGCTGCAATCCCTTAAAAGTCACCTTACAATAGCTTAACACTAACTTCTTTTTTCTAACAAATGAAAAAAAAAAAAAATACAAGTTTCACTGTAACATAATAGCAGGCCTCATCTTCAGTATGAGGACCAGTTTCACAAAATCACAGCATGGCTGAAGCCAGAAGGGACCTCTGGAAGTCATCTGGTCCAACCCCACTGCTGGCTGCCCTGGACCATGGTCAGATGGCTTCTGAATACCTCCAAGGATGGAGACTCCCCAACTTCCCTGGGAAACCTGTGCCAGTGCTCAGTCAACCTCACATTAAAAAAAAAAGTGTTTCCTCATGTTCAGAGGGAACTTCTTGTATTTTAGGTTGTGCCCATGCCTCCTGTCCCATCACTGTTCAACACAGAAGAAAGCCCGGCTCTGTCACCTTTATGCCATCCCTTCAGATATATTTACACATTGATGAAATCCCCCTGAGCCTTCTCTTCACCAGGCTGAAGAGTTTCAGCTCTCCAGCATTTCCTCATAGGAGAGATGCTCCAGGCCCTTATCATCTTAGTGGCACTTCACTGGACTCCCTCCAGCATGTCCATGTCTGTTTCATACTGGGGAGCCCAGAACTGGATGCAGCACTCCAGGTGTGGCCTCACCACTGCTGACCAGAAGGCAAGGAGCACCTCATAGTAACCTCGGTATACAGATCTTGAAATACCCTTTTTTGGTTTTGCTTTACTTTTTCTTTTTTTTTTAAAAGTAAAGATCACTGGAAGCTTATCTCATCAAATAAACAAGAAAAACCAATCCCAAAACCAACCCACAAAAGAGCATTTGAACAGTGTCTTTAAGTCAACTACAGAAAACACGAAGCCTGGAAAAACACACTCAAGATGACCCACTCAGAGATCCCTTCCAACCTCAACCATTCTGTGATACTTTGAAATTCAGTGTTATCCCACATATTAAGGCTAGTACTTCAGGTAGCACCGAATTACAAGCCTGCAAGTGGGATCACAACTAGGACCTTCTACCACCTTCACTGAAATGATAAAACAAAACAAAGACATTTCAAACCAATATCACAGTACTGTAAAGGATTCCTTTAACTCTGCCAAGGTAAGAAGTCATTGTCATTACAAAATAAAAACAAACCACAAAAGAGTAAACACACCTAAAATCCACAAAACAAAGCCACCAGAAACAAAAACATAAGAAAAAAAAAACCCAAACAAATCAATTTCAGTAGCTACTTAAACACATTCTACCAACAGAAAAAGAAATTACAGAACATTAGTTCAGAAAAAGATACCCCACTTACTCTGAAGTTTTTCAAGCTGCTGCTGATCAAGAAAGAATGCATCTACCTGAATTTCCTTCTTCTTCTTTAAAACCATTTTAGCTGATTAAGAGATACCTGCTCAAAAATAAAAGCAAACAGCAAAAAAACAAAAAACACCACTATGTCACATTGTTTTAAAAGCATAATTACAAACACTTCCTACAATAATGGTCTTTTCACTGTCCTGAAATAACATTTATGGCATTATCTGTGCAACTTTTTATTTTTTTAAAGATGATAGCTCTTTAACTTTATGAACTTCAACTATTTCAAGCATTTTGTCCAAAAGTCACCCAGATTTCATGGCACACAATGGAAGTCATAGAAAACAGGATTTGCTGGATGAATGACAAACTGTCTCACCAGAGTTTTTACTGCACTTGTTACGCAGTCTCTAGCATGCCCCTTGATCACTCTTTGAAAACATCATACAGAAGCATGGGAACAACACAACAAAACTTCCACAGGTCAGTTTCACTGTTCAGACCTCATTCAAGTTGTACTAACACAAAGTTAGAAACCTGTAGCAAAGCAATTTTGCTTCTTTAAAACATATCAACTAGTTCTGTGTTTGCTATAATGGATGTAACAAATAGTAAGTTATTTCTCTTCTTGAAGGTAACAGCAATTTAACATGCACTACAGTTTCACTGATTTATGAGCTCATTATCACAGAAGGGTTGAGGTTGGAAGGGACCTTTGGAGGTCATCTGGTCCTACCCCCTGCTCAAGCTGGGCCACCTGCAGCCAGTTACCCAGGGCCATGTCCAGGTGGCTTCTGATTGTTCCCAAGGATGGGGACTCCACAGCCTCCTGGATGGCCCACACCAGTGCTCAGGCATCCTCATGCCACATGTGGAGCTTCCTGATGTTCAGAGGGACCCTCCTGTGTTTCCGTCTGTGGCCATGGCCTCCTGTCCTGACACTGGGGACCACTGAAAAGAGCCTGGCTCCATCTTCTTTGCACTCTCCCTCCATGTACTTGTACACACTGATAAGATCCACCTGCTCTAGTGGGAGATGTCCCTGTCCACGGCAGGGGGGTTGGAACAAGATGATCTTTAAGGCCCCTTCCAACCCAAACCATTCCATGATTCTATGATCTATTAGTCAGTGCCTGTTGATAGCGATCAAAAAGCATGGCTCCTTTTATTATTTTTTTTTTCTAAAAGCAGGTGGCCTCAGCCTTTTTCCCCAGGCAGCGGGCACCACACGACGGCGTTCCCCAGCAGCGCCCGGTGACGGCCGGCGGGGGTACCGCCCCCGGCCCCTCCACCCCCGGCCGCTCCCGGGAGGGCAAGAGGCGCCTTACAGCCCCTCACAGCGAGATACCGCCGGAGCGGGCCCCGCCGCCGGGCGAGACCTCCTCGCTCTCCCCGACCCACCGAGACAGCCCAAACAACCCCGTGCCCCACGGCAGCTCCCAGCGCGCTGCCGGGACAGGCCGCAACGGGCCGCCGGCTCCGGCACGGCCCCCGCCACGGGAAGCGGCGAGGCCGCCGCCATAGAGGCCGCGGCGGCGGGCGGCAGCAGAGGGGAAGGGAAAAGCCATCAGGGCCCTGCCCGCCCACCAGCCCCTCACCCGCGGGGAGACTCACCCGCCGGCGCCGCCTCC
>NW_015090922.1:10734425-10738842 GCF_001431845.1 Calidris pugnax
CGCGGCGGGCAAGCCGCCTTCCTTTGGGAAATAAATACTTGTCAGCTAAAAGGTGACCCAGCGTGCGGGGCGCCGGCCCGCGTACGGCGCGAGCGGCTGGCCTGCTTTTTAAGAACACGCTCCTAACTTTGGGGAAAACGTGTGGTGGCTTCGATGTATCTGATGCCGGCAGTAGCTTGTGTTTCTCTGCGGGTAATTGCATTTTCTCCTCCGTCCCTGAGTTTCCCCAGCAGTTTTTAAGGGATGCTGCGCCTCCGGGAGCCCTAATGACTGTGCCCTTGCGGTACCCAGCGGCTGGCAGGCGGCCCTCCGCGTGGTCGACATTTTGGGGCCAGAGGAAGCAAACCCCAGCAAAGCACCCAAGGCGAGTCAAGCTCCTCTAGTCGCCAGCCCTCTCCTCCTGCTCTCCCTTTTTGACAAGGAGCAGAAAGTGGTTTGAATGAACGCTTCACAAAAGTCCAGCAAACTTAATTCAAAAAGCATTCGCTTGTTTCTCCCCTCTTAACCACCTATCTCTTGATCCTTCACAGCAGTCCTTAATTTGCCAGCACTTCCACGTTTTCTTAAACCGTAAAATGAACAAAACCTAGTTGTTTTTTTATATATATAAGCATTTTATTTTTAGCCAGAGCGTATTTTTTTTTAGTTTTCAACATCTACGTCAGGTGCCTTTCACAATCGTTGCAGGTGCCGCGTCAATATAACGTCAGTAACAAGTAAGTAATTTGCAAGCAATAGACCGTCAAATGGGGATGGTCTTTCCCCAGTCCGTGAGCTGTATCTAGCAGAAAGGAAATCTTGCACTCATTGTGAACGTGGTTATTGCAAGGCAGCTGTTGTAAAATGCCAGTTCAACATCGCAGTCATGCTTCCATAAAGATTTAAGAACAACATTTTGGTAAGGAAAAGGGTGAAAATGCCTGAACCACAGAGCAACTGGAGACTGGGACAGTATTCTGGGGTGATGACACCTCACTTCTCCGGGCGCTGGCTGAGGACGACGGCCAAGCGACTGGATGCCAGGCTGGAGGGGCCCCTGCCCTGACCGGGTGCACCCCTCTTCGCTGCGACATCTCAGCCTGCTTCTGCAATGCAGCACGAGTGTTTCTCCAAGCACGGGGTTTACGTTCACAGACTTCACAGTTTTGTCAACATCCACCAGTGAAAACCCCTCTCAAAGGAAACACTCGAACCCACGCTGTTGGAAACTTTAAGCTGTAAATTCTGGTATTCTTGATCTATGCCTATACCCAGTAAGTGGAATATTTCACATTTTAAGTTTCTTTCAGAGTGAGATTATGAGCTTATCATTTGAAAACTCTCGGAAATTGATTACTTAGAGCAATATAGAATTTTACCACTCCGTGGCGCCAAACAATTAAAAAGAGGTTGTACTTTTAAGGGGAAGCCATGGACCTTCTCATAAGCTGTATTTTTCTTAACAAGAAAAAGCCTTTATTAATAACCGAAGCAAACACAGATTCTTCCATTCAAAGGTACTAAAGCAGAAATACTAGAGGCTATTTAGGTAAGATGCCATTTTTCTATCACTGAAAGACAAGCTGTAGTCTTGAAGGAGCAACATCTTAAGACATGTCAAGGTAATAATATGAATTGAACAGGAATGATCTTTCTCCCTTCCCCTCCTCCACTTAAATAAAACCTTTAAAGCTGTTTTTTTTGGTTAAGAAATATCAAGATACTTTTTCATTAATTTGAACAGCACCTGAAGATGAACTATTTATTTATATCACAGTTTTGTAATTGCAACTAGTATAAACAATACTATGGGAACTTCTTGTCTATTGCAAGTCTCCAATATATATGTCATCTTTTCAAAGAATCCACATAGAAATGAACTTAGAGAAGACATTGTATAATCTAAGATTTTTGAATCACAAAATGTTTTCTGGAACACATTTTCCAATTGCAGACACACATACCCGTCTGAAACACCTAAACTTGAATGGCTGCAATGTTTATTTATGTGAGAGAGGACCAGAAAAAGCTCTGTGTGTCGTGATGGAGGTAAGGTTCTGATCCAGCATGTCAGAATCACATTCTACGTACTCAGGAAAGCCTCATAAACCCAAAATTTTACATTCTAATTGCAGGTTCGTTAACTACTTGATCATCTCTGCAATGGAGCTAGTGGCATTTTTTGGATTAGCGTCCATGCTCTAGAGTAGAAGTTTTGCAACACACCGTTCATAATACTTCAAAACAAATAAGATTATTGTTTAATAAGACAACCAGAAACTTAGAACTTGCTTTCTTGCATTAAAGTCAATTACAGACAATAAAAACCACACAACACGCACATCTTCAGCCCCCATCTAAAGGCTAATCTTTTGAATCCACATTACTGAGTCAAATATTTCATGATGTTTTGACTTTGGTTTACTTCTGGGCCAGCTAACAAGTGACCATTCCAAGGTGCAAATACCTGGTCTTGCAGTTTGCTTCTACAATGTACTGTGTACCACTTCTTTACATTTTCTGCACATATTTGCAAGACTCTGCCTCAGATTTGTTACTGCTTGTACATAACTTCCACCAGCGACAAGAAAAGGAGAAACCACTCTTCCTGTGACCCTGCTTATGCCCACAATAGTTTTCTGTGTCTTTGCTTGGAAGACTTACAGCTTTTCCCCTTGCATACTAATTACAAAATAAAGTTGTTCTATGTGTCCCTGTTGTTCTACTGGTAATTTTATTCCCTTCAGTGACTTAACACAGTCTAGCTACCTATACGTTCTTTACAGATACGAGCAGTTGAGAGAAAATCCTGAATATCCTTATTCCTTCTTCTAGAATATTTTTTCATGTCTCTGTATGTATGAGTACCGAGAGCTGCGTGACTGCAGAGCATTTTTGTTATCTGAGGCCAAAGAAAATGTCAATCCACAAACCAAACTGAAAGAAACACCCACTTAGTGAACAGGCTTTGCTCTCCCTCTTGCGGTCTAAGCGTGTCGTTCACACAGCTTTCCCTTTTCCTTAGCACTCACATTTTGGGTGCATCTAGAGAGAACATGTCACTAGTCAAGGAAATGATATGGCCAAAGTTTTCATTAAAGACCAATGCTGAATCATTTTGCATAGCGTTTTTTAGGAACCAGATGATGATTTTTATTCTTTTGGCTAAACTTTTTAATGGTTTTTTTTTTTTTTTTCCAGTTAATTTGTTTTTAATATAGTTTGAACACTCTAGACAGGAGGTATCAGATAGAAAACAGTTCACTGCTTGCTATACCAGCAATTGTGTTTTAATATGTTTTTCCGCAATGAGTGTTTAAAAAATACATGAGGCACTTAGGAAAGTACCAGCAAACGAAGCAGTTTCAGTGAAGCTGTTTGGCTACTTAAAGGTCACTGCAAGAAAGTGAGTGGAAAATTGGAGGCTGTACTGAACTGAATAGGAAAAAATGAAATTGTGTGTATAACCAGACGGGGAATATTTGAGCTTTTAAGTCCCTTTTTTTTTTTTTTGCAAACAAAAATAATTGCACTTTCACTGACTCACAGATGGTTGCGAAAGAGCAGTTTGCACAAGACGCCTCTGCACACCTACATTAGAAATGAACACCAGGAGAATGGCGAAGCGTGGCTTGTTTATGCACCAGAAGAATCTGTAAAACATCTTCATCATCACCATAACCCCAACAAAATGCAATCCCTAAATCTCCGTCCAAATCAACGCCTATATCAGGAAGATCCCTGTCCATGCCAGACAAGCAACATACTAATTACTACTTCCAAATACTTTTTAATACCTCAGGCAGTCTTTTAGAAGAGATGGCTGGTTACCTGAGACGTACTCAGAGCTCTTCCCAGCCGGAGGGGACGGGGAGCCTGCTGCCAACAAACATCACACAGCACCTGCACCTGCTCAGTGCTAAAACACAAAGTGTGTCTTCACCTATTGGGCACGACCCATTCATCCCCTGATACCCCATCACTGCCCCAGCAGCTTCCAACCCTGCGGTTTACACCTGACAAATGACCTCCCAACAAAAGGTGAAACTGCAGCAAGGTCCGACGTGGGAGCTGGCAAACTCCGGGACGAGCGGACGCCTCTTCCTAAGACAGTCCCCCTTCAGAAATGCACCCACGGGCGGCGGGACAACTCCTAATGCACAAAGGACCGTAAACGCCCGGGACGGGGAAGGGGTGTCCGGGGGCAGGCCACCCCGTCCCACCAGGGCAGCGCCCACCCGGCTCCCCTCCGCCCGGCAGAGCCCCCGGGATCCCGCTAGCGCTCCCCGCACCGCGCAGGCCGTGCCGGGGTTCGGGAGGGTGGCCCGGCGGCTCCATCCAGCCTCCCCCCAGGCGCTCCCTGCCCGCCACCCCGTCGGGGCTGGAGCACGGCGGCCGGCACCCAGCGGCGGAGCCCCCGGCAGCCCGGCCTGCCGGG
>NW_015090922.1:10738871-10897674 GCF_001431845.1 Calidris pugnax
GCAGCCCCCACAGCCCGGACGGCGCCCGGCGCGGCGAGCCACGGCCGGCCAGGTTTGACTTCCCTTTCGCTTGCCCCCCCCTTCCCTCCCTTTGCGAGCGGGGCCGCGTCGGGCGGGCGGCGGAGCCCGGTGTCCCCCGGCTGTCCCCCGGCGGCGGTGAGGGTCCCCGGCGGCGGGGCGGCTGCGGTGGGTGTCGGATGGCGTCCGGCGGTGCCGTCACGGAGGAGGGTGACGTTGTGAGAGGTCGCCGCGGTGTCCCCCGAGTGCCCTAAGCCCGGGGGTGCGTCCGGCGGTACCCCCGGGGCAGGAGGCTGAGGAGCTTTGGGGTCGCTTGAGGTCCCTTCAGGTCTGGTCCGGCTGGCAGTGGACGCTGTCAGTGGACGGAGGACGTGAAGAACACAACTTCCCAGCAAACCTGCAAAATTAAAGTGTTTTTAAATGACCTGTGCCGTCAGCTTTCAGAGTTTCCCATAAAAATTAAACATCCGTACCTCGGGTGATGTCCCACTGCGACCTTTAAAATTATTGTCATTGGGAGAAGGATGTAAAGTGATCTTCTGCGCTTTAATGCCGTTTGCTACAGGCAGTGGCCGGGCATCCCTCGGTTCTGGGGAGCAGAGCAGCGGGGCAGTGACGGGGCAGGGGGGGCTGCCTGGCCCTTGGAATCGGGAGGGCTGTCGGGGGTCTGCGCCCGGGGCTGGCATTGGGGAGACCTGGCTGACGTGTTCCTTCACAGGAACAACCTCATCGATACCTCGGAAGCAGCGGAAAACCTGTTTGTAAATCAGATTTTGAAGGAGGTTTTAAATGGCTGAGGGTACAGTTTGTCTGAGCGCAGAATTATGCAAAATGAGTCAAACGGAAAATAAAGTTACCAGTGTTTCGGCACCAGTGAGGGCCCTGGCCAGCAGCAAACCTGAGAATGACTTCCTTGATTCCCAGACAGGTCCACTTTGTGTCTCATCATTTCCCTTCTCCAGTCCAACCTTTACGGCTCCGAAAATATTTGAAAAGTGCCAGGTTTGGGTGAAAAGGGTGGAAGAAAGGGGACTGAAATGCGGGAGGTGTGGTCCAAATGGATTTGGGCTGGTGAACATTCCAGGATGGCGTAGGGAACCCACCGCAAACCCACTCCTGTTGAGACAGGAGGAGTCACCAGGCTTTCTCCAGCAGAGAAAGGACATGCAGAACATATGGACAGAATGTGGATTGTTCAGTTAAACACAGCGTTTTGTTAAAAACAGAGGAAAACACTGACAGTGCGATAAGGAATATGTAAATTTTTAATGTGCTTCAAAAAGCTCGAACATTGTTCCCTCCTTCCCCCTGAAATGTATTTTGATAATTTCCGAGCAGACAGCAAAGAAAAGGAAATTATATCAACTCCTTTGGGGAGAATGTGACATTCTGACTTCTTGAAGCCTATGAAGAGGTTTATAAACTTAAAAAATGAAAAAGACAAATTTAATCTTTCCAGACTTGTCAAACTTGTCTCAATTAATTTTTGATGACATAATTAGAACTTACCGCTTTAATGTGCGCTTTTTTCGTTTACTTTTCAAAAGATTTTATTTTTATAGACGGGGGGGGAAAACGGAGGGCTTTGCGGTGGGAACTGGAGCAGGAAGAAGGGGAGGACTCTGTGTAGGTTCGACTGCTGATTCAGAGTTACTCCATTAAGCCAAGAGAGATGAACTCATTTTTTTCCTCCCTTGGGGAATCAAACAAGAAACAGGAAGTCATTGATTCAAAGTAAGATCATTCACTCCGCAACTGTAAACAGTGTGTTATGTGCCTGTAAATATTTCCAGAACCCATTGGCTTGTTGGAAAATATGAAGTAAATTACTATAATCTCTAACAAACATCCCACAATAAAGGCAGTTATTTTCAAACTTTTTATCTGTAATGTTTATACAGTGCAATATTAATTAGCTCGGACATTGAGAAACTACTTGGCTGAACGCATTGTTCGCTGCCAGCAATCCATCTACTCAAATGTTTTGTCTGTTGAAAGACAAACATTTTTAACTCCACCCTGTAATATTGCGCCCTACGAAAAAGCAAAAATTCTTTCACTACTTGATCCATTTGTGTTTTCACTGCCGCAAACACTGAAATATCCTACTCTGAGCCAGATGTTGGCTGAGTTCGTCTCTCTCTTATGTAGCTGTAATTAGTCAAAAAGGAAAAACATTCTAAAAAACCCTAAATAGACTGTCTAATGGGAACTTGTCATTCCTTGTTACTTAGGAGAGCAGAATCCAGGCTGTCTGTCCAAATTAATCTGCAGTTGAAACTTCTGCTTCTCTGTAAAGTAGGAGAAGCTGCTGCTTGGAAGTGTCACCTTCCCCCCTTGAGCGTGGGGACTCTGCACAAGGAGAGAGGAGCGAGGATTAGGGACAGGACAGAGGTGAGCAAACTGGTTCCCTGACAGTCCAGGGAGTTTTCTGCCAAGCTCAAAAGAAGGGGAGAAATGGTAAAAGACATCAGTCACCCAGAAGGCTTGCAGTTGAAATGATTATGTGCTTAAAGTTCAGAATTTGGGTGTTGTAGGATCGGCTCAGGAAACTATTTTAATAACGTGCTTAAATCCCACTAATTCCATGGGAATTCCCGAGTGAAGGATTCCTGAATAGGGATGGTTGTAACCTCAGGCTTAACAGTTTGACTCACAGCCTGCAGGACCAAGAGGAAGAGAGAGTCCAGAATGGAGCAGTTACCTTCAGACAAGTGATTGTGGTGACCCTCTTCTTCCTTCTAACTTAAGATACGGAATAAAAGGAAGAAAAAATTAGGGTATGTGAAAGGAAAAAAGTTTTGAGACAGCGAGAGTTTTTCACCTGCTTAGCTCTGATCACTTTGAGAGTAATTTGAGACACTGAAAATTTAGATGGGAACTAGAAAATATCAATGTATTCAAGAAAAGTCAAGGACTTCTTGGAATCCTCCTCATAGCTGATATCTCTTGTGATGCTGTGCCTTTTCCTTCCTGATGACGCGAACAGTGGAAAAGATAAATCTGTAGGTCCTTCACCTCTAGCTGATGAGGGCCTGGAGAAGGAGGGGAACCAGGGCTGCCTCCTCTGACAGTGGGAGGAAGGGGAGTGCTTGAACCTAGGCTTCTGAAGGACTGGAGTAGTCGTGGGGAGGGAGGGGGTCTCCACTGGGTCAGGAGCTGCAGTACAGACATCCATATTATGCATGATTTTCCTGTGCCAGCTTCTTTCATCACACTGAAGATGGTTGCTCCTTGCCTTTCCTTGTCAGCATCTCGTTGTCCATGACAAAGGTGATGAACAGGCAGCATAACCTTATGACTGGTCATTTTTTTGTGTGCTGCGATCTTCTAGCTGTCTCCCACTGAATGGTGCTTTTATGGCTGTTTGTTATTTCAGAGATAAATTGAATACTTAGGGGGAATTCAAGCTTTATTTTCAAAGCCAAACCTATGTGTCCGGAGTCCTGCAAAGGCCAGGGCCTTTGCTCGCAAGGGAACTTCTGGGACTGAATGGTGACATTCAGCCATCCACTTACTCTCTATTAAGCTGCCTACAAATAATTGGAGTACAACAGAGCCCAGTCCTTCTGCTTACACACAGATGATTTTCTTGGCTTCTCAGACTCAAACCGTGATGAGCCAGCTCTCATCCTGAATAATTTTTCCAGCAGTCCTTGTCCAAAAGGGCACTGCGCTTAATTTCCAGAAGGCATGAGCAGTTAAATATAGATAAAAGCACACATTTGAACCTGAAACATGCATGAATCAGGACGTCCTGAGGTCTGCAACAGCTAATGTAAAGGCATTGTTTCTCATGGGGGGGGCCCATTCTGGACCGTTTGCTCACCAGGCTTTATGTTTGGAACCATAAACTCCCCCTTGCATCTCATTAAGGATATTAAATTTTAAAGGCATTTTGATTAAGCATAAGAATTTTAAAACACTTTTAAAAGAGTCATCTGCCAAACATTAAATTTGCATAAAACCAAATGTGTTACTAACTCACAGGTAGTTCCACCTGCATAAGACATTTTCTTAGCAAAAGCTTAGTTCTCTACAAGCCTTTTTATGTAAGAAAGGTTATATACAGTAACTGAAGATTAAAATGCGTGATGTGTCTCTGCTTATCAAGGAAAACATATTGCAGCCCCAAAATAATTGAAGAAATTAAATTCTGATAAACCTAAATATTATCAACAGAGATTTCAGAAATCTCCCAGTTAGGACAGTAAGTTTTATGAAGCTGTACATGTACAAAATTAGAGGATATTCTTGAGATTTATACAAAATAAGTTAGTATGTGTATTTAAAAAAAGTCAGACATTAAATACAGACTGTTTGACATGGGGATTTTTTCCCTTTCTTTTTCCAGCGTAAATATGGCTGAACTTTCAGAGCCAGAAGGTACCGTAAACTGGAAGGAAAGATGTTTAACTCTGGAGTCACAGTTAATGAAGTTTCGTCTCCAGGCAAGCAAGATCAGAGAACTGTTAGCAGAAAAGGTAGGTCTCATGGTATGAATTTTAATGCTGTATAAATTATTTTATTTGATGATGAGAGCTTATCACGTGTAATAGTTTGAGATTACAAGTACTGGGATATTTTCAGAAGAAAAAAGAAGTGTTTTAGAACACAATATATGGAAACCAGGTATGTTTTAATGCTGTGAAAGAATTTCACACATGAGATTTGCCAGCAAGAAATGTTCATTTTCAAATAAGAACACACTGGCAGCTTTTCTGCAGAGAAAAATATGTATCCAGTAATCACTTTTACAACATTGAAGTTAATATTTAAGACATATTCCTAAGTATTTAAGGTATGATTTAAGACACAGAAATCATTGGGGAGATAATCCAGAAGTGTTATTTTCCCCAATATTCCTTACCAAATCATATAATTTACCAGACTTGGTTTTCCTATAATAAGACATCTGCAACTATGTCTCATCATGTTTGAAATATAAAAAAAACACCATTGTATTTACCTGGCAACATTTTCATGAACAAAGCAATTAAAAGAGTACAAGGGACAAAACATTCTAGAGAATCTTTGGGACTCTGTTATCATTGACTTCAGTGAATTTGTACTGAAAAAGTTATTTTGTCAAAACTGTTATATTTTTCCTAGAGCTAAATTTTCCATCAATTTTTCCCCCCAAAGGAAAAATAAAATTCATAACCTTTTGTAGTGTGTTAGAGTGATACTTTTACTGTATTCATTTATGTTAATGCTTCTCTTCTATTAACTTATCCAGTCTCACGGAAATACAGAAAGCCAGAAATACATTTAGCATCCACATTCAGCCCTCTTTGAATCATGCCATTTTACTATATTTTGGGGGGGGCAAGAACAAAATAGTATTCAAGCAGGAAAAACATGTATTTTTGTATTTATAAAGTCCATTAGATTTCTACATTACACATTATTTGTTAGTTTATTGACTGGTCAGTAAATTTTGTAAGGACCTTCTTTTAAGTCGTTCTAGTCAGAAAGCTTCTATTTTTCTGAGTAATAAAATACTATCAAAACCCTTGGTCGTGTCACTGCCCGGTGTCCGTTACCAAATGTCTGTGATGATGCTGAGGACCATATGCCCTGCACAAATCTCTGCAGATCTGCACTGACAGCCGCCCATCACTGTGGAAAGTAACCAATCACCCACTATTTTTATTGTTGAGCCAGTTTTTTAGTTTGTGGAGGGACATTCCCTCTTACCCTGTTGCAGTTTTTCCCTTTAAACACTTTCCAAAATGTAAATAATTATATAAACCAGATCTCCCCTATCTGCAGCTTTTGTGATCCCCTCAAAGAACTTCAATAGCTTTGTGAGCCAACACTCTCTTTGTAAGGGCCACTTTGACTCCCTCCTCATCTAATATACTTATCTGCATGGCCCCCTAATTCTGCTCATATAGTTTCCTCTCATTTTCTTACTAGAGACATCAGATTTACAGATCAACAGTTGCTTCAACTATGTCATCCAGTTCTTGACTGGATATCATTTGGCAATTTTGTTACTATTCATTTTATCTTCTTGTACCCTAATCTCAATTTGAGATGGAAAGAAAATGGAATAAAGAAATTCAGTATTTTCTGTACTAGATTTTTTTCATTAAGTATGTCTTTTTTTATGAAAGTGAACATGAAAATTTACAGCAATGTAAAATCATTTTATAATAATACTAAGTTCCACTGGAATTGTATTTTTACAGTTAGTACTCTAAATATCTGTGCTTTGGAATGGCTAAAAATATTGCTGTTAGAAACCAGTGTAGTTGAAAACTCTGTTTTTTTTACTCAATCCTGCAATTTCTCCATATTAAGGCAAACTCTCACTGAACAGGTATTGCAGAATATTGTGTTTTGGAAGTGCAACCACCTGGGAAAATGCCATCCTTTGACATTTCATTTAAAAATCTAAAAAAAAAAAAAAAAAGGAAAAAAGGAAACCTACTAAAACTACTTGTATCCTTCATTCCAGTTAGCAAAGCCCAGAGATGAGTTAAGAAATCATTCTCATCAGTCTTGGAGGAGAACATCCATCAGAGAGGACAATCCTGCCTGCTGTAAGACTCAGCAGATTATTGGGTGCTGACACAGTCAGGGCTGTGAGATGTCCTGTATCTCTGCTGTCTCTTTACCCCATTCAGATCACTTCTGCTTGGGATGGAAGTCCAGTGCCTAAACAGTGGACATGACTTTCCTGGGGACTTCCCAGCAGCCATAACTGCCATGTTTTATGCAGTTGCTGCTGATTATCATTTTGCCAACAAAAACATTGAGATTAATGAACAGCACTTCACAAAACTATCTGAGTTTAAAAAAAAATAATTTAGAAGTTTTAATGCTTTCTATTTGACTTCTCACTTGTTCCTTTACCGTTTGCAATTAGAGACTCTTAACTGCTAGAAATGTCCTCTTAATTAGTAGAAATGTATGCATGAAGTCGGCATATATAAAAAAAAATCAGAATAAGAAGGATAAAATCAAAATCTTCAGCACTGTGCCTGAAACAAAGCATTCAAAGGAAAATTACTCATTCTCTCTCATCTGTGAGAAACATGACTCAAAAATAGATAAAAAAAAAACTTAAGAACTTCTTGTGTTACTTCCCTCTTCTTTTAGATTGCCTCAGCTTTCCTGGAAGTTTTAGAAAAACCAAAGTGTTTACAGGAGGTAAAAATGAGAGAAATATTTTCTGTTGAAGACCACAGGTCCAGCAAGTATTCAGCTGGGATAATATGATATACTGCTCTCCAGAGCAGAGCATTTGCAGACTTCATGAAATACAATCCTTCTCCTCACTTCTGTCACTTCAACTTTTTAATATCAATCTTTCACTCATAAACTGGAATTCAACTGGGACATGCATCAAAGACTGGTCAGAGCTCAACAAAATAGATCATATTCATCTGCAGATTTACCACTCTTGCACAATTCAAAACCAACTATTTTCAAACTGGATGCTAAATCTTAGCATTTATTTGTATGTTGGTTTCATTTGTAACAATCCAGTGGTTATTTTTCACATATTTTTAAAATTCCAAATTATACAAACAATTCTCAGTATTTGTAAAGGGAAAGATAAACTTGCAGTAGTTTTGAGATTGAACTGCATGGAATTGTTACTCAAAAATATATTTGGGAAAGAGCAAAGTGAATAATTGAAGACCTGATCTGCCAATACTTGATGGGCATTCTGGTACTAATGACGAGAATGAGAGTACAGCTCATGTCAGTCTTTACAAGCACTTCCTAGATTTGTTACCTGTTACAGAATGAAACAAAATTGCAAAGCACACAAATATTTCTTACTCTTACTTTGATTAGCACAGGGCTTTATTTGTGGTTTTGTTTGTAATCATCTCTGTGCTATGAAATGTATACTAAAACATTGAACAATAGCTCCAGGCAGCGTTCTACTTCAAAACAGCAATACTGTGGCATGACAGACGTAAAACCCTCATGAGTATTAAACTATATAATTGTTGTAGAAAACAGAGAGAATGATACTGTAACACAAACAGGTGGTCTCTATGGCAGGAAGGCGAGGGAAGTGAATTGGTGGTAACTCTCCAGTCTTCCCCCTCTGCGTGCATTTGAGAGGTGTCTCTTCAAGGCAGTGAATCAGGAAAAGGAGGTTACATCCTATTACACTGCATGTATGACTTATCAGAAACTGCCACTGGGGTTTTTTCCCCTTAAATTTGTTCTATAGTATAAATGCAGATTTTAATAAGGGTTTGCTTTTTTCAGTATTTGTCTCTGTGACCTATGTGCTTCTGTAAATATATTCGGGCAGTGGATTAATTGAGGCACCTTTCTTATACACTGGAAATAAAATACCTTTGCAAAGTTGTTTTATTGAATAATGCCCCTGCAAACAAATGAACAATCAACATAGAAAGTCTTCAGTATATTCTTGTAATATATGTGTTCTAATTTAAAAAAGCAAAATATTTATTGTGTTGTCCAGCAAATGCTCATCCTTGAACCCCAGTGGTTGAGGAATTTGAGAAATTTGCATTATATAAGTACATTCCAGCAGGATGGCTACCAGAACTTTAATTTTGTAGTGAACCTGGGGAGAAGAAGAGAGAGGAGCGAAGGAATATACAATGTTTCCAGAAAAATAATCCATTCACTGTTGTTTATTTGTTTGGGTTTTTAATTTGTTTTCATTTTGCCAAGTAAAGAGTCTGTATTTATAAATCTAACATGAAAAGAAAGAGACCTTGTTGGAGTTTTAAGCAGAATCTGCTGCTGTAAGTGGGAGAGGTCTTTACAGGAATTTAAGGAATGATTTAGAAAGTATCCCTAGTACGCCAAATTTAGGATGGCTGTGGAACTGAGTTTTAAGTAGAAGCATTTATTTTAATGCAGCTTGAGTCCTATGCATATGAAGAGTTTACTAAAAAAAACCTGAATTGAGTAAAAGATTACAGTGTTCTACTGCAAGTTTAGCTCCTGGGTAGCATTTCATGTCACAGGGGAAGTTGGTGACCCTCATTCTTTCCATAGTAAGTACATTTTTCACCTCAAGTGTGTGTGCAGCGTCAGGTATAAAGCTAATGTTTTTCCTATCACTAAAAAATCCTTTCAGTAAAAGAACTACATAGCTGTGTTAAATTTCTTCTTGGGATGCCTCCACCGAATTTATTTTTCATCAGACCCCATAAGGACTGAATGTGGCCATATCCCAAATGTTGCAGTATGGGCTGTCCAGTAATACTCAACATTCACATGCATGGCCAAGTTTGTCTCCTTCAGCCCTGATGGTCATTATTGTATACTTTGAATGATTTTCAACAAATGGTTAAGAGAGAGGATTATTTTCATACGTGTATTGATTTGTTGCTTTTAACCTTCCATTTGGATATTCTCTGTACACATGCTCAGCTGGCAACCGAGTATGTACATGGCAAATGCACTAATACTTGTACTTTCTTATTACAGATTATGAATGTTGAATGATAACATTTTTAGGCCAAACACTATTTCCAGTTTATTCCACAGCATAACACATTACTGATTTTCTCTTACAAACCAACAGCTAAATCCATGTTGCACTGTATTTTTATTCATTTTGCAGGCAAATTTAAAGTATGTCATTTGACATTTCAAAATGAAGCAGATTTGATGTGTTTTGTTATCTGTGGCATGACAATTTCAAGATTAATGTTTTCAGAGGAAAAGTCCGTAACACATTTGACTTATGCAGTGATTGCCAATGTGAAAACTGTAAAAAAGTACAATAAGTATTTCCATTTGCATTCAAAGGTTTATGAAGGGTAAAGTAAAAAGGAGCAAAATACCATAGTGCCAAAATTATTAAAATGAAGGTTATTTTTCAGTATTTCAGTACTCTTAAAAAACTTCTTGTTGTAGAAAATAATTCGGATGCAATTAGGAAGATACAAACAGGAGAAAGCAAGCAGAGTTACAGAGAATAAAAGTTAAAAGTTTATATGGTCAGGGTATTAGGTTTGTTTATGCCTTTTTAATACCTATACTCTTTACCCTATAACTCTATTTTTATCCCTTGTCTAAAAGCTTGTGCTGTGCCTTTTTTTAACGGTGGCTTTGTTTTTATTGATTTTTTTTTTTAACTATTTTTGTACATCTTAAACCTACGTTCTTTCTAGGGAGGGTGAAGATGGAAAAGAAAAAGTTAAAAAGAGAACTCAGGAAGCAATAAATTAGCTGTTCTTGTAGAGGCCAGGCTGGGTAATGACATGAAAGAGCACAGCCCTTGCTGTGAGGCCAGAGGACTGATCCCTTTCCTCTGGTGGCACAGGGAGACAGGACACCTGTACTATTCCAGCCCATCTGAGATCAGTAAGTTGCTGGAAGTTGTGGAAGCTTCAATAGTGGGCAGCTAATATATGTTTAGCATTTCACTTGTAGGAGCTATGAGATGTTTTTCTCCATTTTTCATGGAAGGAACTCTTTTTGCACTTGGAAATTATGCACTTAATTTTCATTCCCTCCGAGAGTATTTTCAGGCTTTAAATATCTGTTGTCATGTCTTCAAACTGCATTATGCTGCCTTACATATATTTCTGGAATCTCTTGCTCCTTTACCGTCTGTGTTTCCTAGGTGTCCTATACACTGCGATTTAATGAATAAATTCAGTTTCAGACGAGTTTTCAATTTTTTAAACTTTGGCAGTCAGTGGTACGTTTGATTCTTAAGGCACTTCTCAGGCACGGGCAGGGAAAAAGTCCCTCCTGTTCAGATGGTCATGTTGGGGCTCTAATCAGAATTCACAAGGCAGGGAGACAGAAGTAGCAGAATTTCCACAATTGCAGTACAATGATCAAAACAAAACAATGCAGGCAGCTGCCTTGTAATAGAGATGAACAACCAGTTGTTGATACCTTTCTCTTTTCATTTTAAGCACCATGTGAGACTTCTTTTGCCTTGCCTGCCAAAGTGCTTTGGTACATCCTTCCATCTTGCTAAACTGTATCTTCTTCGCTAAACTTCTTTCAAGATTTTGAATACTATAATAATGTCTGTTTGTGCTAGAGTGGCGGTGCCTACCTAATTTGTATTTGATTGTGTCTCTGCAACTTAATTATCAAGGCAAGATGTGAGTTGGAAAAGAAGACAGCCAGAAAGAGTGAACATTCCTAGTATTTTACCAGGCTTAGGAAAGTCCTATGACTGACATTGGGAAAAGCACAATTATTCAGCCAACACAACATGCTGCTCATTTGACCTTCCGTACGCTGCCTCCTCAAATCCCACTGCTGAATTTAACTTTTTTGAATCTGTATATTTGCTGGCAGCTGTCCTAGGCAACTAATTCTGGAAGAGTTCCCTCCCTGGGCCTTTCTGTTCCATATTTTTAATTTATATAATTTCCAGAAGAAATCATTAATTTTACTGTAATGAACACAGCTGAAATGTGAAAGATTGCTTTTTCATATGTACTTTTCACACATATAACAAGCACTGGGAAAGCGTTTTGACCTAAATAATTATTCTTAAAATCATGTTAAAATATTGAAAAGAACTTGAAAGAAGTAGAATATAACTCAGTGGTGGAACCAGTCTCACATCATGGAGACTGATAAAAATTCTGAGTCTGATCATTTTGGAAACTGAGCAGATGGAGACTGATAATTTTTGTAGGTTTCATTTTGTTCCAAGGGAAGGCCTTTGTGCTAAACATAGCTCATGTGAAGGAGCTGAAGAGCTAAAAAGGAGAGTTCAGAGAGACTTGCAATTAAGAAGTGCCTTTTGCCTAACTAGGAGAGCGGTGCCGGAAGTTGCTGTAGCTAGAAATGGACAGGATTGTTATTCTGCACATCAAGACTGTAGAACTACTTGCCATCTTCAGAAGAAGCAGGAGGAGTATATATGTGTGTGTGTATGTGTATGTGTATACATACATACATATATATAACACTGTCATCAAAGACTAAATTGCTTTTACACTTCATATTTCCGACCACGATTGAGGCAGAGAAAAGAAATAACCCCTGTGGTGACCAGTCTGAACAGAGACAGAGATAAAATGAAGAGGAGTTAGTTAGATGGCAAATTTGCAGAAGAATATTTGACACTGCTTTGTTCATGAGAAGAACTGTAGTCTTTTACCTTGTAGGTAGTATTAAAAATGAAGAAGATGAGAGAAGAAAAAAATGGGAGTGAGCTGAAGAGTGGCGGCTCGTGAGCCGTCAGGCTGTGAGCACTAAGCTGAGTTTTGCACTACTCATAACCTACGTGGGCATTCAGATGGGATTGGAAGGAAAAATAAAGCTGGAGCTAGAGCTTCTGGGATTTAAGCCAGATAACTAATTCTTTCTTTTTCATGTAGGATATAATAACAAACAGTAGAATTCTATATACAGTAAAATAGTGAAGAAAATTCACCATGCTTGGTCTGTGAATAGCCTAAGGAACATTTGAGCCCCATTAAGACTTAGCCTTTAGCATTAGCCCTTTTGGGGAAATCTATGGCAAAAAGAAGATAAGGTTCATAAAGCAGTTCTGCATTCTAGTGACTAAATCCACACCATTGAGAAATATTTGTATAGATTTCATCTTGTTCTATGGAAATGCTTTTGTGCCAAAATATTCAATTTAATTTTTTACTGAAGGCATGTTTAATTTTATAAATATAGGTAGGTCTGAAGTATCAAATCCTAGATTTGTGAGACAAAATGGATTTCTATTAATTAGTTATTAAAGATAAGTCTTTTTAATTAATGTATTGCATTTGGGATAAAAAAATCATCCAGTAAAGAGCAAAGTGTATCTTACATAAGGCAGGTGCTAATTCCTTCTTTAGAAATTACCCTCTCATTTATTTTTCCTGTAAAATATTAATATCGTGATTTTACATCTCTATTCTTTAGGTGTTTTGTCTATGTGGCTTAATTGGTCAGGTCATATTTTATAGTTGTGGTTTATAAAGATTTAGCGTTGTTCTTCTGGAAGATACATAATATGTAGAAGAGAAATCAGTGTCGAGTCAAAAGGAATAATGTTTGAAAATATGGGTGGAACATACCCAGTCAGCTTTTTAATAAATGAGTTACAGAAGTAGGAGGAATATTACTGTGTTTTCCTAAGCTAAACCACCAGAAGAGAGACCTTTTTGTAAAAAGAGTAAGTCATGCTTCTAAAACAGTTTTACCATTGCTTTTAACAAATGTATGCAAGGCTTTATACATGCATAGATTAGGCATAGCATATTTTAAAACAAGAAAACTGGTAGTTTTTTTCTTGTTTTAAAACAAGAAAGTCTTCAAAGCAGACTTTGACTTGCTTTTAAGCAGTACTGGCTCTTTTCTTACGGAAATGCAGGGATTTGTTGAAATATTTGGGTTTAAACATAGGAATATAGAACCAAAAGGGGAAATCTTGGTCACGTGTGGTGCTCTGGAATAGCTGGCAGGCATATTCTTCAAACCATTTATAAACTTATCAAGCACCACAGAAAAAGTCAGATCTTTTGCCTTTAGAGCTTCACTTTCAAGGCAGTTCCAGAATCTTTTTCAGTCAATATGGAAAATGAGGCTATTCTGATTTCCAGCCTATATATGTTCATCACCTGTTTCTATCTGCTTACACCTTTGAAAGACAGCTGTAGGTGTGTTTATCCCTCACCTGCTTCTCCTATTTGTTTATTTGTAGAAGCAACTATATACCCATGCTGCTTTGGTTTTGGCAAGACCTATGTGGTATGAGGACTGATAATTCACTGAATCTAAAAACGGACAGATTTACTACTTTTCTTTTTATGTGGAACATTATTTCTCAACCACAGATGGTTTGGGCCTTTTTTCAGATGAGGAAGAACTGAAAAACTGAAACGAAAGGAAAAAAAGCAGACTCTAAACATACCATTCTCAAGTCTCTGGAAGCTCTGCTCTTAATCAATAGACAGCCTGTATTTCTCCTTCAGAAACATTAGGTTTAAACTAATTTTTCATTTTTGAAAACTCTGAGCTATTCTCAGCACGCTTTGAAATGCTTGCAGAGAATTGATGCTTTTCATTCATTAATTGTCGTATTTTTTCCTGTATGTATTTCAAAAAGATTTCCAAAAAGTCTTCGTGATACAATTGTGTTGTTTACAATATTAAAAATGAGGAGGCAGTGCATTATGCCCTGATTAGAATATAAATTTTAAATGTGAATGGGACAAGTTATTATGTTGAAAATTGACTTGGATAAAAAACTACGTTTTTGTCCCTATAAATAACATACATTTTCAGATCTCAAAAAGGAAATAATTCCAGCAATTTTTATTTTTAAAATAAAGGATTTCCTTTAAAATTATTAAATAACTATGTCAAATATCAGGAAAATTACCGATTTAGTGCTGTAATTTCTCTCTCAAACACCTTACAGAAACAATGATCTGTATATATATGTATATAAATGAACGTATATATACATATATATGCATACAAAGGGAATATTTTTGAAATTTATGCATGATGACTTTGAGTTTATACCCTTTGGTGATTTCATGCAATACATATTTTAACAAAATAAAAATTTCTTTACTTGAACAAAATATATGTTGAATATTTCTGAATACAGCTAAGAAACTTCCAGGTAACCTTTGAAATAGAATCGCTACGTGTTTTGCATTTGTATTGAAAAAACTTCCCAGTGACTGTGTGTTGTGCTTCAATGTCCAGACCTCCAAGGCAGTACACCTCTTTGGGTTTATTGCTGCCATGTTTCTTCAAAGCAATCAGTATTTGTTCACATGTGGCATTTCTCTGCTCATTGTTTGAACAAAAATAGCTCAGTTTGATGAGTGTCAGATGTAGAGTGGTTATTTCCTCACTAAGTTTAAAAACAAATCTGTTTCTAACAATAGGTACTGTTTTCCATAATTCAGATAATTGATGCAGCGTGCACTAATGCAATTTCTGAAAATTATAAGAGGATTTTTACACTTAGGAGAAAGTGTAGGTTAAAGTAGCAGTCTGTCCTTCTGTACCTGTGTTGATACTGTTCTTTCAGTCAGTATGCACGTGTTTTTTGTTCATGGTCCTAAAACATTTATTCTTTATATTTAAGACTGTAAAACCAAAATCAGTATAGATTATGACAGGAAACCTCTGAATCCTTAATGAATTTTGGGAAGAGCCTGCACTAATCATAGATGTGATCCTGGTGATTTGCGTAGGGGTACATAGAAAGAAGCTGGTGCAACAGAGGTCTAATTCAACAGACTTTTCTGTTTTTCAGATCACTTTCTGTGATTTGAAAAGTCAGAGTTTGTCATCAATATTCAAGTTGCAGCCATAGGTGAGAGTTCTTTCTTCTGTGTCTGTAAAGTACACTGACCTTTACCTCTCAGTGTGGATATGGCTACAGTTACCTGCCACGTCCATCAGGAGGTTAAGTTTAGGTAGTATTTCCCTTTTTGGGGGGGTTGGTGGGTTGTTTTTTTTCTGTTTCTTTGATTTGAGGATCTCAAGCTATCTATCCATGGTCTGAAATTGTCTTCATAGTCACTGGCTAAAGAGAATTAACCACTGCATTTTATTCTTGACGAGTTCAAAGCATGACTTTTGATTTAAACAATTAGCTATTAGTCCAATCATGTATTTTCACCTTCTCTCTCGGTAATGCTGTGATCATTGTTATGAAACTTCTTACTACCTTAAGAAGAAGGTTTAAGGTTAGGCTTTCTTTGTGAAGAGAAATCCTTTCCTTGGAACTAGGTCCAATCTTTTGCCCAACAAGTTTGATAACTTTCAGAGTATCCTAAAGCAGTAATTTTTTCTTTTTAACTTTACAGGCCTATAGAGTAGCATAGTAGTATAGATGTAAATCTAATATTTCAGGTAAAACCATTTTGTGGATTCGTTAGAGATTATTTTTATGTATTTTATATGTTTTATATTATATATAATTTTTTATATATATGTTTATATATTTTTTTAAAAATTCTTTATCGTTACAATAGACACTAGAAAACAAACCTATATAAATTCTAAATAAAGGGAAAATCAGGACTTACTTAGTAATTGTTATGTGGCATCGAATTATTGAAATGCTGGCCAATTTAACTGTAATAAAAGTGCTCATGTTTGGTAACTATGGTATTCCATTCTTGCTGAATAATATACATTGCTTTTTTTTAACAGGAACCTCCTAAAATAAACTGAAGACCCTTTAGAAATTTTCCAAATAAAATCTCACATTTAGTTGTTGCCAGGATGCTGACTGACGTATCTGTATTGTGAGATCACATAAAGCTTCTTAGAATACCTTCTTGAAATAGTTGACTCTTAAAGAAGCAACAATAAACCTTCTTCCATTTTTAATCTCTGAATTCTATTTTTCTTGGTAATTATTCTCTCAGCTCCTTTGGCTCTTAGCTTTACATTCATCTTTGCAACAGTTTTACTCAAATCATATTTTTTGTCCCAATAGTTTACATGAACATATTATTATGATCCTGGTCCTGTGCATATATTCCTAGCAAGAGGAGCATTGTGCAGTTTCAGTGCAGAAAGACAGAGGGAAGTTAGGTCTTCAGTGCACTGCATTATCCAGAGCTCAAATTGTTGTGTGGAAGAGCAGTGCTACTGCTTAATGCTTGTCCAGCAGTTAAGCGGTCAGTAGGTACTGCTAGAGAAACTAGTTGCTTTCAGGTTTAAGCTGAGTCAGAGCTAGTTAAACTGCAGTGACAGCTGAGTGGACCAGGAAAGCAACATTTCCAGGTTTTATTTCCATTTATTAAATCTGCCAGGTTTCTGGTGCGACCTTACAGCTGAAATGAATTATACTTACGGGACATAAATAACTTGCTGATTACAGCCACGGCAATCACATGCATTTGCAAATTGTTTGACAGTGAAAATTGATGAACAACTTGCTGCTCATCTACAACGAAGCTCACATTATAAATATATGAATGAGTTTTCTGTCAATATATTATAGAATATGAACAATGTTCGCTATTGATATAATAGCTGCACTTCTACTTGGTTTAGCATAGTGATTTTACTACAGTGGAATAATAGCTGACCATATATTCAGAAATAACCTCAATTTCTGAATCCTCAACTCACTAAAATAGAAATGTCTTAAAAGCTACATTAAAGTGAGTCTTGTAAACCAAACTTCTGTTTGAACATAAAACTGAAAAGACAGATAGAAAGTAACCTTAGAATTCAAAATTCTAAAAATTAAAATCTCAACATGATGTCATATCAATAAGAAATTAAATAGATGTGACCAGAGAGGAAGAAAGAAGGCTCATCTCCCTGTCCATCTGTCGGGGTCGTTAGTACATGAATGACTGGACGATCATTTCCTAAGAAACATTCTTGCAAAACAATTCACCGGGGACCCGACCATAACTGTGTGTACTTGAAATGTTTGTTGCTCTTGTGTCAGTGGTGTGTTGTGGTATTGTGACATAGACTTCGGGTTTTTGTATTGTATGAGAAAGTACTAGAAGGTCAGTCACAGCTTTTTTTTTTTGTTAGTGAAAACTCATTTTCTCCATTTTCAATTTTTCATTGTTAGGAAATGATGACTCTGTGTCCTTGTCTGGATGAGGTGGTAAAAGTACACAAAACCGTTCCATGTGACTGACAACATAATTGGGATGAGAAATAGAGAGTGAAACAGAAAGATGCCAGAAATCAAGTAAACAAAGGCCAGAATGAAACTGATTATTTTGAAACCAAGCAGTAAACTGGAGAAGAAATAAATGGTTTTCATTTGCATTATTTGTATCATATGCTTTTCTGTGAACAATTTTGAAGCTGAATACCAAGTATCCCAATGTTAATTATTTGATGTATCTTCCTCTTCAGATGAAGTGACATCTTAGCTAGGTTTTTCCTGAGAACCAGTAAGTCAGAGATCCATGGTTTGGGTTTGAAGGGACCTTAAAGATCGTCTAGTTCCAACCCTCTGCCCTGGGCAGGGACACCTTCCACTGGACCAGGTTGCTCAAAGCCCCATCCAGCCTGGCCTTAAACACCTCCAGGGAAGGGGCATTCACAACTTTCCTGCGCAACCTGTTCCACCCTCCTGAGTGTCTCACCACCCTCATAGTGAAAAATTTCTTCCTGATATCCAATCTAAAACCTTAAGTCATGGAATACCTTATATATAATACTTTCTACTGTAATTTCAAACCACAGTTTACTTTTTAAAGAAGTCATGATGGTGTCGTTCACCTAAAGTAGACTAGAGACTTAACAAAATGTAACAAAATGTAACCAAAGTATTTATTTCTGGCCTCTTCAGTTCCACGTTGCTGAAAAAGCCTTCAAAATAAATCATGTAAAATGCAGGGGTTTTCCAAGGTCAGGGGCAAAGTTCGAGCCCATGATTTATTAGGCATCATTATAAAGTAATGGGTCTCTCACTGCTTAGAAATGACCTGGACTCCTCCATGCTCTGCTGGTCTCTGTCTTCATCCATTTCTACTGTGGTTTTTCACACCTTTTTTCTGTGGAGCACCTGAGTCCATCATGCCTCTTCTGCCACATACCTCCTTTCACAGAGGGTAGAGGAGACTAAGACAGGCACAATTTCTCCCAAAAGCTGAGTTTGTTGACTCAGAGGAATTAGCAGCCAAATTGTATGATGTGCCAAGTACTCTTTACTCTTGCCAGTTTTGGAAGGACATGAAGGAGCTTAGCACTTTCAAAGCCTATAAGCCTGCATGAGGAAAGTTTCAGGGCTATTGTCAAAGGAATTTCTACTCTTGGTAGCAGGGAAAAAGCAGTATGTCATATAGCAGCCATAAAATGATAATATGAAGAAAAGTTTTTTGTTTTTTTTTTCTGTAGAAGAATCTTAATGATGTTTTATTATGGTCATAATGATGAATTATTTTCCCAGTCTGACACACTGTTTATCCTTCTATTTATTTTTATGCTCCTGCTCACAACTTGTATTTTCATTTTCAAAAACAGACCATGAAAATATGTTTCACTGTGGTATTTCTGGCGATGTGCAGAAGGCACTGCCATTTTACTATATGTTTTTATGTATCTACAGATGCAACAGCTTGAGAAACAAGTTATAGATGCTGATCGTCAAGCAGAGAGAGCTTTTCAACAGGTATATGTATAAATTGGAAAATATCTCCACTAGCTATGTGCATGTTACTGTAATGAGGAGAAATTCAGAAAATTGCTATTTTTCTTAAGTATTGCTCCAAAGGGAGAAGACAGTTTACTTTTACATCTATTGATTTGTCTTATCAGGGATGTTCTAACACCTTTCTCTGCTCGCTATCCAGTTCAGTTCAATAAAGTCAAAGCTAACAGCATGAATCAAAAATAGATACCTGTCATGACCTTCTTCACTGATGCATCGTGAGTCTTTGATGTATGATGCACATGGAAACAAAAGGGAGAGGAAACAGCGACGTATTTTAGAAAATCTGTAAGAAAATAAAATGAAGTTATCCAATACAGTCTCTAAATGGGATTATTCTATGTTCTTTGATTTTCTTGAAGAAGTTGTCATCTAAAGAATGAGATTGTGGCTAAATACTTAACCAAAGTTGTCTTTTGATTCCAAATGGCAGATATAGCTACTGCAGATATTTTATGAAAATATCTCTAGTGTTCCCTAAAAATCCTTCATATCTTACTGTGAGGCAGATAGAAACTGAAATTGTATGAATACAAATGTTCATGTACTAATTTGGTGTTAGAAAATGTTCCTGACTACAAGCCAGGGACTTTTTAGCCATTTTTTAGCATGCTTTTGATAATATGTTGGGGGTTTTGATATTGTGCAATTATTTATTTATTAATACATCGTTTATTAAGTCTAACAACAGCTCCTTATATATAAATTGCATTATTCGGATATTCGTGTTTCTAACAGCTTGTGCATTACAAACCTAGAAGCCTCTCACTGATACTAACAAAATCTGTTTATGGTCTATGAGTATTTTGCCAGCCCTATTGGTACTAGATGCATAGGAAGACACAACAAACTGTGGAATTTCTTCTCAAATAGGCTTCAGAACTTTGCAGGATTATCTTGCATCTTAAATGTGGAGACAATTTTAACAGTGCATTTTGTGATTAAATTACTACCTTTGACTTGGACCATTATGTTTCTTAAAGTCTTATGTTTGACCTTCAAATAGGTGCAGGTCATGGAAGAAAAATTAAAAGCAGCTAATGTTCAAACGAGCGAATCAGAAACCAGGTTGTATAAGAGATGTCAAGATCTGGAGATCGTGATACAAGATAAAAATGACATAATACAAAAATTGGAGCAACAACTTGAAGAACAGGTTAGAAATAATGGTGTTAGAAAAGATGAGCATCAATTCCATTCTTAGTTATACCCAAGGAAAATAAAAATTAAGATCAATAGAGAAGACAAGATGTTGTTTGATTAAAGAGGTTCCCATTAGAAGTATATCATTTGAATAAGGTTTATTCACTTGCAGATTATGCTCTGGCCTTTGAAAGAACATCTGTTTTATGAGGTTATCTGTTTTAAGACGTTCTTCCTCTTCAGTGTCTCCTCTGAAGAGCTTTCATTTTTCCTAGAGGACAGAGGAGCAGCAGCCTCTGTAAAATGCCTATTCATCTTTTTTTTTTTTTTTTTTTTTTTTTTTTTTTTTTTTTTTTTTTTTAAATCACCATATATTGCCCAGGAGACTGAATTACTTCAAGCAATTTTAGGATTTGTGTCTGAAAATACTACTCATGCACACTATAATACTCAGTGAAAAATATGCTTGTGTCAATTTTTTTTCCAGAAGCAAATTAGACTGCAAGAAGCAAAAATCATAGAAGAAAAAGCAGCTAAAATAAAAGAATGGGTGACAGTCAAGCTCCATGAGGTATAACTCTTGCTACAATACCTATACAGAAAATATAATGATGTGACTGGGTATCTGTTAAAGGACCTTATGCCGTATTTTAAAAAACTTGCTTCCCAGTTTCATTGATCTATATAGTTATTTGCTTGAAAGAGTAAAAATGAAAACAACAGCAGAGAGGGCAGAGTATCCATGGCACTTAAATTCCAATGTTTAATCTGGTCAGCTGGTGTATCTTCATGGAGAAAGGGCCTAGAACTGCTCTCTGGCAGGTCTACCTATCTCCACTAATTGTGAGAGATTAGCCAGCAAACTGAGCTTGCTCAAGCAGATGCCTCAAGTGTGAATAATCCCCAGAAAGCCAACCAAGTCTTCTGGGATTTGGCAGAAAAAAAGGACTTGATCATTTTTTATTTTCCAATGCGCGCAGTATTCGTAGTTACGAATAGTTTCAGTGGCACCAGCTCTGTTCTGCAAAGAAACCAGTTGTCTCCTTTGTTTCTCTGCTGTGGTGAGATTACCATGTCTTTGCCCTGCCTAAGGCTGCTGGGTTTGGTGTGCAGCTGTGATTTCTCCTCCTTGTGGGAACAAAATTTAAAGTTGCCCATAAAAGTTAAAATCCTACTCAGTTGTCGTGAACTGGAATTTATACTCACTCCAGTTGAATAACAATTAAATTATTATTTTTAAAGTAGGAAACTAGAAGTATCATTTACTATTAGTCTGTGAGGGGAGTTTTTGAAAATACATGCAATTAAGTTTGGCTAAAATTATCTAGAAAAAGCTTGGACAAAATCAAATGTGACTCAGACTATTTACTTCGCTTAAAACCTGGAGAATCTCAAGCTAGTGTCACAGGTGGCTGGATGTCACCCAGTGGGAACTGGAATTGCTGGCCCCCCTCTGTGTGATATGGCAAACTGACTAAAATCTTCTCTTTGCCTAATTTGGACCGGGAGTTTGAACCAACATCTTTTATCTCTGGGTAGTGAGCTACAGCAATGGGTTGTTGGGGTTTTTTTTGCTTTAGAAGGTCTTCTGTTTTGTATAAAGTTTTTCGGTACCTATTTTTTTAATCTTTGCCATGGGATGGCAGGAGGCATTAGCACCTTCATTCCCTCTTAATTCCTCTGCTTGTTTTTGGGTTTGCCAAGTGGCACAAAAGTTTGTAATTCTAGTTTGTAATTCTTCTGTTAAAAATGCCAATGCAGATTTCTTTTTTGTTAATTATTAAGGCTTTTTAAAGCAGTTGTGGGTTGTTTAACAGAATAATTTTAACAGAAGTTCAGCCAACAGTCATTGCAGGGAATTTCATTGTTGAGAATAAACAAATGCCTGGAGTGCATTAAGAGAAGTAGCAGAGAAGAGCCTTCCATTTGAACTAGCTTTATCCTTAGATAGGCAAAAATTAAGAGAAAATCTAAGTGATGTAATGACTTTAAAAATTGTTTCACCAATAGATGAGATGACATTTATATGCTTTCAGTTAGAGGTAGAAAATCAGAACCTTCGCTTGATCAACCAAAAGCAAACCAAAGAGATGAAAACAGTGCAATCTAAACTGCAAGGTAAATGTACAAATCTTAAAAACTTCTGTATATATTGCATACTTCTTTCTATTCCCTATCAATTTGTGCATCCACATAATTGAAGTAGTCTGTGAAATGACAAAGACTTCAGTTAGTATGAATTGACATCAGAGTGACTGTACATGAAGGTGTTGAGCAAGCAATAATTTCATTTTTATTAAAAAGACAGGCAGACAAACCACAACTGTTATTTGTTGGGTGAACAGGTGTCTATGTTATTTAAGAGGTTCTCTAAGGAGTAAGATTTGAGTGGATTTCTGTCAGATCTTTGTTTTCATTTCTTTTTAGCATAGGTGATCCCAGCACTGTTAAGGAATAGATGAATGTCAGTCTGCATCTGCTTTTTCTACCAAATGCTAAGTTGGGAATCAAAATTCAGATCAGATTGTTTTAGTTACTACATTTGACTGTGGTGATCCAAACCATTAATTCAGCCACAGCTGAACCCAGCTCCTCTCCAAGTGGATATAGTTAGTTTAAAAATAATAAAATGTAAATATGGGAAGGAGGAATATCCTCTCCAAAGAGCATTATTTCACATTTCAATTTTTTTTGCCACTGTATTGCCTGTTCACCAACCTTCTTAAGTCTCTCTGACAGTTCCCACAGTCCTCTCCATACTTAGCTGACCTGACAGCTTACTATCATCTGAAAATCTTGGTAGTTTGCTACCTAATCCTTATTTCTTCATGATGTATCTCTTGTATATATGCACATACACATTTAGAAATGTGTGTATATGTTTATATATGTGTGTCTTTGCACAGGTAATATGCATAATTTATGAAAATATAAATATTTACAAAATACATGTATACACAATACGAAGCTTTTAAACTAAGATGCACCTGTCCATGAAGAAACTGTATTGGTTTGTTTCTTTGATATTTTTTAATCAGTAGCGATTCTATATACTTCAGTACTAAACAGCTTTAAGCCCTCCTCTTCTGGTAAATCTATTCAAAGGCTTTTTGAGACATGAAGAATTTGTCAGCTGGTTTCCAACACACATTTACTGATAGCAAAGAAATATTAAGAAATTTGTTACCATTTGCAGTGTCCATGCTGGTGCAGGTTATAAATTATCATCATGTTTTAAAGTTTACAGGTATGAATAAGGGCCTTTTGTTCCTGGATCTGCCAGGACAATCTGTGCCGAAGGACAGGTTTCATATTCTCAAGGCAGTTAATCATTTTACGTTTTCACCTTCTCTTGAATTCCTCCATATATACCTTCTAAGCCTGATAGCCCACTCCTTTATATTTGCTGTAGGACCTGTTACAGATTCTCTTAATATTTTTATCTGAAGGGAAGGTCACCACATATTTTAATACTATTGTTCCACAGTCTTTCACATATTATATACTCTAAGCCAATCCACAGGTTTAACTTCAGTCAAAGAAGAATAAGATCAGGTATTTTTACTAGGTTTTCATTCTGTATTAAGTGCATGTTTTATATCTTATTTTTTAAAATTAGGGTTTTTTTCTTTCTACACTAAAAAGTCTGTCTTTAAAAACTAGGAATGTGGCTCCGGGTTTCTTTTGATATAGAGAGGTATCAGGTAGATTTTATTTATTTATTGTGATTTTTTAATTATCTTTCTGCTAAATTTTAGTTATCTTAAATAAAAACAACAGCAAACTACACTGCAGAGTAAAGAGTAACATAGCTTGCTGTATCCCATTAAGACAAGATTTCTGAATTACTGTTCTTCAGAAGCTACGGGCAAGAAATCTGTTACTTCAGCACAAAAACCTGGAGAGTGTCAGCGACTAAGCAGTTTGACTTTCGGATGCTTTTCAAATAGAGCAAGAAGTCCTCAGCCGTCTCCTAAGTTTGAAGAAACAAGCAAGTCTTCATCTAAAGAGTCAGACTACACTGAAGGCACAAACCTGCTAGGTACTTAGTCACCAATCCTGCCGCTTTATTCTGACACAGGTGGAAAACTAAAATCGACAGCTATGTCAGTGTATCCAAGCCCTCTGTTCTCAAAGTACACAGCAGTACTCTCTCCCTCGTTAATGCTGGTCTCTATTACTAGCAAGAAATCCTGATGAGCAGTAGAGTCTCCATAATACCACTAAGAGATTGGTTGGCAGTGTGCAGTGGCTGTCAGGTGCTTTGGCTGCAAAGGAAAGAATTTGCTGTGGCCCAGGTTTGCTTCAGGGTGGTGTAAGGGGGAGTCTGTTACATTTTTATGCCTGTGTAGCGTCTCATCTAAGTCCGGTTTCTGTTTATTTTATCTATGCTATCAGTGGTGTCCCAGTGTTAGTTTTATGCCCTAACTCAACAAAATTAACTCAGTATTCTTTCATTAGTATGATCAAGATCAGAAAAACAGAAGGGAGTCTCAGAGGTATTTTCTCACTATAGTTTCCTGTCCAAAGAAGGAGAAAGCTCATACAATTTCCCCAACAAGCCCTGAAGTCTGGTAATGCCAGCAAATTGGTGTGCTGTTATGCTAATAAGCAAGTCCATTGCAGTTTGCTACTTCCCTTAAGCCATGAAAAGCTCAGGAAGGAGACTGTTGCTCTGATCCTTTGTGTGAGTCCCACAGCACCCAGCATTTTCTCTGCAGTTAATCATCCAAAATCAATCCAAAATTGTAAGTTGAGGTCTGTAGAAAATCAGAAATTGAAATAGATCCTATTAATATTTTGAGTATTTATATTACACTGAGTTCATTATGAAGGTGGGTATGTATTGTTACTTCAATTTTTATAGATGAGAGAACAGAAATAATAATCTTTATTTCAAGGGAAGGGATAAGAAATAGAACCTTAGACTGGCCTAGATGGAAACAGATGAACTTTTTGTGACTTCGTTACTTTAATGTGGACTAAATTAAAATCTTGGGCTTATCCATCCACTTGAACTTCATCCAGCTATTTAACATTAACTTTCCCAAGTGTCTGTGTCCCTAGTTCTTGCATCTGTTTTAACTCAGCGGGAGCACGTAGGCCTCACTGACGCTCTGCAAGCTATAGCTCTCTCTTGCAAAACCAGGTAAAAGTGAACAGCAGAAGCAAAGCTATTTTTAATACAGTGTCTTTCCCTAAGCATTCTTTATGAGCCTCTCTTGTATATCTTAAGCATTCACCACTGGGAATACAATAATAGCTTGCAGAAGAAATGTCTGTGTATAAACACTGTGGAAATGCTCAGAATATTTGATTTGTTAATGTAAATCTTTTCTGACAAGCTTTTATTAAACTTTAATTTTCCTTAGATAAAATAAAGCAGCTAAATTTATATGCCCTTTTAAGTCTCTGGGTTTTGGGGGTTTCTGTTTGTTTGTTTGTTTGTTTTCATACATATGTGGTTTACTTTAAAATATGACTTCACTCTGCTTATCCTTACTTCTATTGCCATTTTTAGTTTGGGAGAACTTTGAGTAATATCTCTTACAGTTTTTTGGAAACATCATCGCAACTTCAGTTGCATTCAAAAATTTATAATGCTTTTCTAAAGGTTTATTATTTACAGTATTAAAAAAACATAAATGTGCTTACGCATTTGAAATTATTACCTACTTACTATTTGCAGACATGATGACAAAATCCTTTAGCAGTCAAGTTTGCTAAAGTAATTTTCTTATGTTCATTATATTTTTCCTCTAGAGAAGGATATCCTGGAAACTACTTTTGCTGGTCCTGCGCACGAGACCAATAAAGGTCAGAAGTCATTGCAACAAAGTTCCTCTGGCTCAGAGCAGAACAAAAACGTGCGAACAAGTTGTTCATCCAAAGATATAGACAGTGACATGTCAAAGAACTCCTGCACTACTGGGAGTGACTGGAGCTCAGATGAGGATGGAGGAGACAATAAAGGACTGAAGTCCAGGTGTGCATCGACTCTTTCAAGCCACACATCTGAAGAGAATGCAAGGTACAGTAGAGTGGGAAGTGAAATGTATTTGACGGCATCTGATGACAGTAGTTCTCTATTTGAAGATGAGAGTTTTGGTGTTCAGAGGACTCAGCACAAGAAGTTCTATTCTTGGCAGCAAGGGTCCCAAAGAAAAGGTCAGAACAATCCAGGTGGAAAGTGCAACTCTGACTTCACAAGTAAAAAGAAAGACCAAGATAGTTCTTCAGATGAACTGAATAAGAAATTTCAGTCTCAGAGGCTAGATTATTCATCCTCATCCAGTGAGGCAAATACCCCAAGTCCAATTTTAACCCCTGCTCTCACACCCAAACACCCAATTCTAGCAACTTCTGCAGGTTCTCAATGCACAGCACCATCAGATTCTCCCTCAAATTTGCCACCTCCAAAGTTAAGGACTCCTACTGTGTTTAGTATAAATTCAGCATTAGCAAAGAAACATCTAAGCCAGCCCCAGCTGAGTTCTGACAGGATGTTTGGTAGAAACAGAAATGCCATAAGCATGATACGTCCCTGGAGACCTCAGGAAACAGACATTGATCTGGTGGATGGAGAAGATACTGATATTTTAGAGAAAATGGAGATCAGCTGTGATGAAGGAGTCTTTACCTATGACTGCACCGAAGCACAAAATGCTGAAGCCCAGGAACCTTGTGATACGACAAAAAAGGGTGCTAGCAACAAACCTCCAACCCCTCCGTTACATCGATTTCCTTCCTGGGTAAGTGCAATTATAGATATTTTTCCTACTGGTGAAACTAACTCATTTTCCTTTCTCTCTCCTGTGATTTTTGTTGCTTCTACCGTTCTTATTCTCTGATGACAAGACAAGACATTACCTTAACTGGAACTAAGATGACGAATTCAGAAGCAAATTTGATTAGAAGCACAGTATTTCTGCTGTTGAAAAACATAGTCACTATTTTTTTAGATAAGACCAATTTTTTTCATGTCACATCTAAGTTACATATGTCTTTTTGAGTGTATCAAAGGAGGGAATGCTTGTGACTGCATTTATTTATTTATCTTAACACCAACAGTGGCTAAGAGTGCTGGTGTCAATGCCATTGTACCACTCACAATCTAGACAATTGACAGAAGACAACTACAGATTACAGATGTTAATTGATCACGTTTCCAAGTAAAATTTTAAAGCCATCAGTCAGGGAATTAAAATAGATATTAATATGTCTTATGCAAAATCCAAAATTAACTGTATCAAGACTCACTGATTCTGCAGTTCCACAGAGATTTATTAATGATTCAGAGATGAATAATGGATTAATATAACAGCTTCTCTACATATATATTTAATGCATATTTTTTCATTATAGATTTTCTTATTGTGGCCTTTTAACACAAAACAGTTGAAAAGTTGCCTCCTAATGACATTTCTCTGTACTTAGCATACAATCTTCCATTGGGAAATACTCTTGCTACAGCTTCTTTGGCCCCTCATACTAGTATTTTTAAAAAGTAAGTTACCTACAGAGCAAGAAGTGTGTGAAAAAAGGTTGGAACAGACTATCAATATGATGGGTGTAGCATATAAAACAAAGATGCATTTTTCAGCTGCTACTGATGATGCCATTTTATCAACTATTTTATCACATTGTTGCAGTAACATAGACTAGGCTTCAGGGAGGTGAAACAGAAGAAAAGTAATTGTTGTGTTTTAATTATCTACCATCAAATTATCATCTACATCATTAATCATCTACCATCTACCATTCTGTTTGCACAGGAGAGCAGAATCTATGCTGTAGCTAAATCTGGTTTAAGGATGTCTGAAGCTTTCACCATGGAATCTCTTAACAAAAGTAAGTGGTTTAGCCGTTCATTATCTCAACAAAAATTCTCTTCTTATGGTGATTTGCAAGCAAGGACTAACTGTCCCATGTTCCTCTAAGATATTTTTATGAAGATGCAGATACCTGCTATTTAATACCAAGAAGATCATTGGTTATCTTTCCATTGTCTTTTATTGCATTGCCTCTTGACTTCGTGCTGAATTTGTACTTTGTTTACTCCAGTTTTCTTTGCAATTCATTTTGAAGATTCTATACCAGGTACCAAGGTAAGACATATACTTCCAATTTTAATGGTGTTAGTGGTCATGACTACAATTAATTTATACTCCTTAAAAGCACTGTAAATTTCAAAAAGCTATAAACCTCACATGCAAAACAGCTCAGGAGTCAGTTTGCTTTTAATAGCAGTTATACGATATAAAAAACTACATTTGAATTTGGTTAATTGAGGGGTAAATTAGGAAGGTCATTTATAAAATATGTTGCTTTTTTAGGTGCTGTTTCTTTAACTTCATACTCCATCTCTGGATTATATACATCGCTGATATATAAGAACATGACCACTCCAGTCTACACCACTTTGAAAGGGGTAACTGTATTACTGTTTAAAGGAAATTTTTAAATACCATTAGGCTTCACATTCAGGAACTTGCTGTTTCACATTTGGTGCTCCCATGCCAAATATGTCATGAGACAATGTTTAGAGATCCCAGAACCCCCAAAGTAATGGAAACGTCAAATAGCTGGAAAAAAAATTACTGTTGCTTATAAAACGCTACTAGCCCAGGTTAGTTCTTCTTAGGTTCCTTGCTGATTTTTTCCAAAGGCTTGTTAATTAGTAAACAGAGCCATACAGTGTTCAATGCCATAATTAAAAGTGTGTGTATGTGTGGAAACGTCCTTGTATCGGTGCCAAAGCCGTTTGTAGTCAGATTGCCAGCAGTAACTAATCACAGCATTGTTTGTTCTCTGGCAGCCTTTTGTGATTTGGAAGGACCTGTGCCTTGAGCTACCTCAGGTTTCTGTTTTAAAGCGTGGGGGTGGTTGAGTACACAGAGGGCAAAGGGAATTCAGTTTGCTGTTAATATTTGTGTGCCAAAACTCACAACCCAAGTAAGAACAGCTTTGAATGTTATGAAGCCAGCATAGCTCTGCCACAGCATGAAGGAAATGACTGATACCCTTTATGCAAGGTATCAAAGAACGTTGTGTTAATTTCTGCAGAAAGCAACTCAAATAAGCAACAGCCCATTTATAGATGAGTCGTCAGGATCTGAGGAGGAAGACAGCTCTCGGTCCAGCTCACGGACTTCGGAGTCTGATTCTCGAAGCAGAAGTGGCCCCAGTAGTCCTCGGGCTATGAAACGAGGTAGGCAAAAACTGTAAAAATGAGCAACTTCTGGGAAGTTTGGAAAACAGGGCAGTTTACACCATCTTCTTAAGTAGGTGTAAGATGTCCATTCTTAAACAGCATGGGCATCTTAAAGGTAGGCTTTTATCTCAGCCATCAAAACCTAGTTCTATTATTCAAGCAGGAGAAAGGACTTGCTGTTATTATAGATGTCTTTTTAAGACATTAATCTAGTAGCTGGCTGTTGTCATGAGGGCAAAGTGACTTGTACATTCAAAGGAAGAAGCTCCATTTTATCTATACTTGGTCATGCCAAGGACTTCCTAGAACCTTTCACCGTAGGTAGGTAAAAACGACATAGAAAAAAGTAACTGCCATTAGGAAAAAAACCTCACATATATCCAAGTTTATAAAACAAAGTAACAGTTTCATGTGTTCAGAAAGCAGGTGGAAAAGTTCCCTCAACAGAATATTTGGTTCTGTCATCTCATGCAATAAAGGACTTTTTTCATTTTTACAGTGATTGTCTCAAGGTCCTGTGCAAAGATTTAGTTAAACACTTGAATCCAGTAATGTTCTGACTTCTGTGGAAAACAGTTCTCACAGCTCTAGGTAACTGTGTGTTTTCCATCTGCAGAATGAAAATAATATTCTTCATAACATTGAAAGATACAATGCATCCTCATGGGGTGACAGTGGTACATCCCTTCAAGTATTTCTTCACTGGGTAAACCAAGGGAGACTAAAAGCTAAGATCCCAGTGAGGCCAAGTGTTGAGATCCTTAACTATACATTGCTTTAGAATGTTTTAATAACATTGTTTAGTACTCTCCGTTATAAATGTTAAAATCCCAGTTAGCAGGAGCTCTACTCTGTCACACTTGAGCAGGTAGATAGAGCCACTGGGCCACTAGGAGCTTTCCAGTGCCAGCCCCACGTGGCATCCAGTCCCGTTTTAGTGCGAAAAGGACCCAAACTGCCTGCTTCTCACCAGCTCCTTCTTGCTGAGCAAAAAACAGTGCCCTGGCTGCAGACTGATCTCATGTCACATGCTTGCACAACAGGAAAAGTAAATTAGCTAATTTAATAGCTGGTTTCACCTACAATTTATATCCGTGGCTGTAAGATGGAGCCATTCCTTTTACTCATGCTTTTGTCTCATAAAACAGTCTTTGCACTGTTTTATTCATGGAAACCTTTCTTAACTACAAAACACATATGTACATATCTTTGTTGAGATCACATTGTTTAAAAATCTAGGCAGTCACAAATTAAGGTGCATAATTAGCTTGCTGCATATTTGTTGTTAAAGATCCTGCTTGAGAAGAGAGGGGACCTCTCTGAGAGCCCAGGTGGCTTACCAAAGCAATAAATGAGAAAAGCTTTTTTTTAAAATAAAATTGGCAAATGAGTTTGGAAATTAATGAAACAAAGGAAACAAGGCATCTTCATTTTGATCTTGGAGAGTAATCTTTCAGAGTAGAACACTAGTCCTTGCAAAAGGAAATGCTCACGTTTGAAAATAATTATTTCTATGATGAATAAGGGAAAAGTCTGAATTTTTATTGATGATTCACTAGAACTGAAAAGAGGTTATATTTTTTTTTCAGGATTAAAGCTAATAAACTAAAAAAAAATAATCCTGAAATTTGGAATTCAGATTTTTAGAAAACCTCGTTTAAAAATTTATAATAATTGGAAAATAAAGACAGTCACCTGCACCTTCAACATATGGCAGAACTTGAGCATAGCTTCTTAGTATACAAGCAGTTGCATGAGAAATCCAGATACTAGAGCAGATGATAGAAAGGGGAAAGGGAAAGTTCCTTAGTTTAATTACAGATCCTGTATTTGTTTTCTAGAGGATGAATATGATGCATGGCACTAACCTCATTAGACAAGCTGTAGTAATATAACAGAAGGTGATAATATATATGAAATATATAAGATTTATTTGTTGTTTCATTCACAAGTGACTTAAACTCTTCAATTATTAAGAAAATGGGATTCAGGTATTAGCACTGTGCTAATAGTTCAATATGCTGATATTTAAAAAAATGCTTGGTTCCTGATGGTTTATGTTGATACTTTTGTTTGCCTGCTGATCCTACTCAGATATTCTTTCTGCATGGATATTCTGATCTCATTTGATTCTAGTGGAATAAAAAAATATAAAGAAACATCTTTCTTCTTTTAACACAGGTGTGTCTCTGTCTTCCGTGACCTCAGAAAGTGATTACGCTATTCCTCCAGATGCATATTCAGTAGACACAGACTATTCAGAGCCAGAGCAGAAACTTCCTAAGACCTCTTCCTCATCTAGTGATAATGGGAAAAATGTGAGTACTGAAGTTCTGTGAAGAAGTGGACCTGTGGTGCTGTGTGTATATTGATGTTCAGAGACTGCTGCCAAATCTCTATATTCACAGACTGCCTTATGAGCACAAATAGCAAAATATACCAACAATAAGTTACCCATATAAGACTATAATGATTAAAGGAAAGTGGAGGACAACTCTGAGATTTCTATATAATGAATGGAAATAGGTAGACAACTTCAGAAGACAATTCAAAACACTGAAGATTTTCCTTTCTTGGAGCCAGATCTGATATCAGATTGCATGAGAAATACTAAAGTCAGCTTGGCATTCCACTGAAGGAGTTGGAGGCATCAGTAGAAATCTATGCGCAGAAATCTATGTGTTAGTAGTTAGTGTCTTATCATACACGTGGATTGACTGCCTGGTGATGAGGATAATTTATTTTAAGCTTTCTTCACAGAACAAAACTGTGAACTCTGTTCTACACGTGTACACGCTAAAAATGTGTCTGGCCAGAGCGCTGAATTACAGTGCTTTATATCTGGTCTGTAGGTTAGGCCCCAAAGTTGGGAAAATATATATATTTAAATTCTATTCATTTTGTTCCTTGTTTAATATAAATAATTAGAAAGTAAAAGCAGGAATCATCATATTCTTCATTCTTTTGTATAGTTCTGGGCAAATCAGTTACTCTCCTTCATGTACTATAACTGTAAGTAGGGATATTAATTAGTTATCCTACACGCATGGCATTTGTCTTAATTGATGCTTGCAAAAAGTTTGTTGTTAAAGTCTCATCCAGTACTGTAATTATTATTTAGCATGCTTTGAAGTCATTAAAATACGTGTGTGTGTGTGTGTGTGTGTATTTATACATATCTCTGAAGGGGTATAGGTATATGTGTACCTAACTACTTTTTATCTAACTTCTAAATAATCAGGAACCTTTGGAAAAATCTGGATATCTGTTAAAAATGGGTGGTAAAGTAAAGACCTGGAAACGACGGTGGTTTGTGCTTAAAGGAGGCGAATTACTGTACTACAAATCTCCAGTAAGTACATGTAACTTATCTGCTATTTAATATTACACTGGTTTTACTGAGAATCTAGGGGTGCTAGAAGGAAAAGAAATGCATTCCTTGTGTCTGAGCTGTTCAGAGAATGATTCAGGACTCAGTTCCTCAAGAGGTATAGAGGGTACTCAATGTCTAACTAGGAAGTAGTTATCAAGATTAATGTTTAAATGAGTTCTGTAATTATTTATTGCAATTTGTTGGTGGATTTAAAATATTCTTTTTCTATTCTTTCCATACAGAGTGATGTCATTCGAAAACCTCAAGGTCAAATTGAGCTAAATGCATGTAGCCACATTGAAAGGGGGGATGGAAAACAAACAATTCAGGTGCCTGATTTCCTCATCTGTGTCTCAGTGGGTATTTATTCCCTCCATCCCCAAAACCAATCCCTTGTTCCAGTCGCTACTGCACTGGAAGTCCAAATGTGGACTTGGAATTAATCACTGCCCTTCCTTTGAAACCAAAGAATCATTTCAGTTACAGAAACTATAAAAGGGCCTACATGTAGTTTTGTTTGTGTTGCTACAAAGGTCAGATCGTGACACGAGATATAAAGAGAGTAGTCTTAGGGCCGGCCATTGGAGTTGAGAGAAGTTGTTTATCTGAAAGGAGATAAATTGAGTTTTCTCAACTCTGCTGTCCTGGAACTTTTCAGATAAAGCCTTAGAAATGATCTGTCTACTTTGCCTGGTGACAGGAGGTTTTGTTAATGACAAGTACTTTGGAGAAAATAACCCCCCGAAGTTAGGAAGCTACATTGGGTAGTATATGTTACAATCCTCACACTGTGGGGTTGAATGTATAATGTTTTTAAAGCTTAAGACTCTTCTGTTATTACATAGCTGACCACAGAAAAACGAACACACTACCTGACTGCAGATTCTCCCAACATCTTAGAAGAATGGATCAAGGTACTACAGAATGTTCTTAAAATACAGGCTGCCAGCCCACTTTTCATACAGCCCGAAATCAAGCCAACCATGAAAGGATTACTTACAAAGGTAGGAACACTTTTCTTCCCCCCATCTGCTGTATTCCATATTTCTGAAGAATAATATCTAGATGAAAATGGCCCTACAATAAAATAAATCCGAGCAAAACAAACATGTATTTGCTTTCCCAAATACAATGTGAACAATCCAGAAGGACTAGCAACTCCCCTACTTGGGGCAATGTTTTTCTTCTGGTTGGTTGATCTGATTTGGTTTTTCTTTCTGTTTTTTTCTTTTTTGTTTTTTTTTTTTAATTCATTGGTTCCTGTGTTGAGTTCTCCATTTGCACTTCAGTGATACCCTAGTTCAGCATATGCTTCAGTAGCTAATTGACCTACCTTATTTCAGTAGCTCTCTTTTTCTACATTACTCACTAGGACGGATTATTTCAAGATAGTAAAAATACTGTATAAAAGAAATTTTTCTCTTTTAATTCTTCCATTTCCTTAGCTTCCACTAATTTAGGCCTGATCCAAAGCCAAATGAAAAACTCACACTGGCCGTACTAGACTTTAGACGATCATCTGTTGCTTTAATTCTTATGCCTTTAATAAAGTTATGTGGTTTTAATCATTTGTCTAGTAATGCGGAAAGGAATTTGAACCAAGGCATTTATTCCCAACATCACCCAAGTTCCAAGATGGTGAAATGTAGTCGTTATTTCTCTGGCTGTGCTTGTTCCTGACGATCTGTAATTTCAGGTGAAACATGGATATTCCAAAAGAGTTTGGTGTACCCTAGTTGGAAAAATTCTGTATTATTTCCGTAATCAAGAAGACAAGGTAGGTCCCTTGCTTGTTTCCTCAGTGAATGGAAAATAACAAACTGAAGTAGAGTTTATACAGTAAGCTACAGCTTTACTAAGGTACAGTTGGCCTGGGTAGTATATGCCCATTGTATCACGATTACCAAATATTTAGACTTCACAGATTGTCAACTTGGAAGGTTCCCATCTAATAGACAGTGCCCAGTGGTCTCTCTCTCCTGCAGGATGTGATATATATTCTGCATCTTCTTATCCCCAGCCAAAGGGGGACACTGATTTGCTGACAGTTCAGGTCTCCCCTTCTGACAAGCATGAGACTCATCAGAAAAGATGTGGCTGTCATTTACTTCTGGAAGCTGATCCTTTCTAATGGATCTGCAGTAGACAGTGACCACAAGTTTCAAGAATTTTTTATCCGTCAGTTGACTTCCAAATCCTGTCTTTGGGATGTCACTGGACCTCCACAGTGCTGCAAGAAGGGCAAAAAAAAAGCCCAGCAGGATGCAGAGTTTGCTGCTTTGCAGGTGTGTGTCTGTGCAGGGGATCTTTTCCCATTTCCCCATCAGGATCATGGAAAAGGAGCTCACTGACTACAACTGATGAGGTGGACAGAATCAGAGATGGAGGATGGCAAAAGAAAGGCATGATAAAATTATTTCTGAAACCTAGGGAAAATACTGAGGAAGAAAAGGAAGAAATGGGATCCAAACAGCTTTAAGTTAACCTGCCAACATCCCATATCCTGTAGGACACAAGGAGCTAAGGAAGCGCAAAACCTGGTTCTTCCACATTGGGCCTGATCTTTAGTTCTCTACCCACACTTCTGAATATTGCTGGTCCTAATATTTCCAGTGATATTTACCTATAGAGAAAGAACAAAGAGAAGCTTCCTAGTCATACTTTTCACGTGTCCTTTTGCTCCCAAGGTATTGTATTTTGTCATCAAGAAACCTCTTTTTAATGGAGGTGGGTTGGGAACAAGATTTTGGAAACTTTTACAAGAATTTTTGTTAATACCACTGAGGTTATGAATATTTAACTCACACCCATATTACCTAGCTCTATCAAACAGACATTTGACAAAATGGTAATAGTCTCCTGAGCCATTATAACCAACAGTTCAAAAAAATACAGAAAACCTCATTTTTTACTTCCAATCTAACCAAATAATTGCATTGGTCACAGTAATTCACAGTCTTTGTCCAAAACGAGTTATTCCCTTTGTTATCCTATCTATCTTGAACCATTTTTAAACATTCAACTAAACCTTACTTCTAGAACTATATGAATAAGATAGCAGTAACATCAAAACATTTTATTTTAATTACTCTTTAAAATTAATTACAGGGCTGTGGAATCAAATGACTGGAGTATTAATCTCTAGCTCATCTTACAGAGACATTAAAATTACCTTGCATTTTTTTCTATGAAGAAATCTCTATGTTTAAAGTATCTGAACTTACACATTTTTACCATAGAAGATTTTGGGGTTTTAGTATGCCCTTTCGAAGCATTTAAGTATTTTGTTGCATTCTTGTGAATATTTCCCTTACATTTGGAACAAGTTTTTCTGCCCTTTTAAAGTAAAATCGAAACTAATTTGCTAGCTTGTAATAGAATAAGAATTTAGCTTTTGTAAGCAGAATATGCACAAAAAGTTTCCCAAAGCTAGTTCATTTCTAATGTTCAACAATTTGCTAATTAAAAACATGTTTGGTGTAGCTGAATGTGTCTGTGTGGAAACAAATTACACAATCTGCAGTGGTTAATACTGTAATGGAGCCCATTTAAGTGGCCTTCTATCAAAATGGAATTCAAATTAAAAAATCAGCCAAGTGTGTTTTAGTTAAACTTAGAGAATAAATCAGTCTTGACTATTTGTATAATGGCATCTCTGGATTCTCAGAATCTTATCTTGTTCAAAAAGTTGAATGCTTCAGAAGCACCACAGAAAATATAAACCACCACATGCATCTTTAATTCTTACTAGTGAGCGCACTGGAAGAAAAAGCCACCACCGTGTGATGTTCTCTTCAAAATGATTCTATTATTAACAGCTCTCTTTATCAAATCACTATTCAAGAATCCCGCTCTAGACTGAGTCAAACTTGCCAGCTACTTTCTGGGATGGTATTTTCAATTTTTAAACTGTATTATTGAGAAACCTCATCTGCTTTTCACTGGTGTTGATATTTCAAGACAACTTACTCCAGGGTTACACTTGAATGTGGCAGAAATAAGATGGTAGTTAGTGTGGTGCCCAACTATTCTGTTATTAAAGGGAAACCAACATCCCTCTCATTCTGCTGGATCAGTGAGCACTGCTGGACATCACAAACAGCACCGAAACGGTAGCCACCACTTATTCACTACAGCATTAAATTACACTCTTTTGAACATCCTGATGTCTAAACGACTGGAGAAAGAGCCATGGTGCTGTGGGAGGGGAGGGAGCATTGCATAAATGAATGGCTTTTTATATAAAATATTTCCTGATAAATGATTATAACTACATCTACAACTTAAGATTCAAGTGATCTATCAGACTAGAGAATAAAACCAGCTGAGGAGGTCTACCACACAAAAAATTTACCTTTTGAACTTATAGTATGAACAAAATGGATACATCAACAATACACTGCTGTCCTCTGAAATAACAAGATTATAATTAAAGTACTAGGCTTGACCCAGGGAATTTTTGCTTGGAACCAGGCCTGGAAATTGAAGAATTACTTCTCTCACCCTAACAGACATTTATTGCATTAACTAGATACAGAAGCAGACCTGGAAAAGAATTTTTGAAAATCTCCCTTTCAGACTTTGGCACATATAATTCTCTTCCTGCTGTCTGCAACAGCTGGTTTATCTGACATTCCTTGACAGGACTGAAAATGAATAAATACAAATGGGTATTGATGGTAGTTGATGTTTTGCTTTCTATTTGTAGAATAAGAAATATAAAATCAGTGTGCACTAAACCAAGTATTTGCTCTCTCACCACTTCTGATATTTACTTTTAGTTTCCTCTTGGTCAAATTAAGCTTTCTGAGGCGAAGGTTGAAGAAGTTGATAGATCATGCGATTCTGATGAAGATTATGAAGCTAGCGGTCGCAGTTTATTATCAACACATTACACTGTTGTTATCCACCCCAAAGATCAAGGACCCACTTACCTTCTCATAGGATCCAAACACGAGAAGGTAATAAAAGGACTTTTTAATTGAGTTTCAGTAACATGTCTATGCGTACAGTGCTGTGATATGGATATTCCTTAAGAGGTGGAAGAGGGGGACCTACAAGTCATCTGTCTTGTAGTTTTGATAAAATAGGCAAGGACAGGATACTGCTTCATTAACAGGGTTTCAACAGGAGCCCGTGGTAGTATTTCAAGTTGAGAGCAGTATCTGGATGAAGCAGATCCTTCCAACATGGAATGAGTGAGCTGCTGTGTTTTTCTACTTCAGGACACGTGGCTTTATCATCTGACAGTTGCAGCTGGAAATACCACTGTAAATGTTGGATCTGAGTTTGAACAACTTATTTGCAAATTATTAAATATGGAAGGTGATACCAGTAAGTTTGGTTTTGTTTCAACATACTAATCTTCTAATACTTATTTACTAAGTTCTGAATGTACTTGGGAACTGAATTAATTGCAAAACCTATGTATTTTATCCATTTAGCTTCTCAAATTTGGAGACATCCTACCCTTTGCCACAGCAAAGAAGGAATTGCTTCCCCTCTTACAACATTGCCATCAGAAGCCTTGCAAACTGAAGCAATTAAATTATTCAAGGTAAAACCATAGCAGATGTCTTCTTTATTAACTGACTATTTTAGCTAAAGATTTTCAACAGATAAGAAAAAAGAAAAGAGAAAGTGACTTTTATCTTTAGTGGAGGTAACTAATAGACAATAGGAGACTCTCTCCATATTATATCGGCAAAGAGTATTGCTTCCAATGTAAAGAGACCACTTTTAGTCATGAGGGAGCAGTTTAGGTTTCAACTTTTGGCCTTTCTATTGAGGTTAAAGTGCAAGTTAGTAGAAGAACCCACAGCTCTCATGGATGATAATTTTATCATGACGTCCATAAGCTCCAGAGAACCTAACAGTATGGATGAATCTCTCTATTCAGACAACTGTATCTGAAATACTATTTTTTTAATTAGATTTCAGGAAGAAAAAATGGTAGTCAAAAGGTTTGTTCTAGATATATTTAAATCAGCTAGAAGACATTTTAAAAATTGGAAGAAAAACAAAGCTAAGTTTAAGCAAGTACTGGATTATTTCAAAATGAGATAGAAGGTAGAGATTCTACTGCTCTTTTGAATAAAAATAAAATCTTTTCTTCATATGACGTAGCTATTCTTAAAAGATGGATTAGGTATTCTAGTAATATAAACAGAGAAAATACTACAGAGTAAAATTATTGAAAGTATTTCACAACAGTTTTTTGAATTCACTTTTAAAGATTTTCATACAACTTTAAAAATACACAAATGTGTAAATCTCCCAGTAGTAGTGAAAAGGCTTTATGATTAAGAGATACTTAATGGTTCATAACTGCTGTGCCGCAGCTAGTTTCTTGAGAATATCTGCATGCCAGTAATACCTTAAATCTTTCCCAGTTAAAGGCCAGATAGGTGGTTGATATCTATGAGAAGGTGTATGCTGCAATGCCATTAAACTTCTTTCTCCTCCCTCCTGCCCTCACCCTGGTAAAACTACTCCTCAATATTAACTGACAGCCAGGCCATAAAATCTATTTCAGAAACAAAATAAAATCTTGCTCTTCCTTTTTCTGTACATTGTGAAATAAATTACTAAGTTGGAAGGCATGGAACTTGGATGAAGGAACTTTATCCAGAGAACTTACAGAAGTCTAAAGACCAGATTCCCTTGAAGCATCAACTATCTGGAGAATTTTGATGTAATGGTTCAGGTCTAGAAAGGAATTCAAGACAAGCACTGTATGATCAGTCACAGCCACTTGTAGGCAAACTTTCCAGTTTGTTTCTCTGAAATGTTTCAAGTACTTTAAAGAAGTACCTCCATCTTATTTTCTGCAATCCTGCAACATGAAAACTTAAAAGGAAATGTACTTCTCTGATACAAATAGATTTATATCTATTTGGAAATTGGTCTCTGAAATATATTTCAGCCCTAATTCAAATCACAGACGCTTGCCTAAAATAAATACTAAGAGATGTCTTGTATGACCTTTGTTGAAACTTTGTACAAATGAGTTTAAAAGTCAGGTAGGGAACTGATTTAGAAACTGATCAAGTCATGTTTCAGTTATTCCATTGCTGATAAAAATTTGTCCTGTGCATCCACATATTTTCAGTTAGACTAGAAATAGATTAGGCTTCCATCAATTTCTTGTATTTTGCTCATATGCCTTGAAAATTCATCAGCTGTTAGATAGAGTAAGCTGTTATGTAGAGTAAATTCAATGAGTGATACATATGCATTCTTCTAAAAGAGCATAACAAATGCTTAACTCCTGGCTTTCCTAAGACAGTACTGGGGATACGAAAGGTTATACTTACCCACACTGAAAATACCAGTGAAAGCCAAGATGTAAAACAAATGGCTCTGAGTTACAGTTTTCTTATCTGTGTATATTCTGCTGTGCTGTACTCACTACTTGCACAAGCATTTTACACTGGCTGCCATTGAGTGCTGTACACTTTGCATTTTCAAGTCCTATAGAGGGGTGAGCTCTGTTCAGCGTGTCCCTAAGCTTGCCACCACCACAACTGCTGCAACTCCTGCTAGAGCTTGCTCCATTAGATACCGAGTGAAGAGTGTGTTTTTTAAGAGGTGTTTTTATCTTAAGTCTCTCTGTGTAGCTTTTCTTCCACTCTGCTCCCTTTCACCCCTTTTTGCAGGGCCAGCAGGCTTTCCTTAGTCTACTGGTAAACTAATTGTGACTTCAATTATAGCACACTTTTGTTATAGAGAATGACTAAAAGATTTGTTGACCTTTTTGTATGTAAACTCACTTGCTTCTTATTTTATATCTAGACTTGCCAGTTGTTTATAAATGCTGCAGTTGACTCTCCTGCCATTGATTACCATGTATCTTTGGCCCAAAGCGCTTTGCAGATCTGCCTTACACACCCTGAACTTCAAAATGAGATCTGTTGTCAGCTTATTAAACAGACTAGACGTCGACATCCACAAAACCAGGCAGGACCAATACAGGTAACCCAGTATTTATTTTAATGGTATCTATTTCAACAGCAGTGAAGGAACTACCCAGACTGTTTAGAATGGTAAAGGGGCTCTGCTCTTCTGTAGCATCTGCTTACTTAAAATCAGATAAAAACCTAAGCTAACATCTTATTACTGTTGTGTCTTCCTGAAATGAAGCTGGTGCTATCCTCCTTCAAAGTATGTGTATCTGCTGATAGAGTATATCTGTGCCTGTGCTGGTTTTAAAGCCTGGACATACAAAGGGCTATCTTCAAATTAAGCGTTGAGTAAGACATCACGTATGGAACCTAATTCTTTTTTACTGCATCTTTTCTGAGAGAGGTGCTGGATCAGGAAGCTTGGTGGGCTAAACCCCATGACAGATGTCTCTAGAGCATAAGCATGAAGAAAAGCTGTACTGCCATGTTGTGGAATCTCAGATACACTCAGGATTTTTGATAGATGTCACCTTTTGTATGTCATGATGTTCCGCATGCACCCTGCATGCTATAGTGATAAATGCATACTTAAAATTCCTCACTTTGTTCACTGCCAGCTATTCACTGGTATCCAAATATGTAACAATTAAGTGAACTGAAATGGAAAGGAAAGCTGATAGTTTGTGTAGAATTAACAGAACTGGAACAGTAGTGCTTATGATGGAGCAATACGTACAGAACTAGAAGATGGATCAGAAAATGAGAAAGGAAATTACCATATTAAGGCTTTTGTGATAGACACGTTTGTCTCTTGCCAAAGAACATTGAGCATGACCAACAGACATACCTATTATCTAGAAACAGCCCATATCTGGGATATGCCCAGTACATGTGCATCGCTTAAACATCCACGAAGCCTTTATAACAGACGTAGAACGCTCACGTCAGTTAGCATGCACTGAACTTATATATGGCTGATGGAATTTCAACTAACTGTAATCCTTCTTTCGTACTTTTCATACCACTAGCAATCACATACCTTCCCTCTGATACAGCTAAATAAATTGTTGCTATCATAATCCACTGGCAGGATTTTTAAGAGGCAACACTTTCAGTAAAATGTTTGCAGCCTCACACTAATTTCTTTAATCCCAAATTCATGCTGTAGTCTCCCCCACTTGCCTGTACTGCAGTGTCCTCCTGAAACAGAGCCAATGCTATCCTCCATCAAAGTACAGGTGCTTGATGAAAGGGAGTATCTGTGCCTGTGCTGTCAAATTTCTATTTAATGCCACGCAAGTCAGATAAACTCCATTGTCTAAATTTCAGTATGATGCATTAATACAATTCTGAGATAAGCAGTTGCAAGGTTGGTAAGTGTGTATCCAGAGTGCACGAGAGCAGTCTGTATGAAGTCAAGCCTACGGGTACATAGCAAGAAATGAAAACATACCCAAATATTGAATAACTGTTTTTTCAATAGTGAATATCTACTTGGTAGGAAGAAAATGTCTTATGGATTGCTTCATTGTATGTATAACAGGAGAGCAAAATTAAAGTAGCATAGGCTTCTCCTCATTTCTTAGTGCTTGGCCTTGCAGCCTTAGTACTTTTCTCCTGTGTATTAACTGCTTTTTATACAAACTGATCTGCTTTCCCATTTCCAGGCCTGAAAGAAAATTGCTGTACACAAATAAATAGAAAGCGAGCATTTTGGCCTTCTAATATGGTGACATGCTTATTTATTCAGCTTTCTCTCTGTGTTTTGTTTTTTAATCCTATTTTCAGCTGTCTGTTACTTGACTTGGCACAGCAAGCTGCAACTGCTGGCCAGCAGGCCCAGCAGGAAGTTTTACTTTGTAAGATGTTTAAAACAGTGAATGTCTTCCTTTTGTCCAGGGCTTGCAGCTCCTGGCTCTCTGCGTCGGACTCTTTCTGCCCCAGCACCCATTCCTTTGGCTTCTTAAACTTCATTTAAAGAAGAACGCAGATTCCAGGTGTGCCTGAAGATTATTACCCAGCTAGTCAACTAGTCATTCTGAAGTACCTTATTTTCCGTCTTGCATTTAATATTTCAGGTCTTCTGTCATATATTTTAAAAGAAATTTGAGCAGAATTGTGCTCCAGTGCTACTAAAATGTAGTACATGAGACTTCTATGCATCACTTGGGAAAGTTATCCTTTGTTTTGAAAAATACTCTGCAGCGGAGCTCTGCCTGTATGTTGCAAAACCATGAAAACCAAAATATGGCAGTTACACAAAACACGCTGAGCCATGTTCATCTTTGGCACAATCCTGTTGGTCTCAGCAGATTAATTCTCTTTATAGCTCCACATGGAAAAATGTGCTGGAAATCTCACAGAGTGAAATCTGAGTGTTCCTCCCATCTGGCATCCCCAGAGAGATATACTCACAGTTTACTATCCTTTCAGTCAGTCGCCAAGAATTGCCTTATTTCTCTTTTTGTCACAGGACTGAATTTGGGAAATACGCGATATATTGTCAGCGATGTGTAGAGCGTACCCAGCAGAACGGAGACCGAGAAGCCAGACCTTCCAGAATGGAAATCCTTTCCACTCTTCTAAGAAACCCCTACCACCATTCCCTGCCCTTTAGTATTCCAGTTCATTTCATGAACGGCATATATCAGGTAATGGCAGACAGACCACAAAATCTGAGCTCTCCTAACCCCTTCCTATGGGCATATACATGAAGTAGTATGTCAGAAACAGAACTCTAAGTGTTAAGGTAAACATGGTTCAGGTTTCATCCTGTGCCAACACTAGCAATGGCAGCACAAAGTACTTGTGATCTGATTTGATCAACAAAGAGTAAAGTTTTGGGGAAAAATCTTTAAAAGAAAGAAAAAGATTAAAACGTCTTAAGAGTGAAAAATACTAAAGTTCTGTTTCTTATTTAACGTGACCACCAGATGAATGAATTAGACTGAGGAAAAGGGAAAGGTATTAAATTCCACTTCTTTCATCAGACATCATGAAAGTTAAATATCTCAGTGAAGGCCTGGAGGCACAGCTGTAACTCCCATTATCAGTCATGAAGGATAACCATATTTGTTACAGAACAAACACAGCTTCATTCTTAACTCTTTTGGGACTTCATCAGTCAAAGCCTGTAGGAAACTTTCCATGGGCTTCCATGCACACTGCTCCACATCCTGGGTTGGATTTCTAACTGTGAGAGCTGGCTAAAAGAGTTTTTTAACAATTCACAATACTCCTAGACAGAAAGCAAGTTGTTACATGAAATCAAAGCTATATCAAATAAACTTTTCATTTTAGGTCACAGAATAACTCTGCTTTTTTTCCCCTCAAAATTTCTTAACTGCTTGCTGCTTGCCCAGTAAAGCAGAAAAAACAACATATGTTTAAATCATCCTAAAAAGGTTTCAAAATTGAAGTTTGAAGAAGAAAATGAGTAACTGCTCATTAGTTATTTACTGCTCAAAAATGCATGCTTCCAAGGGCAATGAGAATTGTAATTAAGTACATAAATTACTTCAGTGAGATCAGCAAGTAAGCAATTATAGTGGTATTGAAAACTCTTGTATTCATCTCTGAAGATAGATTCAGCAGATTTTTTTTAATACCCAGCACTGAGAAGCCCAAAACAGAAATTTAAGATCCATTTTCAAGAAATTTCTTTACCAAAAGAGTAGAACTTCTTCCACATGTCAAATGCAGGAAAACACCTCAAAACAGATTTAAGTGAACATCAGCAACTAGTATCTGTATAGAAGCCATTTGTCATCTCTTGCTAAAATGCTTTAATAATAGTAACAACAGACAAAAATTCATTTATTTGGGAAAATAAAACTTAGAAGGCTCTGTATATTACTGACCTATGTAGTACTGACAGTGCAACATCTGTAAAATATTTCAGACCTGCCAATGTAGATCTGCCATCTAGTATCCCTCTGAAGTTGCACATGATGAAAAATTATTAATTAATATCTCATTTGTTTCACCACCATCTTGAAAAGTGTAGGAAATTATAGTTTTCTTCATTTTTCAATTGGTATTTGTCACAAAGCTTGGATACTAGACTGCTTTCTGTTATATAAATTCTGCAGCAGAAATTCAAGTGTAGCAAGTGCAAAGAAACTAGTATAAACAAAGAAAATAAACCCCAAAGCATTGCATTTAGAAGCATTTTGAATTTTGATAGTAACTCCGATTTAATAAACAAAATGCAGCGAGTCACAATTGCTGGGAAGGTAATCATTTTTTGCATGAAGAAAAACTCCACTAAACTGATTTCCCATGTGGAAATCTCAAATCTTTTCCAGACCTCTTACGGAAATTTTACATTTCCAATGACAATAAGTTACTCACAGAGGATGGAGTGGGTCTTATGTCCCCACTGTTATTCTAGAGGTATTACATTTCAAAATTTAAGATTTAAGGGGGGGAGAGTTACAAATTTGATAGCAAAATACATATTGGCTGTTTTTTTAGGTTGTTGGATTTGATGCCTCTACGACAGTGGAGGAATTTCTGAACACCCTGAACCAGGATACAGGGATGAGGAAACCAGCTCAGTCAGGATTTGCACTGTTTTCTGATGATCCCTCTGGCAAGGATATAGAGCACTGTCTTCAAGGAAACATCAAGGTAAACAAAAGCCTTTAATGAGATCTGCATATAAAACAACAAAATATCTCCATTTTACAGACCTCTCTTCATACAATGTAAAGGAAAACATTTTTGATACTGAAAACTATCTTTAAGTTTTTTTCTTCATAACATGAAAGGAAATATTTTTTTTTAAAAAATCACTTTTTCAATTACTGAAATTCATTCAGTGAACTATATTTAAAAGCTTTGTCTACGAGACTGATATTATTCAGAGAAGTAACAGCTGGGTTAAAAAAGAAAAAGTAAGCTGTTACTAATCACGGTTCTTTAAAAAGCAATTTGAGTCCAACATGCATTTAGAGATTTCAATTAACATTTCTGGTATAGCTCCAAAAGATGCCCATTTGAGTTTCAAAAAGTCATTGATACTGGGGTGGAGATCCTGGGGACGGGAAAAAAGGAAAGGTTCCTGATCAAAACACAGAATAATTAGGGTTCAATTCAGGAAATTCCCAACATTTGGTTTATCATTGTTCTGAATTCTTAATTTTAGTTCTCTCTATTGCTAGAATTATATTCTTCAGTAAGGAGTAGCAAAATGCCATATAATCTCTGCTTTAGTGAAATATTAGATATTTTTTGAGGCTCTTTGAGCAACTAATGACTAATTAATTTTTTGGGCTTCCACCAAGTAGTCTTTGCAACCTTTGGCCAATGTTCAGTTGTGCTTTGAGTTACAAGGTGTGACACAACCAGGCCCTAGTGACAAACAAGCAGAGTCATCACAATCAGCTCTCTCCCTTTACCACAAAAATTACTGTATGGAAAGTAAAATGTACAAAAAATGTACTTATTTTCTTGGTAAATGGAACTTTAGAAACTGTTCACATTAATGCTTCCAGGCAGGCTCTTTTTTGAAGGAACGGTGACACAAAGCCCAGCAGGGTTCCCAGAACCTCTGTTCCACCTCCTTCCCCATCTTCCCAGCTTGTTGCAAGCCACTCTTGCTGCACTTTATTACAAACTTCATACAAACTTTATAGCAGCTACTAGAAAGGACCTGAAAAACTCCAGCATGCAGCAGAAAGAGAAGGCAGAGATCAAAGGCGTTTGATTAATTATATAATAACTCACTCTGTATAATTACACATTCATTGGCCGCTGCTAAATCAAGTACCTGGCCTTTCCATATAAGCATGTTATGGCTCATTTCCAAAGGCAGTGTGTGTGTGCGTTGCAGGATAAACAAACAAAAGTGTTAATTATTAAATGCTCCAACTAAGGAATGCAAGTAAAGTTATCTTCCAGTAAGTTTAAAAATTCAAGCTATGGATGTTTGTGCTATGTAACAGGTAAAAGATATTAAAATAAGTTGACAGTTTCTATTCAAAGGTATTTTCAAAGAAGAATACATGGCAAAGTCAGTTTTGTATTGCTTTCCTTCTAGATCTGTGACATTATTTCTAAATGGGAGCAAGCCTCCAAAGAACAGCACCCTGGGAAATGTGAAGGCACAAGGACTGTCCGCCTTACTTACAAAAATAGGTTTGTTTAGCAAGTCTAACGTCTCTGCCTCGTCCCAAGATATGTTTTTAATTTCTGCAGAGTTTCTTCATCTGAAAAATATTGGCTGACTCAAAGCTTGCAACAAAAATAGTAAATGGGTGTAACTGGAGATTTAAAAAAAAAAAAAAAACCTGTTAATGTTTGCTAGTTCATAAGAGGTGAGCAGCACTGCCAAAAAAAACCCAAAACAGGCAACACTGAACTCAGAGGACTGAAAGTAAATATTTGCCCACTGGTTCAAGCACAAGTGTTGCTCTGCTAATGTATTTTGATGCTGACGTAAACATGTCACATCCAGAGCAGATACTGCTAATCCTCAGGGACAGTGCATTTCCCCATCTCTTTTATTTAATAACTTTCTGTCTTTTCTGTAGGCTTTATTTTTCAGTACAAGCCCATGGGGAGACAGAGAGAGAGAAGCTGCTGCTCGTGTATCAGACAAATGATCAAATAGTCAATGGACTTTTCCCGGTAAACAAAGAACTAGCGATGGAATTGACAGCTCTTTTAGCTCAGGTAATCCTTCTGCCTTAATGACTCACACAGCAGTTCTACAGATGAAAAACCTGAATAAAGGAAGGGGTCCGGGATTGTTTTGACAGTCAAGTGACCTCCACCCTTCACAGGTGACAGTGCAGGAAATGGACTGGGTTGGAATCCTTGTGTAGGGCTGACTGTACTGGAGTGGAAATGCTTTACAGCATACGCTGCTGTTGGCACCAGTACGGGTAAAACAAGCTTTACCTCCTCCACAGTCAGCCCCTCTTTGATCAAACATCATGTAATCACGTACCCTTTCTCCATTCACAATTCCTTAGATGATTTCTGCAAGTTAATACACCAAAGTAACAGCTGTTTAATGAAAGCCTAAGACTTCTTTACTAGACATGGTCTTGATAAGATCTGTTTTATTTTTTAAAAATTAAAGGCTCAAGGGAAGGTTATTGAGAAAGTTATTTGATGGTGTTAATAAATCTAAACTGGTTTGTGTCAGCTGGAAATGTACCAATCTCAGAGCAGAACTAGTAAGTATATTTGTGCAATTTATACTTCATATCTATCTTTTATCCATGGTAAATATAAAATAAGAAAAATAAAATTACTTGCATGACTTTTGTATCAGTGAAAAAATATATACTAATTAAAAAACTGTTTTTCATTTTATACTTAATAAGACAGAGGAAAAGATAGCTCATAATACCCAGCTAGAGAATTACTCTGGAGTAACAAAAATTTTTTTCTTCATGGTGTCTCCCTCAGGTAGAGATAGGAGATTTTGAACGGCCTTTCTCAACTCCAGCAGGGCAAGTCACTTCCCAGTCCAAGTCCAATCAAACATTAAAACAAGTTTTGGAGAGATTCTACCCCAAGAGATACAGGCACGGTTGTTCAGAGGAACAATTAAGGTGAGATGTATTTTGCAATTCATATTCTCTAAAAATCTAGGAGTGAAATGAGGAAGTTTTAAATTGCCATTACGCACAACTTACTGCTATGCCATATTTGCCTAAACCTGTGTTTGAAACTCATTTTCTTACTAAACTGAAGAACCCATTTCCTCTGTATATTTCTAATCTAAACAGAGGACCATCATCAAGCACACATTCCAGCAAAAGCTGTACAAGTTACTGCATAGTGTTACAAAACCCAGCGATTTTGAAATTCCTATTTTTCTTATTCAGCAAATCTAAATTAAGTCTGTGCACAGACTAAAGAACTCCTGCAAGTAAAGGACATGAGGATCTGATCTGAGTGTTTGCTATTCGAATCTGCCATCTCTCACAGCCAGTCAAATTGGCAAGACGTTAACTTAGTGGACTTGCTACTAAGGTAGCACTTAATTTAAAATTCATAACCTGCAAGTCATTTCAATCAACATCTACTAACATGAAGAAGAGCAGAACAGTGCAGTAAATTATCCAAAGTCAATAATACTGCAATTTTAAAGTCCAATAAACATCACAGAAATGTTTTCCTCATTCTTCCCTACAGGGCTAAGAAAGTTTAAAGCTATTACCATAAGCACAAAGTGACAGCATTACATACTCAGAAGATGATAGCGACTTTCAAAAGCATAGGCATAACAAATGGAAAGTTGTGCAATTAATTTCAAAGAACAAAGTATAAGAGGTCCTAGATTAGATTAACTCGTGGAGGATAAGTGAAACATCTGTTAAACTGTTCAAGTAGTCCCTAAACTGCCAGTTGCCAGAGCTGGAGCTCTGTGGCGGGGAAAGAATCACTCTGTACCTACCCTGTTGCTTGTGTTCTTTTGCTAAGGGTGCAGTTCCACTTCATAAACTTCCAGTAAGAATAAGCTACAAGTGAAAGATCTCCCTTTACTACACATTCCCCCTCCCTTTTCTTGGACTGCATCCGATAGTCTTGTGGCTGCCGGGTGAGTCATTGCTGCAGGTCTATGTGCTAGAAATTCTGGGGTGGGGTTTTTTTGAGGATTAGTTTTCCACAGGATCATTTTATTGAACCAACTCACCATGGGGCCACAAAAGAAAAGAGCAGTGTGAACGCATAGTGCATCAGAAGCACCCCTTTTGGTAGCAGAGCCCAGATATACTAAAAAAGAGTAGTGTTAAACCATATCTTCCACATCTACTACTAGCCACAGGTAAAGAAATGTGCTAAGCTGGATGGATTTGTGCAATGACAACTGGCATAGCTGTTGAGCGCTGATAAAGGTATATTGATTATCTGTAGAGACACATTAAAAGCTGTCCTAGGCTTTTTCCCTTTTTACTGCAACTGGTACATCAATATTTAATCATAATGTTGCAGAAATTAGAAGATACTTTGTAATTTTCATGTGCATAAAAATATTAAATGACATTTTGGATTTATTTAATGCTGTATAAGTGACAGTTGTATTAAATTATCATTTTAACAAACGGATTCTCTTTTGCTCATTAAACTTGCTATGGGTAAGCATTTAAATTCCTTTCAATAACTAAATTACATATTTAATTTCAACAGACAGCTTTGTCAGCGATTGTCTACAAGATGGATGGCTCTCCGGGGGCACAGTGCTGCAGACTGTGTGCGCATTTATCTCACTGTTGCCAGAAAATGGTCTTTCTTTGGTGCTAAATTGTTTGCGGCAAAAGTAAGAAACTTTACTGAGTCCGAGTCGTGGGGTTTTTTTTAATGTAAATATAATTTGCAAATAGTAGTACCTTTTTGTTGAAAAGGAGGGTGTTATACACGTGCTGATCGACTCTCCTGTCAAATACTAACTCATTTAAGCCATATACTGGTGAAATAGCCATAGGACTACGTACACCGTAATAGTAACCAATACACTTTCCAATACACTTACTGTTTGGTTTACATTTTTAATCTAGGAGGTATCTTTTCATTTTCATGTATCTTAGTTTGAGACAGCCCTTTGTTTCAGACTTTCTTTACCTGGTAACTAGAAGAATATTGAAAAGGAACCATTAACTGGCTATAGAAGCTGAACCTTGCAGGAACACTAAACGTTGTTAAGGGTATTTAGAGAACTCCTTTCCGTGCTGGCCTCTCCCAATTTCTACTACTACTATCTTAATTTTCTTGATTCAAATAACAGCTATGTTAAACAGAACTGTCACTTCACCCCTTATGTTTTATCAGGTAATCCCAGTGCGTGTATGTGTGTGTGTATATATATATATATATATATATATTTTGCTCATCAGCACTCTGTTCTTTGCATACGTAGACAATAAGTGATCATGAACAAACTTTAAAACACCTGGTTTTTAAAATGTTATTACTGAGACTATACATTTTACTGGACTAAGCACCAGGGGAGGCTTCAAGAGTATTAGGTTGAGTTCATGGTTCTGCCACTGGCCACCTACTTAGCTTTGGGCAGTTACTTCAATTCCTGTACATCAGCTCCCTCCCGGTATGAATCTCAGTAAGATCTGTGGATGGGGAGAGCTCTGTAATAGCTGAGAGTTAATAATTATTTACATATTGCCTCATTTTGAAGCCCTAATTGAAGAAACATTTCTCTTTGTAGCCTCTAGCAGCATCCTCAACTGAGAAGTCCTTCATATGGTTTGCTGTACATGAAGACGGCATAAGCATCCTCGATTACAGCTCTATGGTAAGTGAAATGTCTTTTTTAATTTTGGTCAAAGTAGATTTTAGTACTGAGTATATGGAGAAATTCAGCACCATACTACATAAAAGATGGCATTAGCCTTCTATGCTAAGTTATCTAGTCTTTCTCTTAAAGCAAAAATTCATTCCTTTCAAAACTCTTTAATGTTATAATCATTATAGTAGCACTAATAATAGAAATAAGTAATGAATTATTTGCACAGAATTTATTTTTGTTTATCAGATACAGTTTTTATATCTTTTAATGAAATGTTAATGTTTTAATCATTCAGATGTCAGGAGATCCATAGTTAGAGTTCTTACAATAGCATTAATTTTCTTTTCTTGGAGGCTTCATTTTCCATTATTATTCATAATACACACACTCTGCAAAGCGCAGTTACTTTAAAAGATTGTTATTTTCATTGTATTATTTTTGTTTAATAGTAGGTAATATAACCCAGTGTTATTTAATTATGTCATTTTAGGCTCTGATTTTTCTTTGATTTGCAATAAAAGTTTTCACAGAAAACGACTCATGGTAATCAGTGTAAAAAAGCAGTGCCTGAGAAGATCCCTACTTTAATTTATATCCTGCAAAGAAACAGAATGGCATGGTGCTATTAGCAAGTGCTAATATTGAATATCAGAAAATTAAAATCTCAACTTTATAATTGTACTGATACGGGCCTTTTCATTACGCTTCTTTGCAGTTAAAGAAATAATAAAACAAAGAACATGAGGAGAGCAAACAGCAGCTCCGTTCAGAGAACAAGCAAAATGAGCTTGCATCAGACTGCAGAAAGCTCTAGACACACTCTCTGCTGACAGAGCCAGCTGTGGCATTTCTGCAGAGCGCTGCCACTTTACAGTATCAGCAGGCCTTACCATTCAAGAAACACTTGGTTTCCAGGGAATATTCTGATTTTTCTGTAGGAAGGATGAAGGGTATCAGAAATGCACAGGGTAGTGAGGGAAAGCACTTTCAAAATAAGGGCAAAAAGAGGTTTAGTATCCAAAGGACGTTAAGTCAGTTATTGTACAGATACTGTCTTATGATGAATTTTAAATGTGAACAACTGCAGCAAATTAATATGAGTCGTAATGATAAATCAAATGCTAATCATAGACTCAAAGGCCACTAGCGTAGTGTTGAAGACTGAACAGTAAGAGCTGAGGTGTGGAAAGCAAAGGAGCCTCAAAGACAATTTATGTTTCATCAGAGATGTGAAAAAAAAGAGGGAAGAATTCAATTTAATTTGTGTATATGTAAACTACATCACTGCACAAAAAGAAGCCCTGGTGTTAAATCCCTTTAGATGTCTCAAACTTTGCCATTTAGTTTATTTAGTCGCTGCTTCGATTTCAACTGGAATTGCTAAGATTAACTTCTCTTAAAGTCAGTGAATACTTGTGTAAATTGAATAACACGCTTGAGCTGAAATCCACTTATAATATCTTTGATCTAATTCATTTGGACTAGAAACAGAGGTCAAAATTACAAGAGTTACCATCTGCAGTGGAAATTCCCTGAAGCAAAGGTCTAAATGAAGCTATCCCAAAATTAACAATTCATTTCAAGATTCATAAGAGGCTAACAACAACATTTGGAAAAATGCACATGGAATTCTATTTTAAAAGAAGTATTTGTCATAATCTGTTCTTCCTTTATTGTCCTGCTTACAGCTTTGCATTTTGTTTTCTGGGTTTTCTTTTTTAAGCGATTAACAGTTACATATACATATAAGAGTCTGATGACTTTCGGAGGCTATCAAGATGATTTTATGTTGGTTGTTAACAATGCTCAGGCAAAGGACAAATCAACTGAAAAACACCTTTTTGCCATGACAAAACCAAAGGTTGGTATATTCCCTGAAATGGTTTCCCTCCATCTGCTACTCTTCTACTTTTTCTAGTGGGTAATCCTTAACAGATGTGAAAGACGAAACACCTTCTTTATTCCTAGCGTTCTCAGATTATTGACTTTTGCCAGATGGTTTTAGAGAGCAAAACAATTAGTAATATAAGAGCTAACAGTGACAATGCTGATGTGTTCCCTTTCTTTTCGTGTCCCTGTCTATAACATTCCAATTTTTTGATAGAAGGACAAAGAAGGCTATTAAAGAGGGGAAGTATATGCAGTACCTATAAAGTAGTCTGTTTGCTTGATCAGCGCTAGAGATAACTTTGAAGCAGGTAGATTTGTGTTCTGCAGTGGAATTGTAGAACACAACATGGGAAAGATCAGTCACTTCTTAACAATTCTAGGGTATTTTTACCTTTGGTAAAGGAATTGTTGCTTTTCAAGTGTAGATCCTGTCCTTCACTGGTAACATTGACTATCTCTTTCAAAAAGCAAACATTTCAAAGTCTTTTGCTGTTAGTTCAAGTTTCCTTCAGCCTGTGCCCTTATAGGCAAGGTTATGGGGATTGCAAAGAGAAAATACGGTAAAAAGCTCTCAGTAGTCTTTATTCCTTTTATCTACCCTGTGTCTTTAGTTTTCTGAGCACTAGATATTTTCTAGCAAAATTGAGGGAATGCATCATGAAAGTTTTTTCTAAGAGCGACATCTTTCGACCTCAAAATCTGTCTCGAAGTGGAAGAAACCATCTGTTTGAATCATTTAAGACAGTGGAAGACAAGGTATCCAGCAAACTGATGGGAATAACATTACATTAGTGGCGAGGAGCAATAGAAAAAAGCTCTATTAGGCATCTCCTCTCACCCCATCATTAACTTATTTGATAAAGTACTTTTCCAGATGATGGTGATTGTCACTTGCTAAAAAGTTAGCTATTTTTTCAGCAGTCAAAACACATCACTGTATTTTTCAAAGAGTTTTATATGTTCCTGTTATAGATTCTTGAGATCACTCTACTGATTGCCAGCTATATTAACAACTTTCATCAGCTGAAAGGATCTGCTCATCACCTCTCTGCTCCAGCATTACTGACACCTCAAAGCGGACAGAAACTCAAGGAAATGGGGAGTCAGCCACTTCTTGCAAACAACAGACCAACGAAATGTCCCACTTTGTTATGAAAGGGTTATGTATCGTGATAATGCATCTTTGTTACAGGGTTTCTACACCAACAAAACTTTTGAATGTACAAGACATAGAGCATAAGCAGGTCCATAAACAAAAGAAAGGCGGACAGGTTTGGATTCATTTCAATAGTATATAATAGGAGGAACCCTTTAATTAAAGCCCTGGCCTGAACTGGAATGATGATGAGCCAATTTAAGGATTATGCTTTACTGTGGGTGGCTTGTGCCTACAGCTCAAAAATAAATGTGCCTGTTGATAATGATGGGGAAAGGTGGCCTTGGGAACAATTGTATAGATTTTAGTAGTTTTCCAGACACTTTCTCAGGGACCAAACTGTCTTCAGCTTTTCATCTCTATTTTTCAAAATTATACAAGTTGTATAACCTTCATTTTGGAAAGGAATGGTTTGATTTGTATAACAGTTTCTCCTTTAAAAAAAAAAAACCATAAGCACATCATGTAACTATTATAAAGCTAAAGTGTATTCTCATGATACACTCTAGCCTTTGTTATACAGCTATTTAACTTGGCAAATCTTCAGCTTTGGTCTGGTGAATTTCTAAATAATCCCTGTCTGCCCCAGCCTTTTGGAAAAATCTAAATTAGACAAGCACTGTATTTAGTATAGTTTTGTAAACAAGATCCTGCACCTAATTTCTTCTTTAATCCATAATAATAATATAATACAGATGGAAGGCTGACTCACAATTGAAAAAACAAGAATAACACAGAAAGACGTTGCTTGAATTGTTGTGTCTGAACTTGGAGACATTATGTGACATAAAATTCATGTATGATGTGTATAATGTATATACAATGATTCAGAATAATATTTTGTAAAAGTTGTACTTTTTGTTTTTCGTTTGTATCTATACATTTCCTATCATAATACTAATATAATATTCTAGCACACTGAAGACATAATGCTGTCTCTGCACTGCTGGACCTGGGTACAGTCGCCTTTTTCAGCTGCAAGCCTCAGTGCTACGTAGGGTCAAGTACATAGAAATTACACCCATTTTTAATTCCAGTCCTCACATTTTCATTTCCATGCAATGAAACCATCTCTGCAGACTCTGAAGTGGATCAGCAGCATACTCTAATAGATAAGTTAGGTCCAACCATAGAGAAGGTAGTCAAAGACAAATCACTGACTTACATATATTTCACAATTTCCACCTCAGCTCATGCTAATGATCATGGATCATTAATCCCTTACTGATAGCCCTCATCATTTTGGTTTTTTTTTAATTCCTTAAAACTGAAGTAATTTCATAATAATGAATTTTAATATTTGAAGGTTGAAAATCTCCTTTGTTTTATGATGTTTTAACATTTCAGATATATACATACTCATATTGAGAAAAAAGGTATTTTCAGCTGTTTTCCCTCTATGACAGGTAGGGAGTATCCTCCTGAAGAATTAAAAAAGATTGGAAGGGAGATACAGATTGTGAGAAGAACATGCTCTTAAAAAGTGGAAAGACAAATTCTTCTGAAAGCTCTCAAAGCCCTGCAACAACTACTCAAGTCTGCAGGACTCGAGCACCATTTTATGAATGGGACTATGGGCCAATGCTTTGTCCTAAAAATTGCAAGCAAATAACAAGCATCCTTTAGCTAGACGCTTTCACATTTGCAATGCGGGAAGAGTTTCGTGGTAACTTCTACCCTTTGATGGTGGTTGTGGCACTAGATCCTTCTCTTTCAACAAGGCAGGGCCAGCAGCAGGAGCTTTACCTCGTGCTGTGCGGCTCATCTCCTGCCATCATCAAGGAAAGTGTAGTGGAAGATACAAGAGACCTTGGCACCAACTGCAGCATCCTTTTGTGCAGCACCCCATGAAGATATGCAGATACCAAGGTGAAACTGAATTAGGAATTCACATCCCTTTACTCTCAGCAGAAGAGTTAACTTTCAGAGATTTGAGGGGGACAGGGTGTTTGCAAATTCAAACAGGTGCTACTGCATCAGTTATACACAGGTCATAGTCTAAAGCTTCTCAAATATGACAATCAGAAACTTCAATTTACAAATACAAAAATCTTCATGTCACCAAGAAATTTTAACTGTCAACCTAGAATGCTACAGCTAGTAATTGTTTCCTAATTGTCCTGTTTTAAATGAATGTGGCAGATCAGGTTCTATTAGAAGGCAAAAAAAAGTGGAGCATTTTTCTAGTGAGCTTGTTCATACAGCTTTTAAAATCTTTGCTAAATTTGGCGACAACATGATGCACAATACAAACAGCTGATGTGCAGATTCTGAGTCTTTTTAACAGTCTTCATTAACACAGCCTCACTAACAGCTGTTTTATAAAGCAGTATCTAGGAGTATAGTATGATGTTCCTGCCTGCCTTTGTGTAGATAACTCTAGACATTGCTGTGTTTTTGAGTGTTAAGCTCTTGGTGCTGCAGTATATCCCTACATCGTATTGTCAGAAGCAGTCCATCCCTTAGTTTTCCTTTATTTGGCAACACTTTCCAGACTTTCTACCACTAACTGCTCATTATAGGTCACCATTAGTCCCGTATAGTCACATTATGAGAAAAGCTGTGTTAATTTTTATGAAATAAAAGAACTCAGAATCACAGTTACCATGACAACACTACACTAGACAATGAAGTTTCTTTGAGGATTTTGATTCTTGTGAGTATTCTGTACTCTCAAGAAGTATGATAGTAACCTCCTCAAGCAGATGCTTCCCTTCAAGTTAAGACAGTCAGCACGTGAAGTCTCTTACACACACAAGCACACTTCCAAACACAGCTATGCAAGTCTCAGGGGGACTCCGTCCATGTTAATCCACCTCCACACAACGTAAAACAGCAAAGCTGAAAATTCCAGAGTCCAGGTAAGGAATCTGTTCTGCCTTCTCCATTCAGCCTGAGCCTTATGCACATCTCAGTCTTAATCCTGAGTCATCCACCAAAACAATTCATACCATGTTACCTAATCCGTGACTAAAGCCCTGGTAGGAACTAGACCTTTCTCACCTTCTCGTCTTGAGCAGCGATGATACGATGGGAGCTGAGAAACGAGCAGCGATCTCTGGGACTGATGCTGAAGAACCTCCCGTGCTCAATGGCTGCAGGACCTAGGTTATACAAATATTCCCAGCATGAGATTAACGTGTTAGCACATAGAAGGAGACTTCACCTTCTATCATGAATTTCAGAACATCATACGTGCTTTCCTTGAGCTACTGGTTGGTAACAATGATCAGTTTAAATGGTTGTTGAATCTGAGCTTGACAATGAAAGATCACTGGTAACTCTCTGTATACAAACAATTAGACAAGTATTTGGAATGAAATGTATATTAATATATTACTTGAACTTCACTTTACCTTGTCAATTTTTGTGCAGCTGCATTAGGAAGCAAACTGCTCGTTTCTAAAACAAGCAAGACTTACTCCTGTAGTACAGCAGGCAAATTATAAAGCTTTGAGTTTTTAATACAATCCCCAAAATTAGTGTTTTTCTGTCATTTTAGATTTTAATTTGGTTTAAATTTAAAATAGAGGCATATATTTCCCTATAACAGAAGGCTGGCAAATATTTGATGTTGGAGTTCCTTGTCAAACTAACACAGTTTTTATAGGTTAGGTCCTGAAGGAAAAAAATCATCCGTGCATAAAGGAATGCACCGCTTAAAGCTTTAGGTAGAGCTTTAATAATCCATACAGCTTAGTGCAATCCATTAGTTTGAGTTAATTTTAACTAAGGTGATTAGTAACTCAGTAATGAATTAGGAAGAAAAAAAAAGTATTCTTTACAGTTTCTTAGGGCAAAGGAAATGAAATTGAATAAGGTGAAACTTAAAATACTGAAAACTCTGATTTCATTTCCAAACTGGATTTCAGTACAACTTATTAATTGTACACCCTTCCACCGTGCTTCCCAGCTCAGACCGGTACTGCAGCATCTTCCAGATTTGTCACCTCTCCACCAGTGAGGAAATTACTCTAACAATACTTTGCTTTTTAGCATTACACTCTTGCTGCTGCAGTAATATATGCCTAGATCACAGTGCCAGGAGCAATTCCTACCTTAGTTCTGCTTGCTTTGGCACAGCTATAGCAGCTTTGTCCAGGGTTTTCACCACCTCTAACTGCTGATTACAGATCAGCGCTACTTTCATATACCAAGATACTAGAAACACTCTGTTAAAATGAAATTGATGAAAGAAATGCACTTGGAAAGGCATCAGCATAACTGCCACTGTACAGTACCAAACAATGAAGTTTCTTTTTGGCTTTTAATTAGCAAGAGCATGCTTCCCGTAAGGGGTTAGCAAATGCTTTAGAAGGCCCATGTAAAAACCTGGAATTAAATAAAAATAGGGGGAAATAAGCATATGAAGGCTTCTGGAACTGAAACTGAGTGATTATGCAAGTTAAATTTAGAAAAAAATGCTTATTTAAAGAACAAGTATTACTTAAGGTCTGTGTAAGGCTATGTATGTAACCCTTCTTTGGAGAAGGAAGAAGGAACAGTTAAAATTAATTCTGAGTTAATCATTATGAATGAGGCCACTTTCCTGGTTTTGATTTAAACAGGTGAGATAGGATTTTGCTTAGTTTTTTCTGTCTCCAGCCTCTCAACACACAAATCAGCTACTCAGCTACAGCAGCTCAGCTGCAATTGCAGTCCTGGATTTTGGGTCACTTCCCTGATGTAGGAAGGACACTTTTGACTTGTCATGTCGGGTTCACCTACATGCTAGGTCAGTTTCACTGCACCCTTTTAAATCCTACTTTCTAATATAACCCTAACACGATCATTGGATTTGATCTTCGACTGATAGATCTTACTTGAAATAATCTAGCCCGTCTCCCTTTTGTTAGATTTATAATACTCTACAGTTTTAGTTACATTTATAATAGTTGATTTCTATGCTCCAGTAAAATATTTGTTTTCATATACAGCAGTTCACTTACTGGAGGTGGGAACTAAGGTCTCGTTTCACTCTCCACTGTTAAACTTGTGGTCCCCAGGAGAGCAGCGTTACCAGTAGCCAAGGCTACAGGCTCTCACCATTTATGACTTGTTAATTCACCCCGGCTTTCTCCACAGCTGCAGTACTTTGGCGCTTAACGGGGGCTATGGGGGCCGGGGAGCGGGACCCTCAGAGGACCCCCCGTGGGCCTTCACTCCCCTCAGGGGCGCGGCGGCTGCGGCCCCCGAGGCGGCTGAGCCCGCCGCAGCACGGACAACCGCCAGAGAAACCCGCGCCTGTCGTCGTCGCCGCCGCCGCACAGGGCAGCGGGGAGAACTGAGGCGACAACAACGCCGCCACCCCGCCGTCAGGCACTGAAGGGCGAGAGGGCGGGGCGAGGCCGCGGAACGGGCCCGCTGGGAAGCGTGGCCTCCGTCCGTTTCCGTGCCCGTCCCACCCGAAACTACAGCTCCCAGCATGCCCTGCGCGGTTCCCATGGCGACGGGGCGCCTAGGCCCGGGCCCCGAGGAGCAGCGATGCCCAAGGCCAGGTAACAGGGAGTCCGGCCCGAGCTCCGTGAGGGGGACTCGGCAGCCTCCCCGCTCGACTCTGCTGCCGTGTGGGGAAGGCGCCGGCGGCCGGGAAGGACAGCTGGAGGGAGGGAGGAAGATGTAAAAGGGGCCATTTCGTCCCGAAAGCGATGGGGGCACCCCTGGCCCTCGGTGCCAGAAGCCGGTGGGACCCTGTAGAAAAGGGGGAGGCTGCAGGTGACCCTGGGGGAGCCGGAGGAGGGGGACCCCCCGTCTCCCCGAGCAGTAACTCCCCCGGGACGCCGGGGGCAGATCCTGAGCCTTCCCGGGCCCACTGAGCCCGGACCGCCCTCTCCGGCGCCAGCCCCCGGGAGCTCTCGGCTCCGGGGAGCGCCGGGCAGGGGGCTGGGGAAAGCTTCCTTTAAATGCGGCCCAAGTGTACTCTAAACCAAGCTCTGCCGCCACACAGCTGTGCCACAAACGCCTGTAGGGGTCACCTGAGGAATTTCACTTAACCTGGTTTTGTTAAGAAAAAGTTACTTCGACAAGCAGAGGGGATGCGATGTGAAGTAATAACAGCAATAATACAATAAACCGTAATAGCCTTCATTTATCCATTTACATACTTTCAGGAATTAACGGTCTAGGGTCCATTGTTTTTTTCTAATTGACACTCTTGCTTTGTTTTTTCCAACTAGTGATACTCTATGGGATCTTGCTATAGCTGAAGTGGAGAAGAGAGAAAACCCTGACGACGATGGCAAGCGTGTGGAAGTTTGGGAAAAATCACTATTATTTATGGGAAACAAAAATGGGGTAATGCTAAATACTGCATGATTCTGTGCTTGCTTTGAACATAGCTCATATCTCGGTAAATGTCTGATAAGCGTGTGGCTCATTTAATTCTTCTAAAGACAAAATATATTATGTTCTGATTCTGCAGAGTCAGCATTCCACAGAGCGTGGATCAGTTAGACATTACTACAATTCAGAAGTTCAAATTTATGGCTTGGAGAGCCAAAACTTCAACCATTGTTATCAATGATGTGCTAATTCTTTAAAGTTTGGCTTCACTAATTTTTGCAAAAGTAACTGTCAGAAATAATGCTACCCTCTTTAATTCTTTGGCATGTCAAATTTCCCCTTGTGAAGGTTTAACTGGTAACAATCCAATTGAAGTGCACTGATTGATACCAGTTTTGTTGTAAATAGAGGCCTTGGCATCCTGCTGTGAATTGTGTCTGTCTCAGACAGATTTGAACATGGGTTATCAGTCTTTGCAAGCTCATGATTCTACATGTCTGAGGTTGTTTTACCTCATTGTCCCATAAGGTGGGTCATTAGTACTTTCATATTTTTATTCTGTTAGCATCTATTTCCAAAGCAAATAAGGAGATATTTGCCTTATTGACCAAGTGAGTAACATTTTTAAGAACACAATTTTATTTTAGAAAGATTGGTATATGTACGAACTCTGGTTGGCAATTTTAAAAATACTTTTTCCAGAGAAAATACATTGACATTTTCCTGATTTCAGATTTACCTGAAATTCACTGATTTTTGAGAGAGGAAAGGATAAAGGAGCAAACTGTAGAAGTGCCAGCTCTTGCAGTGGGCACGGTACTCAGTGTCTGAACTTAAACAGTGTAAAGACATATTTTTCTCTATGTTTATTTGTATTTTAAGCATTCATTTTATTCCCATCTCATCAGTAATGATTTAATTCCAGTGGAAACCCAACATTAAATAAAAGTAGTATTAATAATTAAAAAGCAGTTTAACAGAGTTGGCCAGGCTGATCACTAATGTCTAATTTTAAGCACACTATTCCTACTACTGTATTTGTCATCTCTATTAGTTTATAATTAAAATAATGGTAGTGTGACTTGATTCTGACAGAAAGTTGGCAGTTAAGTTTCCACTATAAGGCTACAAACTATTACATGAGTTTACATTTTTCCGGTCCTTTATTATTTGAATGTTAAATGAGTGAGTTTTGTTTAGTGATACAAGTTCTATGCTTTAGTGACATTACAGTAAGGTTTTTGTTTGTTTTTAATTTCCAGGGAAAGACCACTATTATACTGAGGTGTCTTGAGAGGTATGTGTTGCATTTTTAAAAGTAGTTTTCAACTGTGGATTAGAATTTTACATAAATAATTATATTGTGTGATAATTCATAATATATGTATACAGATGGTGTCTTCTGTGACCAGTTGATTGCTTATGGATAAACTTATTTCCCTTCATTACTACCTGTCATCTGACCCCTTCAGTCCTTGTTCTCCAGTACTGGAGAGCTTCAATGGCCACCTGTTCAGATTGGTGCTGCTCCTTCTCCTGTCTTTACATCTGAGACCTGTTGTCTTACAGTGTCCTCTCTGTGCCACCATTTCTAAGCCAAATTCTGAACTGACTGATAAATATAATTTAGTAACAGTAGCATTGACTGACTTTATTTAGAGGATCTTGACAAATGAAGTTACTTTTCCTTACATAGGGAGGAGATTCCAAAGCCAACATTAGCCTTGGAATATACGTTTGGAAGAAGGGCAAGGAGACACAATACAGTGAGTATCCAGAATGCATAGTTTATACATTATACAGTATATTTTATATATTTATATATAGTTTATATATTATACAGTATATACACACACATATAAAAATAATAGGTGTTTTATTTTTATGTATATGAACCTTAGAGTTTTTTAGCTTATTGTTTGTGAAACATAAAGGGGATTTTAAGCATCAGTTCCTTAAAATTAGTGAACGTAATTTTGTATTTTAATCTGTAATATGTTTTTCCCTCTCACTGAAACACCATAGATAAGAGACCAAAGCGTAACACAAAGCAATCAGAGTCATTTCTAAAACTTACCTCGTTAGTCGTGTTTGAGGAGTGTATAGGATGCATGCTTTTAACTTTGTCTTTAAAATGCAAACTGAGGACAAACCAATGGAGATTCTTTACAACCAGTTTTATGAGAGAAGTAGTCATCTTAGAGGATGTTGTCATAATTAAATTTTTGGGTTATGTGTCTATATTGCTAAATTTTGCCCTGCAGATTTTGTTAACAGAAATATTGACCCCAATCCCCTCACAGCACAACGCTGCCCAGTGGCAATAACCATAGCTGCAGGTGATGGCTGTTTCTGTTACTGAAGCAGTGGGAAATCTGACTCTGTCTGAAAGATGAAAATCACCTAAAACTTTTCCCAGAAACTAAATGCAAAAATAGAGATTCATTATTTTTCCAAACTTCTCAAAAAGTATTAGTGTTGAGCTGCAATAAACAAAAAGGAAGGGAAGAGAACCTGTTTTTTTAATGTGTATCATTAATCATGCTGCTTCCTGACTTTCTTACTTTACTGTAGTCATTTTTCAGACAGCATGCTAGAGCCTTTCCTAACCATTGTATGGGATTTCTTGAACGCGGGGGGCATTTTTCTTTGGTTTTGTTTTTTTAGAAAATACTAATGAAATAATATATACTCTTGTTCTTTTCACTCTGTCACTTTCATGAAAAGCCAGACGAAGGTCTTTCTTGGTGTTGCACAGAGACACACATTTCTAACATACATAAACTCTTTTACAGCCTAAAGATATAGCTCATTTTTGGGAACTCGGTGGTGGAACCTCGTTACTGGAACTGATTCGAATACCAATCACTAGCAACAACATTAGGTATGTGATTAATATTACAATTCCAAAGTTGATTTCAGCATTTCTTCACACAAGTAAATTTCTAGACCTTTTATTGTGGGAAATTCTTTCAATATGTATGATACAACATTTATGAATTGTTCTAAAAATCATGGTAATACTACTGATACTCTGCTTTGACCTTCCTTTTCATGGGTCTGTCCTAATAAGCCAAGTACTCAGCAATCTCCAACAACAAGAGAAAGCAGTAACATGGAGGAAATGGGTTGGTTTTAAGTAGCTAGAACTAGAAATACAGAAAAGACCAGTGAAAGAGCAGAAAAGGCAACTTGGGGGGCACAGGAAAAGTGAAATTTGGCTTCCTACTTAGGTATGCAAACACTGATATTATCTCTGTAAGGGGCAGTATTTTAAGGTGAAAAGGCAAAAAATGTGAAAAAAGAATCTCTGGATTTTGGGAAGTGAAGTGACTGTCTGATGAGAAGACGACCACACAAAAGAGATGATGTTTCTGAGAGGGACTAAAACTACTGAAATGATCTGAAGACAAAAGGAAACAGGAGTTTAGGGAGAGAATTAAGAGAATGTAGTGATGAAATAGCATAGGAAGAAAAAATGCATGAAGAAATGAGAAGGTGTGTGGGGGGGTGCGTTTCATGTTTTTTTTTCTGGTTAGGGAAGATGGAGTTGAAAGTGGAAGGGAAAAAAAAAGGATCAAATGCATTGCTTTATTTCTGTGGTAGTGGGTTTAACTTCTGTGGAAAAAAAAACCACAAACAAACAAGAAAACCCCAAGAGATACAATTTTTATCATGTACATTTGCTACTGTTTTGGCTATCGAGATAATGCCATTATTTAGTGAGACACTAAGAAGGAAAAAAAACCTACTTCTGGCATGTGAGGTTTTCTGTTTCTAGAAGAATTTGGGGGAAAATCAACTATCATTTTTCAACTATTGCCTAAATGAACTGAATTGAGCTCCACCTCCATCGGTCTTTTCTTCCCTTTTTACTGATAAGGAATCTTCTGATGTGGATGATTTTAAGAATCTTTGATGGATTAGCAACATTGTTCTCTAAGACCACTTGTGTTCATAAGGCAGTATTTTAACACACTACTCAAAAATTCTACCATTTCAAGCTAAATATAAGTGTTTTTCACTGTTTTTCTCACCTGTCTGTAGTCAAGCAATCTGCATATTTAAAAGTTCCATGAACTGTATCTAGATTCACTGAGAGGCTTTTTACCAGGTCTGTTTTTTTCCCCACAGCAGTTTTTTGAAGTGAAATTGGACATTAACTTTACTCTCTAGTCTCTCTAATACCACTCTGCTCTGGAGTCCCCTTTTTCAAGTCAAGAAGGAATGTGAAAGAATGATTGCATCCATTCAAAGAGCTGCATTTGCATTGTTCTTTACAGTTGCACTTTAAGGCAGTTGGAAGATTGGGAGGAGTTGAGTTTAGATGTAAACATTTCTCATCATAATCCGCCTGGTAATTGCTAAGTAGGTCTTAGAGTACTCTGACTTCTGTTCATCTTTCAGAAGACTTTCTCATGCTCATTTGAGGTTCCAGCTCATTAGCACAGTCCATGGCACAGAATATTGCTCTTAACGAGTTTTTTCTATTTCATATTAAAAAGAATAATGAAAGTATAGAACTTTCTAATACATTAATGGTTAGGAAAGATTCTAATCATTGGCTAACATTTCTTCACATGGGATTGTAGAGTCAGGAGATGGCAGGGATATGTGATAGTAGAAGTACCCAGTCATACAGGAAAAATGGGCTTGTGATACTTGCATATTTTACTGCTTTGAAACAAAGTTTGATATGTACAATCCCCCAAAACCTGTGATGGAAGGCTGCCAAAGTAGTAGTTCTGAAGAAGAAACAATGGAAGGATTTCTTCAGAGCTCAGAGTATCCTTAAAAGAGCCATCTCCCTTTGTTGGCACATTTAATTCTATCTTAGCATTTGTATTTTCACATTTGTTGCGTTCACCATTTATACTACAGGTGTGGCTGTCTATGAAAATGTTAATTGTCTCATGTGCTGAGTATTTGACCAAAGACTGCCCTTCTAATAGGTCATTTGCTGTAGTTCTTGTATTGGATTTGTCCAAACCCAATGAACTCTGGACTACTATGGAGAAGCTTCTGCAAGTTACCAGGAACCACGTGAACAAAATTTTAACCAAACTAGAAAAGACAAATCCTGAAGTAGCTGCTGAAATGAAACAGAGGATGCGGAGCAATCTGCAGAGGGATCATCCGGTAAGTTACTTCTAATATTTTCTCCAGATGTCACAGGCCTTTATACAGTTAAAGATAATGCTTTTGAAAATCTTAAACAACTCTTTTAGATTTTTATGCATGACTGAAAATCCATTTGATGTAGATGAACCTGTTCACTGGAAAATTATAGCAATTTAATAAAAATTCAATAAGAGCAGAAACAAGGAAAGAAGGTTTCTTATATCTTTTTGTTAGATATCTAATGTGATTGTTATGGCATGTTACACCAATCAAAAGAAATAGTTTTAGAGGAGCAGTTTGCTTTTTTCCCCCCCTCATCTTTTTAAAATGAAGATGAAAACTAGAATGTACAAAAGTCATCTAGCAAGAGACTAGCTGAAGGTACAAATTTAAGCAAAGAATATAGTTATAACAGCCATCAACATGACTATATACTTTGCATTTATTTAAATGTCTATCACAAACTCAATGCCTTTTGATAATCTGACAACTAATTAAATTATAAAGTTTCAGAAATGTTAACATCAGTCCTTTAAACATAATTGCTAACTAAATCTCTCGAAAAGCTAAACTAGATAATGCGCAATAGAAATGAAAAGTCATTGTGCATTAAACCTCTGCAAATGTTGTGTGTATATAATACATAAATAAGTATTCAACAATTCAAAGACTTGGCACATAAATCTAGTTACTGAAACTTCTGTAAAATGCTGTAATGCAGCAAATGCTTAGATAGCTCAAAAATTGAAAAGTAACTTTTAAAATTTTTGGGAAAGCAACGTGTGCACCACCCAGTAGATTTAGAGCATAGGGCTTGAGATTTACTGGGTTATGATTTTGGTTTTTAATTTTAGAGAAGGTAATTCACAAAAAGAAAATGCCTACACACTTAGCAACAAATCATGACCGCAGTGTCAAGTTTGCGTGTAGGGGATTACATATCAGAAAAGTGCAACCTTTTTTTTTGATAAGTAAAAAGAATAATGCCATTAATTGTTAAGAAGAGTTATTATATTTGCCCTGTAGGGAACACAATTATACCTTCTAAACTACAATTTCTATATAGCCTTCATTTGCAAGCAAAATGTTATGTTACTCCTCAGTTCTCTTTAAACTTTCACCATTGTTCAAGAAAAAATTATGTCAATCTTGTGGGAGGAAATGCTATTTTTTATAGTCAAAGGAAATCACAGTTTACGCAGCTTTTTATTTGCCTTTTTATAGCTAAGTGTGTTTTTATGATAAACAGGAATTGATGAGGTTCTTAGTGGTTTTTTTTTAAGGATTAGATAAATTCCATTGGCCTGGATAAAGGATTTTTGGCTATAATGATAAAGCCTATCAGTTACAGACCTTGATGCGCTTACAGTAGTCCATAGTCAAGAGAGGAATAGGGTTCAGTATGCCAGTTTAAATGTTTCTGATGTTATCCTAAATTAATTTTTTCTTAGTTAAGGACCTAAACTTAATAGTTTTTTCAGTTCTGTATTCTATACATCCACTTTTAAGTTATGATATTTTTGCTCAAAGCTTTTGCCTTGACTATGTATGAGTGAAGCCATTATTTTTCCTCTCAAAGTAGAAGACTTTCATTACTTCTTCCTGTCTGTCTGTCTGTCTGTCAGTTAACCTGCATGTGAAATAACTGGTTTTAGAAAGGAACAGCTAAGTCAGCCTCTGCTAAAACACGTCTCTTTCCCACTCTGCTGCAGCCAAAGCAGTTTGACTCAATAATTGCGTGAACACGAGTGGATTGTCTCATTTCATATGGACTACAGGAAAGGCTTCCAGATAACTTCTGATAAAAGTTTTAAGAAGTAGATAACAATAATTCTCAAGTTGACTATTTAATTGTTAAATCTACATCCCCATAGCTGTTTTAATCCATTGGTACTGATTTGCGTTTTCATGGGCAATAGGTGTCATTTCCTCTTGTTGCTGATACCAAACCTTTGAAGATCACATTATATATTTTTTAAGAGTTTGGAAAATGTGATGTGAGAAGAACAAATGGGTGACACAAGCAAATCATCCGGCCTAATTTTCTTGAGCTTTTTTTCTGCAATCCTTTGGCTATGATGCAAGGAGGGGAAATGTGTCAAAGAGCCAGTTCTACTAATCCAAGCTGGCAGTTGTTCTGCGAATATATGGGGTTTTTCCTCTCCTCCCTTCCCATCTGATGTTGGAGCTGGAGTATATAGTGTAAGAACCCTTTTATGCCAGTAAGTGTTCTGACTGCTCAGAGGGATTACTTCCTGACCATTTCTGAAGAAAATGAGAAAATTGTAGAATATGGTATGGATATTGCATTAAAGTCTACTCATCTAACACAAGGGTTTGAAAAAATAGACCTTGTCTTCTATGAATTAATTTTAACTCCTTTTAGTTGTTTTAAGAGTTGCGATCTTCCACAGTTTGTTTACACTGCTTAACTGTCCTATATCTGTTTAATAGGATTATGATTTAGTTGACCCTTTTCCAATACCCTTGGTGATAATTGGAAGCAAATATGATATTTTTCATGTAAGTAATACTTTTTTTTTTTTTTTTTTAAATAATTAAAAGATTCCTGTAAAAGTTTCATCTGTTTAATAGGATTATGATTTAGTTGACCCTTTTCCAATACCCTTGGTGATAATTGGAAGCAAATATGATATTTTTCATGTAAGTAATATTTTTTTTTTTTTTTTTTTAAATAATTAAAAGATTCCTGGTAAAGTTTCTATATACTAAAATCTTGGCAATATAATAATAAACATTAGAACGGAAGTATGGCCCGTCAGGCTTCTGCAAAAACTTTCTATCCAACAGCACTATGAAAGGCTTACAGTCATTCCTTCACAAAATACTTCCAAACTGATGATTTGTGAGATGTACTTAGAAAATGTTGAGATGCAAGCTGCTGCAAACCAGAGAGCACAAAATCATCGTGTTGATGACTTCCTTTTATAATGAGAGAATTCCAGCTCCATGTGTCCCTTCTGACCCAGCTGTAAGTGTATGGCAGGGGAAGAGGGGCATCGCTTAGGTCAGTTGGTCAAATTTTTTGGTAGTTATGGCAGCACAAACAGTGAACTGTCATTTCATTCTGGAGCTTTTTTTTTTTAAGTACTACATAAGTTTTGAGAGAAAAGTGAGTAATTGCATCTTTAATGGGGGAGAGGAAAGTAATGTCACAGTATTGCTGGATTCTCTCCCAGGATGTGAAAAATCCAAACAAATGCATACACAATTTTCAAGCAGCACTTGATCATGAAAAACTAGAACAGTATGTTTGATTTTTAGCTGCCATGCTGGCAGCCCGTGCTTCTCTGGATGACTACATAGTGCATTGATACTTGGCTGACTCTTTGAGTTACTGAATCCTTTATTAATAAGGTACTGTGCCTTCTTTCATACTGAGGCTTTATGCTGAGCCATGACTTCTTTAAAAATTAGTGACTCTGATGTAATAAGCACAAAATAACAGCCTAGGTTCCATTGGAGTCTCTGGATAGACTCCTGCAGGCTTCACTGGGACCAGATTTTCACGCATTTTATCCAGGGAAGGCCATTTGTATGATCCTATATTAAAGAAACATTGATGAAAAGGTATTTTTATGCACCTTTCACATCTTGCAGGAGTTAGGATTTAAAGAGCATATGCCCAATGGTTTACTGAAAGTCACATATTTTCAGAAAAAGAAAAAATCCTTATTCTTCTAATTGGCAATATTTCTGCTTCTAAATATTTAAAACAAAATGAAACCAGTTAATTGAAAATTGAATACATATTCCCAATTAAGAAACTTCTTCTGGACTAACACGTTGCCTGAATTAGGCTCCCTCTGTAAAAAAGAAACAAAGGGAAATTGTGACATTTCTTTTCAGAGTAGGCTGTTACTGATTCTGTCTCAAGATATAATTATGCTGACAGCTGAAAGCCTCATATACTGTTGCCTAAGTGCATTGCCGTTTATACAAAAAATGAAAAGTTCTAGCTGTAATATTTTGCTTTTTGTTTCTTATGTATATGTTCCAATATCAACTTTTTCAGGAGTTTGACTCAGAAATGAGGAAAATAATAAGCAAGACACTTCGATTTGTTTCACATTATTACGGAGCATCATTAGTGGTGTGTATATTCACTTTCTAGCTAACAATAGAGAAGATGAGCAATATTTGTGTTACAAAACAGTATTTTAAAAAATTGAAATGTAAATCTCCTAGAGAAAATGGGACTTAATTGGTTTTACGGTAGCTTTCTTCGTGAGCTAATCTGTCAAATGGGTTACAGGTATTTGCAGGGGATGGATGGATATACCTTGTGAACAAACAAAATACATCATTCCCAGTATTAGCAGAAACTAAATAAAACCAGTTCTCTGTCAGCCAGCTCAGTCCCTGCTTTGAGTTTACTGCACGTCTGGCAAGATATTTTTTTTTTGGTACGAGAAAGGAGGACAAGAAAAAGTGATGGCCCTAGACAGAATTAGAGAGCTGGCCTTTTTGGTAGAGGTATGAACTTAGGTCTAGGGACCTGGCTTTGGTAGATTTAAAAACTGAGAACGGGCTCATCTTCACAGCAATTTAAGCGTACCAGATTACCACACTTACAGCACTGAAGAATAAAGGCAGGGATTTTTTTTCAGTAGTTAGTAGGAACTGCCAAGTGTGAGGACAATGAAGTATTTATGTAGTTTTGAGTTTGGCAGGTCATCTCAAGTAAAGGCAGAAACATGCAGCCTAAGGTTTCACAATCCAAAAAAGCTGCCTCCTGGGCTCTCTCTACAACAGAAGGTGGTTCTAATTGTATCAACCATCGTTTAAGTAATAAATGATATTTAATAGTGACTTATTTTGATTACCAAACAACTTATGTTTGCTTTAAATTGTTATAATCACAGCATGTCCTTTTGCATCCATGTAAAATCATACAGCTTTTGTACTTTGACACGTGAATTAATCTTTTGTTAACTGAGAATACAACTGTCTGGATTTAAATTTTTTTTTTAAAAGTATATAAGCATTATTATTACTAAAAATAAAGAACTAGGAGCCTAGAACTCTTTGCTGCTAAATCCTCGTTCCCATTGTAATGAGTGGGAGAAACTTCATTTCCCACCGTAGGGATCTGACTTCTTTCTCAAAGCCATGAATCGTTAGGATACAAAATCCCTTAGACAGGAATGAGGATGCTGTTTGAGAAGATATTCTGGGAGCTGCTTCCTGATAAATCTGTACTAGCTCTGCCACTATCAAGCTGCTTTTGTGATGTGTGAACCATTTTAGTTATTCATTACATTTCTAAATGTTTATGGTATTCTGGATAATTTTATAAAATCTTAATAACTCATGAGTCCTGGGCAAAAAAATCGTGTCTCTTAATGGACATACTTCAAAAGTTGTGATATTTTAAAATTTATTCTTTAACCTTTATTTATGCTGTTTTTCATTTAATCTTTCTTGATCTATATATTCAGTGACAAATACATTCATGTTTTGGAAAGGGAGGGTAAGATTTTTATTCTAGTAAATTCAGTGAATGTATAGCAAATTTACTGGGGTCAGGAATTAGCCAGTCTCTAGCTGAAATCCTCTATGTAGATGTCATAATGTAATATTTCTATGATGGAAGATCATAATGCATATTTTGTTTTCTGATTCATTTAGTTTACCAGTAAATCTGAGGCTCTCCTGCTGAAAGCCCGTACTCTTATTAATCACCTGGCATTTGGCTATGATAAAAGGTAACGTAATTATTGTCCAACTATTAGATGTCTAAATTTAGAGTCTAAAAGTACTTAATAAAAATATTTTAATCACCAAAACATCTTTTTTTTCTTAAATATGATCTCTGAAAGATTCTTGTTTGTGGAATTTTACTCCTGTGTCTCAGCTGCCTGTCTCTGCACAGGACAGTTTTTGATCCCAAAACTGATGGATTAGAAACATGGTCACCACTAGAATTGAGTCGTTTTTTATTTACTTGTATTTGTATGCAAAGCCCAGGAAGAGTCCAGTCTTGACTAGAATAATGTCTCTTTTGTTGATTGCTAAATGCTCATGATATATATTTGTTTGTTTGTTTGTTTGTTTAGCAAGTCTGTATCAGTGGATCACAGCAAACCTCTATTTATACCAGCAGGCCTGGATTCACTGAGCCAAATAGGTTTGGACATTTCCTCTTCTTTGCATTTGTTGCTTATTTGTTTTTCAAAAAGAAAAAAAAAATTAAGCAAATAAAAAATGAAGTTAACTTGTCACACGTCAGCATCAGTTTTAACAGATATTGAATGAAATGGTTTAGAAAGTTTAAAATTACAATTCAGGATTTTATTATTGAGAATTACTTGTGCAGTTTTGTTGGATAGTTTAATCAAGCATCTGGACTTCTTCAAATAGAGAAGTACCAACAAGCTTAGATCTAAGAAAATGTAATATAGAATACCACTTAGCTCATTTCATGGTAGGAGATCATTGCCTTTTCAGACTTGTTGCAGCTTGTCACTGCAGAAGAGAAAGTATTAAATTAGATGGATCATTATCTAAAATGATTTGATAATTCATGTTGTTGTGATAACATACTTATATTGCTTTGTGCTGTGCTGTAATCCGTAGGACCCCCACCTGCCTCTGACAGCGACATTGGAAAGATGCGGGCAAGCACACCGCTGGAACTGTGGAAAAAAGTGTTTGAGAAGGTGTTTCCTCCCGAGGTAGGTATTTACATGTCTGCTGCATAGCTGCTTTTCTCGTAGAATAATAGTAATTTCACTACTAATTTTTGTCTTTCAAGTCCAGTGACTGGAATTTCAGTCTCACTCAGCAGTCCTGTTTCTTCCAGCCTCTTTAATTCTTACATTTTCAAAAAGTACAGATCTGTATGTAGTGGTGATTTTTTAAATTTCCTTCTGCATGTTCAGTCACCTTCCTACACTTAGTAGTAATGAAACTACTGTGTAACCCTCTGGTTTTTCCAGAGTTACGCTGTTGCCTTTCATTATATTGAGAGACACGTTATACTCAACCTTTTTGGAATTTTATAGGGTGATGTATCCCCTAATGCCTAAACCAAATGCCAGTGATGCTCCAAGAGGAGCTCTGTGTGGCTGCAGCAAGTGGTGATCCTTGTTCTCTTAGGGCATGAGGCTTTGAATGAGGCGAGTGTGTTAGGAGTTCCTTGCCAAAATCTGTCATTTTGCTAAGGAAAGCATTTGGATTTGCAAGGTAATTAGAATCCCTTGGTACATATGTAGTGATAAATCTTGTACGTATTTTAGAAGTTTCTGGTCCCAAGAGTCAAACCCCTGAATACTTCTTTTTAATAAAAGTAATTGCTGTTCTTAGGAAATCAAAATTCTTTTCTATTTGAGGTGAGCAAAACCAGGCTGCTGCTTTCTCAGTACTGGACTCTATCATGGTTCTTTATCCCTGTCCATTTCTTGCTCTACAGCTTACCTGGGCAGGCAAGGAAGGCAGGCAAGGCTGTGAAACTGGGCCTCAAATTATGGTGCACAAACCTGGATTTGTGTAGTTTTCAGTCTGTGGATCTCCATTCTTGGTGAGGAGGAGTCTGAATTCACTCTTTCCCACTCACTTGACCGATAACATATCAAAGCCTACAAACTATTTCAGGTGGTTTGTGACCAGAATAAATAATCACTAAGATGCTAGTCCCAGTACAGTATGCCCCAACGTGATAAAGACTAAACTTTACTTTTCAGACACTGTACAGGACTATTATTTTTAACATTATTTTTCCTCATGGCCTTTTAAAACACAATAAACAAACATTCCCTCCTCCACTCCCCACCCAATGATTCCTGAACTCCCCCTGGAGAAATGGAAGATGTTTCTCATCTTGCAAGCTCCATCACTGTTCTGAGGTATCAGTCTAATTAAAGAAGATTTGCCAAGTAGATTCCCAGTCTTCTGTTTTACTTATAGTTCCCTCAAGGTTAGTCAATGAAATTTCAGGTATTTGGCAAAAAGATATTCTGGTAATTTGAACTCATTTCTAGTCTTGAGTATGAAATGCTTGAGCAAGAGTAACCTTAACTGTGCCCAAATGTCATGGGCCGGAAATGATATTTTAATTTTGAGGAGAGAATAATAAACTACCTAATAAGACTGTTTTCTTCCCTTTAAGATCTAACTACACTTTTACTTTCCCATCATTTTACCAATCTAAGATATTTATTTTTTTTAATCTGTGTCCTATAGCACAAACTTCTTCCATAAATCCAGTATTTTAATATATTTCTATTAAAAGCAAATACTTCCATTAGATCTACAGCATGGCATTTTCTTGTTAAAAGAATAGATCAGCTTCATCATTTGGGGTTTTGTCATTTCTTCTTCTAGAGTTTCTATGATTTACAAGATACTAAGGACCCTGCCCAGGATTTACAGTACGCTGAGTATGAAGTTGATGTCATGAGAGCTCAGAAAAACCAGGTGTGTTGTTGTTCCGCAATGTTTGTTCACAGTCAGATAGTTCAGTGTTGCTGAATTAATTGTAGAATATACCGAGAGTCCTCTTTTTACCTTTAAATAACTTCAGCTTTGGTTTTCAGCTTACTAGTTGGTTGGGGTGGGGTTTTTTCTAGTGGGAGACATCAAGCTGGTAGAGCGTTGTTTGATCTCAAAGTTTTGGCTCTGTAGTTTCTTTAGAAATGAATAATTTTCCTTCTAGCTCTCTTCCAGGATGATTTCACTAAAATAATACCTAAGCAAAGCTGTGGAGCTTTCTTGGCAGTAATTTCTTCATTTCTGTACCCTGTACTCTCATTTGGGTGTTGATTAGCAGAAAGTCTAGGAAGCAGTGTCAAGGTTTGGGGTGGGGGCTGTTTACTTCTTTTTATTTCTGTCTTCCTCCTTCAAAAATTTGTATTTGAACTGGAAAGGTACCAAAATGATAACATTTCTGACTCGAGTTTGCAGGCTGTGTACATTTTATCTTAAACAGAGTGAACAGAATCATTCCATGTAGTGATATTTAGGTTAACCCCTGAATTCCAGGAAAGACCTTTGGTGGGGTCTTTCGTATTTTTTTCGTATTAATTTCAAGTGATTTAGTTGTGAATTAATTTTAGGGAAGAATTCTGTGGAAAACTAGATGAGGGTTAGAACATTGCTTTATAGATACCAGCGTGTAACATCATGAGTAGAAATACTGTATAGCGTCTTCATCAATATCATAGGCATGAGTCTGTTAAAATCCATCCAAGATTTGTGTATTTTTCTTTGTTTGGAAGAAGCATCATGTGCTTCTTCTGGAAACTCTCTATTTCATATAGATTCATTTGTTTCACACACGGAAATTCTTTGCTTGAAAGACTGAGAAATGTTGCAGTCTATTCTCACAGCTTAGATGGGGGCTGTTTGTGCACCGTTTAACTTGTGGACCAAGTTACTGCCCTTAAAGGAGGTTTTTCTAACTGCTTTAAGATGCTGGATTGTACCAATCCCGTGCTTTTACAGCCCCCCCACTCTGAAGATGAAAGGCCGTTTTATTGAATCGCACTGCAGTTCATCTCAACTAACCCTAAAAAACTATGGCAAATCTCATCTTTTTGGTGCTTGTAAAAGAAAGCCAAAGGATTAGATGATTACTGCTATCACGTTTTTGTAGAGTTTAGTTAGATTGCATAAGGCAGTAAACCTGTAGTTACCTGATCCAAAGAAACACATTAATAATGTAAAAGAATAAAGCAATTTCAAGAATTCAGTGCAGTCTTTGAACTTGCACGTTACCTGTAATATCCCATTAATGTAGGCATCAGTTCTGAATTTCGGTTACATCAAGAACAGTCTTAGAAATCATTAAAATTTGTAAAGCACATTGCTTTTGGAATTTATAATGTAATCTTAGTATACCTATATATCTCAAAATAACTAGATGGTGTACTAGGCTTGCTATTTTTAGATAATACTTATGTCTTGCAAAAGAAGATACTGGTATGGATTGATTAAATCATACAGGAAATTATTAATTTTCTGCTTTTAAACAAAAGAGACAGGCTTTTAGAATCTTAATCTGTTGAAGGGCATTGCAAACCAGTGTAGCTTCTTTTTGTTGGACTGCTACAAGTAATTTGAGCATTAAAGAGAAAATTACTTTTGTTATCTGCAGCTATTTCCTAAACTTCTCTATCTTGAAGTTCAATTATTACAAGATTATTTGCACATTATTAAAATGTTTTATACTCCAAGAATTTCTTTCAATTTGAAATGCACCAAGATAGCAATATACATCTAAAAGAAAAGAACTTAGTAGTTGCAGTGATTTTTGAATTGTGTTTGGATTTCCCAGTTAGACGGAAAGTGGCACAAAAATCCTATTTTAAATGCATCATAAGCCTGACATTCGTTATATGGTCTCATGATATCTATTGTATAGGAGGAACAGTATATTGAGACGTTTAATATGCAACATGTTGCTAATGAAATCATGCAACATAATGAAAGTTTTGTATGATGACAGTGTATATTTTAATATCATTTAAGTACACGTTATCATTTTTCTCGGTTACTTTCGGTTAATTAGTGTGCCACTTTGGACCCTAGGTGATAACCAGTTCGCTTGTTTGTCTCAAAGATAAGGTTTAAAGGAAAAATAAACACAAAAAACATAGCAACAGAAACAAAATATAGCCCCTTTCAGTGAGTCTGATAGAAGAACCAGCACACCTGGCTGACAGAGTCTTAGACTGCTTAATAATATTGTCATAGATTTATAGATATTTGTAGATAACTGTGGCAATATGAAGTTTAATTAAATCAATTCCAACTTTGCAACCTTGGTTGAAGGGTTTGTCTGCAGCTAGGGTTGTACATTCTAGCAGACTAAAAGGTTAAATTATCAAGTTTAAAATTAGAAAACAGGTTTTTTTTAAAAAAAGTACAGAAATAAGAAAGTACCTGGCTCCCTCTCATGTACTAGCTGTCAGCTTGGATTTATCTGATGTGCTTTTTTGGCTACAGAATTGGAAAGAGTCCAGCTCAGCAACACCCTGTCACAAGTGGGTTTTCTTTCAGACCAGATTGCTTTGTTTCCTTAATATTTTCAGAGTGAACTATGAGACCTGCCCACTCTATTCCTAGACCTTTTTGCTCTGGAAAACTGAGGCCATCTGTTCCTCGCTGAGCCTTTGTGTGTCTGGGGGTAAGAACTAGGAAAAGAATTCTGAAAGGACATAGTTGAGAAAGACAGATGTGCTCTTATCTTGAACAATGTGCAGGTTTATATCAAATAGTGCTGCTGCAATTGTTTCCTGCTTTTTCATTCTCTGGAGTTAAGCTCTTGAGAGAGAGAATACAGCACTTGGGATTTCTTGGAATTCACATTTTTAATGTATTTCTTGACTAGCAGGTTCTCGCTGAGAATGACTGGAATGTTGTGCTCTTTGCAGGGCTTTCAAGAGAAAAACATGTATTTATATATTGATTACACATTTAAATGTGTACATATGTTACAAATGTTCATACAGCATACATAAAACATAAACGAGATGGCAAACTTGTCATCCATTTCTCTCCATTCTCTGCTGGCTCTTTGGCTTTGAGGTCACCCTAATTTTACTTTATGTACCCACATAACTTGAGTGAGAGTGAGATCTTCTAAATAATATTGTTGATTAGAGCATATCTACCACCTGCATCTGTGAGCACCGAGGATTGCATGGAAGTCTTGTTCCTTAGTTCCATCTAAATGGAGCCTCCCAGCTGGTACTTCAGAAGTCAGTGTCACACAGTGCCAAAGGTCATGCTGACCTGTCCTCGTTACACAAAGATATTACTTTAGGGATTGCCGGTTTTAGCTGAAGCTTAATGCTAGAAAGTATGCTCAAAAACCAAAATGGGTAGATGCCTGATGCTGTTGGGTGTCAGCAGACAAGAAGTCACAAAAGCAGTTCTCAGCTGGGCTGTAACTGTTAAGACTTTAACAAGTCTTAATCAGAAGAAGGGGAGGTTCTGTAACATCTTGCAAGGAAGCATAGTTCTGTTTCCTCTAAAATAGGACTGAACTAATTAACCACACTGTTCACAACTAAAAAAGTCAACTTGATGTCAGCTCTGCAGCTGGGACTGTGCTGGCCAACAGAACGAGAGCCCTATTTTTTTCCAACATACTTCTCTGACATGACCATATCACAGAACTTCAGGAGACAACTTCAGTCTTATTCAACAAACCAGAAGCTTGTATGTTGTGTGATGAACCTGCTTGGTCAGACCAGTGTTACTGGGCAGACGAGTGACAGACACCTTACATGGGTAAAAGAGCAGCACCACCTTTTGTTTTCTCTAGAGGAGAAGTGCTAGTTTTCATATTGTGGGGAAAAAAATATTTAGGATGTTTACTCAGCTGCCAAGAATAAGATTTCTCATTTTCACATGAAAGCATGTGCAAATGGGTACAAAAGATTTTTTTAAAACCAACTGAAAGAGCATTATTAGAGCACTGTTATTAAATTTCCTACTGAAGTTTGGTGCTTAAGATTTTTAATCCTTATTTCAGTACTTGGTTATTTTCACCATGGTCCAGATTGAGGGCACTTTAAGGCAGAAACTGCATGAAAAAGAAAATGTCAGTCCCTCAGAACTGAGGAAATGCAACAATTAAGGCTTTTCCTACAATCTTAATTTTTCCTCCTTGTTTGTAGGCATTATAGTATTGTCTTTAATTACATGATCATATACTATTTTGCTGATGTCTCAATTCAATTGTTCAGTATTTCTTTTCATCATCCTTATTCTTTGTGTACCTTATTTCTCAACCTGCCATTCAGACACTTCAATGAACACAAAAGTATTAATTTTTTTTCCCTGAGAACGTGCAGTAATGTTATCTTATCTGAGTGCCTCGCAAACATCAGTTAAGTCTTTCTTCCCCATCCCTTTATGAGATTAGGTGTGATCTTCTCCATTTGACAGATGAAGAATTTATAGAAACACAGAAGTACAGAAGCATTAAGGTTGAAAAAAAAATTTTGAAAATCCACTTTCTGCCAGTGTTGAGACACAGGACAAGCTGCGAGCACTAATAAATTTTAAAGCACTCAGAGCAAATTGAAAGCATGCATGCAACTCTTAATTCTTTGTAAATCTGATCTGTGGCCCCTGCACTTGGTACCCAGAAAACAAAGGAAGCATTATGCAATATTTTGGCTTACTTGGAGATATATTCTTTCATAGGATCTCCTTGTGGTTTGGAGACAGGATCTCTCAGCCGATTGTGTAGTTACACAGTATATTCCACAATTCTGCTTCTTGTTGCAGTATAGGACTGTATGAGCAGGAACGTGCCCTTTTTTCAGAAGAGTCTCTGGAGTGATCTTTAAGCTGTATTTGAAACATTTTGCCACTACAGTTTACTTTCTGTTTTACATGAAAACTACAGCAGTGTACTTTCCTGACAGCATTTCTCCTTTGGAATCACTGAATTTGTTAAAGATTATTTTTGTCCATATTCTCCCATTCAATCCCTGGTATTTTTCTTTCATTTCTTATTGTTTAAATATTAGTCTAACCCAGATATGTCTCCAAAATAAATACTTATAATTTTGTTTTGTACTTCTACATGTAGCAGAATAGCTATACTGTTTTAATATATGCTGTGGTTTTCATACCTTGTATTTCTGTATTTTTTTGAATTGCCTTTACACTGAATTGCTTTCTATCTAACTAAACTTACAGCAAAATAAATCCTGCTAAATTATTTAACTCTTTTTTGAAACAGTTAAGTCAGATGATAAATCTGTAAGGCTAATTATTTAGGCAACACCTGTAGACATGACCCCCAGGCAGCATTGTCTTTATACATAAAACTTCATTGTCTAATTTTATCCCTTCCTGTAACCTTTAAGAAAGTTGTTAGAATTGAAATTATTTACTTAGCATAAATCAGGTTTCACATGCTTCTGAAAATATCACAGTATTCTTTCTATTCCTAACTATTGGCATTTTTCCAACAGTTCAGTATGTTCCAAGATCATAATTACTTTATATTAATAATGAGGGAGTGAAAATACTGAGTAAAGACTGGCTTAGAGATAGAACAGTTCAGTAGTACTACAGTTGTATTTAATAATGCAACTTACAGATTTAGACTAAACACAGTGTATGTTCCCTGTCAATCATGGTTTACTTAACTGTAAAACTAGACTCCTGCAAGCAACATGGAGAATATGCACTAAGTAAAAATCCTCTTACTGCTCAGAAATCAGTGGTGCTTTCTAAAAATTTTGCACTGCTGACAAAGCCACTGAAGTGATGTTCCTGAGAGAGAAAATTCCACTTATTATTTCCATACAAGTTTTAGATGATGATTTCTTTGTTGCTCTGCCCTTTATTTTCTTCCTCCTCTCTGTGCTCTGGATTGATAATTAATACTTCTGTTAAATTCACCAGGTGTGAATTTTGTTATTTTTCTCTGTTTTGGTATCTCTTTGAATGAAACCTCTCTTACTCAGTTAAGTCCATTCTATTAAAATCACAATAGCAATCATGTAAAACACATGCCCACTTTTGAGAGTTTTTGCTTCATTTATACTAATCACTGGTTTATGTCCACCACTTTTCCTGATCTAAGTAAGATAAGATGACTTTTTTTTTTCCTATTGCAGGCAGTACATGGTCAGGTCTAACAGTACCTCATCAGAGTATCATCTTCCTGCAAATATGTTGGAAGCCTTTTTATTCTTAAATGAACAAAAAGCAATTGTAGTGCTTTCTAAATTTATTTTTGCTAAAAAAAAATAATCTTCAGAAATAGTTCCCAACGTGCACCACTACATAAAATTCAGAAGATTAAACTATTGTTTGATAATGTCACTAGAACCTTTTATTACAGGCTTCAAAATTCCCAGTAGCACTTTTAACTGAAACGAGGTCATTTGTGTACGGTGGTAGTACTCAGCTGATGTCAAGTATAGCATAATGCAGATTGCCTCCTCTTTCATACCTAATTCACTCCATTTATACCTCCACAATTTGAGCCTCTGTTTGCTTTTAATAATTTAATTGCTATCTAGAAGGTGCATATTTTTAATTACTACATTGGGTTTGCATTTTATTTTTACACACAGGTGCTAGCTTTTCAAGCCACTGAACAGTAGCACCTGAAAGAATACTCTTAATTACTAATTGAAAAATAAAACAAAAGTACCAGCATGGCGTCATTGGCATCAGTAATACACTTCCTGAACAACCTCAAGCACTGATGAATAATATTTCTACAAATATGCAGTACCATAGAGTGAATAGCCATGGCATGTCAGTTTCCTGAACACTCCTTGCATTCCCCTAACATGTATTTGTGCTTACTGCTTTCTGGACAAGCCTGTGTTCTGCAGGGGCTTCTAAGCTCCTTGGTCAGCTCTTCTAAGTTATCACCACTGGCGATGGATAAGCTTATGGAAGTTCATTTCAGTCCTCTGCTAAAAAAAAAAAAAAAAAGTAAGGAAGTAGGCTTTGTTCTACTAGTTTCTTTTTTGTGATCTTAAGGAATTACCAATCCATTTTGCATCATGAAATGTGTGTGAAACCTGACTTCATGTGTGTGAAACAGTAGCTTCTGTTGGGTAATTCTGATTCCTGTTTCTAAAGCACAGGTAGCGTAACAGTTCTGTGTGTTCATACACCACCCTAAATTTTTTCTGCCCTAAAAAGCAAGTATCTAGGCCTAAATACATAAACTCTAGCTCCCTATGTGAGAGCAAATGTGGCAAAATTTATAGTACTTTTAGTATAATTTTGTTAAAAACCATAGCACATTTTTTCTACAGTGAATAATGTTTTGTACATGCTTTAAATATTTAGGTGGCTAATTTATATATCTTATCACTTTTAATAACAAGATTAGATTAATATGTATGTATGTTTCTCTTGTAGGAACTTGAACAATACAAAAGAAATGCCTCTAAAACCTGGAAAGAAATGGATTTTGACTCTGATTGATGAACCCCTATAGGTGTACTCAGTTTAACATTTACAAAATTATTTGATCATTTTATACTAGCAATTTAATCTGATGCACTTGAAAAGATATACTATCAAACTACAAAATTAATATTCATCAAGCATTATTTTTTGTTATTTTTTTGTTATTATTTTTAATTAAAATGTGTTTATTCATTCAGTCCAAATTTAAGTATATCTTGCTACTGACACAGAGTTTTAAAAACTGGGGAGAAAGGAGTTGTAGATTATTCAGAGATGGGGCTGACTATGAAGATAGACAGAGATGGAACTGGCATTAGTCAGTTCTACCTATTTTATAAGTTATAACACATTATTTCATTTACCTTAGAATGCTTCCATCCTAAACATGTATTTAGCTATAAACAAATTTTCGTGCCCAAAATATGAAACTGTGTAGTAAATTATGCTAGGCATCTTTTCCTAGTTCCTTGCATATATAATTCAAAAGCAAAGCTTAAGAATATGTTCGCATCATTGTTTGATGTATTTTAATGGGATGGTTCCACAAAAACTGTCAGAATAAAGTGGAATTAAAAGCAGGTTTGACCTGGTCTAAAATTCAGATGTTTTCTTTATCCCTGTTTCAGCATCGTACAGTTTAATACAGGAGTTATTTCTTGCAATGTATAAATGTTGTAATAACTTTGCAGAGAATTCAGAAGAGGACATTTCTGTCAAATGCTCAAATGCCAGGAAGTCAGTCCAGTCAATCCGACAGATACTTGGTGGTGGAAGCATCATTGATTCAGCTGCAGCCTAAGCTGGTGAAATGCCAGCCTAAACTAGATTTGGCTTGTTGTCCATGTACATCCTCACTATTGTGTTTTAAGAATATGTATGACAAGATTTAGATTAAACCCAGAGGTGTCTCTGGAGAGCTAAGGCTTGTGAGAGAATCAATGTCTGAACAGTCACTTGGTAGACCAGAGCGTAAGAATGTTCCCTGACAAACAACCCTACGCACACAAGAAGTTGGAAAGACCAACTAATGTGGTATCTTTCCAGCTCTTTGAAGTTATGTTATTTTTTAACATATTTGTTCATCAAATGTTTTTCTGATATAACATTTTTTTTCTTAGAATATTATGCATAAAGATATTAGAAAAACTCAGCATCACACTTAAGAGGAGAACTTGCATTAATTCGAGGATTTCAAATTATTTGTTACAAAGAGCATCACCTCAAAGCTATCAAATTAATTATGGAATTTTCAGATACAAGTTTACCTGCCTCCTTGAAGAAATCTCTAGCTATCCCTCTGTAATAAATAATTTCTTCACTGAACATGCAAAGTAAGTTACAGAATTTAGGAATTCTGTGTCTGTTAGGCTTTCAACTTTGAGAGATACTGATTGATTAGATGGATAAAGTAGACTCTTTGGGATGTCAGTGAGCTAATGAGAATAATTTCCAAAGATGCAAACTACATCACTTCCAAGAACTGGCAAATAACTTTGATAGTTTTTATCCCTATTTATTAACAAAGAAAAAATTGTTCTGGTAATCCACAAACTGCTTCCAAAACAAGATTTAGAACTTGATAATGAAAAGAAGGAACAGATATAAATAACATATGTGCCTTCTGTGATTTACCATCATTTGCAAGATAAAACCATGCCAGATAGCTTTTGTATTGCTTAAAGATCCTGTACTCATTGGTTGTAAAGTATGCATAAGATTAAAGTGGAGTGATTTCTTGATTCTGTCTTTATTTACACATATTTGGTTTGTTACATTTCTACAAGTCCCTCTGCTTTATTTTGATACCATTTTGGGAGTTAAAATACAAGATTTACCAGCCATTATACCTCTCTGCTTATTGGTAACAGTTAAAAACCAAAAAGATGTGAAAAAGATTAGAGCACCACTGATACACTGTTAAAAATTAACAGCAACAGGTGACTAAATTAAATTCAAAAAGTCTTCTAAAACATTTAATGCTGTTGATTGTGGCTGATTTGGGAGTGGGTTGGGAATACCAATAGCAGGAAGACATTCACACTCTTTGGAGAACATTGTTTTTCAAGATGGAAAACACCCAGTTAGAAACAAACATGAGCAGATGAATGTGTTTTGATATGTATAATCACTTAAATTCTGTCTAAAATCCATCAATTTAAGCCTTCAAGTTAAAAGTGTATTATTAGACATCGTTACCACTGCTACTTTCTTATTGTCTGCCGATAATTCTCTCTCTTATTTTGAAGCTCAGAATTGCTATAATGGCAAGTGCTGGTAGAAAAGCATAGAGTATTAAGAAATCGCTTGTGAACCGGGATAAGGCACCAGGAAAGTTTTTTTCAATGAACTGAACGCCTTGAGAGAAAACACACGCAGCGCTATTTGCAGTGGAACTGTTGGCTCCGCCTGTCGAGACAAGAAGTTCATTTCTTTAGTAGGTGAATCACTCAAAACTCAGGCTTCAGCATCTAGTTTATACATTTAATATGCCTAGCCCTAAAGTTATTTTAACGATGAACTACACCCACAGCAGTACTTCCCATCATTTTTGGAATAAGAACAGACAAGCCGTATGTTTCTGCAGTTAATCTATGCCACATTTTTTGAAGAGAAGAATAAAGGGTCATGCCACACAAAAGAAGATTTATGGCTTTTCAGCCACAGAATCTGGAGGGGCCTCAAGGAGCAAGTTGCCCAATGTGTTCCAGTGTTCCTATTTTTTGAGTGTCTCCAAAATTCAAGAAATGGAGACTGTCTGAAGGGCGCGTTAAAAATCAGCTGTTTATAATTACTGCCAAAGTCATGGATTCATTTCCTAACATTTGCCATCTATGCTCTTGTAATAAAGAGGAACAGGAGAGATTAATGGATAAAGAATATATAGCCTTGGAGAGGAGCACAGACACCTGGCTACAAAGCCCAAATTATCTTAGGGTAGGTCCAAAGCTGTAAGTTTTACCCTTGTTGATGTAAGTTGGCTACTGACCCTGCCAACCTGACCGATCCTCATGTTCTGCCAGTTCCCTGGCTCAGAGCCTGACAGATCCAGGCTGCTCCGTGTGTGCCCTGGTGACATCCTGGAGCTGAAGCCTCACTAGTATGAGAGGAAACATCTGGTCAGGTGTTACCTCTCAGGGCTCCCTGCACTCAGGTTTGACCTCACATTGTGCAATTCAATTGATCTTCTATTTGTGTAATACTGCTCCAATAACCATATGACAGGCTGCAAAGTTTACCTTCCAGAATGCCCCCAGAGGGGGGATAAAAGAATAGGTGAAGAAGAGAAAGATAAAAAGCTGAAAGAATGAGAAATGGTTGAAAAAAAGGAGTACAAATTTTGTCTAGCTTCGCAATATGATGTTAGAATCATAGAATAATAAATAATATAGAATAAAATAATAATATATAAATATAAAAATAATAAGTCTTTACTAATGAATAAGCTTTTTTTTAACAACTCACAAGATACTTCTATTGTATGTAGAAGGAAAATAAGCATCAGCATCTCATTAAAATTATTTACAGTGGACCTAAAGGCTTTTTCTTTTTTTTTTGAAACACTTACCACATGTGAAGTTTAAGCCATGGAATTCATTGACTATTAGAACCTCACTGCTGTATTTTTGAAAGGTAAGATAACTGAGAATTTTAAATGGTGTCGGCATTTCCTCGATGGTCCTTAAAGAAACAGAGAAGTTAAATTAGCTTTTGCTACATTCCAAGAGCCAATCCTAGCCCAAATTAAAACAAGTTCTCATCTTTGGTCATAGCCTGTTACAGAACAGTTCTTGGCTGCACCTGTAGGGTGTTCAAATACAAAGTCCATTTTGGTGCTAAATGAGGAGACACCCACGAAGGCTGTCTTTGACCTTGGAACAGTCATAACATTCAGCCCTGACTTGTTCATGGACAGTCACAAATAATTAGATGAAGCAGTTTGCTATACACATGGCAGCCATAAAACTGAACAAGATCCAATATAAACCTTAATTGCAAAAATTTGTTGCTTCCAAAGAAAACCTCACCCAGCCACCCACCCACCCCCCAACCTCCATCTTCAAAACCAAAAAAGACTGTATCAATTCACTGGAACAACAACAACAATACAAAATGAAAACAATGAATAATAAGAAGACAAATAGAGTATGAAAATTTAAAAAAGCATTATTAAACAAGACCAGGCAATTTCTGCACCTAAAATACTGCAAGACTTCATAATTAAACAAATGAACAGGAAAAAAACAGCAATATTTTTAATATCCTTCATTGCCTATGAAATTTAATCAACAAGGTGATTCCCAATATTAATTAGCAATGTCTCTACTGTAAAATAAGGTTACAGACCATTCTAAATACTTTTTAAAAGTTATCATGAAGGCATTAGACTATGGTAGCAGGAATAACTGTCTTGTGACTATAAACACATATTTTCCTGAGATTAGGTAGGGACCACATTAATTAGATACGAATTTAGCTTTATTTGATAAGCTAAACTGGAGAATAAGAAGGTAGTTAAGAACAAGATTCTTTTAAACCCTCATTCCCAGTGTTTAATTTCTGGTAAGTTCCAGCAGTTAACTAAAGTTGTAGGAATTCTACATGATGCTCTTTTACAGCCAGATTATTGTAACATTAACACTGTAACAAAATAAAGCTTTTTCCTACCTTACTAGTCCAGTTCCCACTATCACACCTGCTGAATTTAGTAGCACCACTCCACTTTGGACTATATTTGGGTTTTGAACCACGCCAAGTATAACGAGTGTTAGTAGTTCACCAATTATATGAGACGCTAAGACAACAGCAAAGAAAATCCCAAATCTGGAAGCATCAGGATACAACCCTACAGTCCTGTATGAAAATGAGCAAAAGAACATTTATAAACCAGTGTTTGGGTACTAATCTTGGAAATTAGCTTTCAATTTTGTTTTTCTTTACTTTTTACAAATTGCAAATCATGAAGTGAACAGTTTATGTCTTGACCCTTAGTATGTTGTTTGGAGCCTTAACATAAAGGACAACCACTTAATATTGTGACTTAAGTGCGGATATATTTGGTTTTATCCATCTGGATTAAAGAGAGTTGTGTAAAGATGTAGTTGTGGCAGAAATCTGCATTGTTTCAAGATAACCACCGTGGCTTTTAGAATCCCTTAAACTAACATCCTCCTCCTTTGAGAGTCTATGCAGTGGGAGTTATTTATGTAAGTCACATATTTAAATAACGTCTTTATGGAGATAATTAACAAATGGAATTTTGCACTTCTTGTACCACACATGCAAATGTAAAAATGAATATAATCAATTAAATGGAAGGCTAATCAAATCCACCACCCATGTAATTCATCCAAGTGCAATTTCCTCTATAGTCCTGAACTCTTTAATACCACACCCTCTTTCCAGCTTTTCCTGAGCTCACCTAAGGATCAGTCATTCCCCCCAACCTGTACTAAACATTAACAAGTTAAGAAAGGCCATCAATTGCTTGGCAAACTTAATTCAGCCTTATAGTGTACATGACAGGTGACAAAACCTTTTATTACATGGTGACATATTACTTTTTTCCAAAATGCTTCATACCAAAATTGCCTCGCAACTGGGTACACACTGCATGCTATGCTTAGCTAACAATTTTATTTCCTTTTTCATTGCTCGATGCAAGGCCCTATGTCTTTCTTCTAATCCACCATGTTTGAACATGGTCTTAAAATAGAAGTATTAATTTTCTTTCAGGTTTCCTGTAGCATTTTTTGCACGTAATACCAAAATAATCTCTATTATACAGAGATGGCTGAACATTGACTCTTCAAGTATTAAACATTCAACAAGCTAGCAGCTACTTAACAACTGTTAATCACAGTCTGGTGCAGAAGGAACAGCTCTCCAAAGTCCTAGCATAAAAATATCACCTTCTGGGAAGTGCTCTAATACTTTACACAGAGGTATGTAGATACAGACTACTACTACTGTACTAAATCTGGGGTAGGAATAGAAAGAGAAGAAAGAAAAAAAAAAAAAAAACTCAGAAGAGAGAATATTGCAACAATAGAATGGTAGGATAATATAAACTGTTAGAACAACTCCCAGGGATATCATTAGTTAGGAAAATTTGCATAAACAGAGTATATTTACTTGATTGCAAAAGGGGCTGTATTTGTTCTTGGCCAGAGCTGCCTTGTTTCTGAACAGGTAAGAGTTTGTGTCTGTCTGACCAAAACTGTCTGACTTTACAAACACAAACTCTGAGTGAAATGGCTTGTAAGAAATCATACCAGAGGCTATCAAAGCCTCTCCAAAAGTTAGTCCATCCAGAAAAGTTTAGTCCTGCACAGATACAATCTTCAAAATTTCAAAGAGAAACTGCTTGCCCTGAGAGGTCTAAGGGCACTTTGAAATCACTGACGGCTTCCAACCAACCACAAGATAGCAAAGATATGCAGAGGTGAATATCTGTAAATATTACCTATTAACCTGAACGCACTCTTTATTGTTGATTGTGTTTGAAGCTACCAAAGCACAAGGGCAAAGTCTCTGCCCAGACAAATTTCCTGTTCATTAAGGAGCGACAGATAGTGGCTAATTATCTTCAAGAGCTCCACAAACCTTCCCTTATTGAGCCTGAAAATCTGCTTTTCAGATGGCTGCCTTCTCAGCAAGCGGCTCACCAGCAGGCAGGAAGGGAGGGGCTCTGGTGAGCACAGTGCATCCTCCAAATGCTTTGTGGGAGGAGGAGTAATTTCTGTCTGTCTGTGAAAAAGAACTTCTAAGAGAGTACTGCCCGAAGCAGGCAGCACTGACAGCTTGCAGAAGTACAAGCACAGGTAGCTAAGGGGACAAAGAGAAAGGTGGCCTTGCTTGAACAAAACTGCTTCTTTCAATATCAGCACCAAACTACCAAAAGAAACCAAACCATGCGTGCAAGTCCTCACATCTGGAAGAGCAGAGATCTCTCCCTTGGGGCTTTTGGTTTTTCATCTGGGAGTGACAGTTACTGAGATGCCAAACAGAAAGGACTAGGTCATTGCTGAGCACTTCCCCTTATTACCTACTACAGACAGGAGAAAGAAGACAATGCAGATCTTTTTTCTTATGAAAAGATCTTTTTTCTGATGGGAAAACAGCTATTGCAAAAATCCTGCAGCAGCGTAGCTCCCTGTGCAGAAGTTCTTACTCAGTAATCGATTTGGTGCAGTTTTACTTCCTCCATTTTCAAGCTGCCCAAGGGCATCTCACTACAGAGTAAGAACACCAACACGCACAGCTACAACAGACCAGCTCCTGTGCTTCATCTCTTGTACAAGGGCCTATGCACTTACCATTTCCCAGCAGCTAACCAGGGAGCATGTCTGCAGGACACAAGCCAAGCCTGCTGTTCGTTTGTACATGTTTTACTATAGACTGCCATCTGATTGCAACTTTACTATCAACTGTCACATGACAGGTGTGCGCTACACACCTCTCCTTTCATGATAAGGAAAACCAAAAAACAGAAAAAAGATTGAAGGACAGAAATTGGTCCTTATTACTTTGCTATTAGCTTACATAAACAGCCATGGACTCTGCTGAAGAGGAGAAATCAATGGAACAGAAAGAAGAGCAGACCTATATGACAGACAAGGCAACGACCAGATGAAATATTTCATCATCCCATTCCGAGGTACTATTTCATAATGATGTGAGGAAACGAATGTACTGGGAGATAAAAAAGCAAGATTTACAATCAAACCCTTTCTCCCACTATCAAAAATCCACTTTTCTCTGGAAAGTAGAAGAGAGAGATCCAGACCTCATCACTTCCATATGCTGTAGCTAAACCCAAAACGTCCCAGGAAATATGAAGCTTTGTTACTGTCACATACCTACTGTTGTCTTCCTCACTTTTTTCTCCTCTTATTTCTTATCTTTCTAAATGCAATGTTAAATGACACTTCCTGCTTTTGGTACAACACAAGAATGATAGCCCATTAAAATTTCTCAAGTTATTTAGAGAACCGGTAACTCACTGAGAAAGTGTTTTAACACTGCCTGAAAGAGAAGGATTAAAATTGTGTCACCTTCCCTTAAACTTTCTCTGTAATCATTCTGAAAGACAATAGCAGTTAAGACATGCCGGGAGGCCTGTTGCTGACATGGAAATTGATACTGATAACAAGAAGAAAATAACAACCCAATAGAGGGTACAAGTACTTACCAGTATATAAAGGTGCTGAAAATTGCCACGCTGATGACACTGAAGGGCAGGAAATGTACTATATAAGCTAAAAGCATTTGCCACTTCTTGTACAAGCCGTCTTTACTTTCCTGGTCACTGATAGCACGTAAAGGTGGAACTGGATTAAACATACAAGAAATAAATGAAATCAACATTGAATAAAGAGTCCAAGATTTGTTGCTTGTAAAAATGACCCGAAGCAGAAAGACAACTTTGAGAATATATCCGAAACATTCTGTATGACCCAGTTTGATTGCGTTTTCTCCCACTATAAATGCAAAACATGCTCCCTGCAGATTGCAAGATTTGGTAAGTTTTATGAAAGAGGCCTAACTACACAGCATGCAGGACAGCCTTCTCCTTTTACAGAAAGAAATTAAAGATATGGAAAAACTGCAGTCACTGGGTAATTTCTTGAGGTACTCTCATCTCAAGGTGATGACAGCAATGTACATTTCCTGCATGAGCAGAAAAGGTTTTAGGGCTGTAAATAGAAAGTACTACTGGTCTTAGCATGGCAGCTGTAGGAGAAACACCCTCTAAGAAAAATGTAATCATCACATAATACTCATATCTAATTATGCTTAATTGTTGTCAAAACTGTTTTGTACTTTCATCCTTTCCACGTCTTTGGTTTTGATCTCTGTTATGATGTTAACTACAGACCTAGACTTTGTCCTGCCTTTATAACACTACACACAGGCAAGTTCAGGGCTCTTGCACAGTTCAGAATAAAGGCTCCATACACAGCCCAGCTGTAAAAGGGACAAACAGGGGTCAGGGCATATTCCTTCATTAAGCACAGTGAACCTGGAGCCCCTCTGATGGGCTGATCTTCTTCTGTGCTGCGAAGCTTCCTGTTGCTTCGCCTTTGAATTTCATGCTTCTGTATCAGCTCTGACATTACCTAAAACTGTTAGGATCTTTTAAATGACTACCTTCAAAAAAGACTTTTTCTTATTTACAAAATAATAGTGGCAGCAATACCTGCTGCTGCACACAATACAGCACAGAAACTCACAAAGTGCAACAGCATTGAGCATCCCCGTGTAGGGAGGGGCACTCACGCACTGGTAGACAAGCCCCACACGGTCCTGCACAGCTCCTTTTACCAGGTCACTCCTTAGTCTAAGAAGAAAAAATGCTACAAACAAGCCAAATAACAGATTCTGGAGGAGACGCATGATGAGGCCCATCTTATCTCTGGAGAAGTTTCTTGTTGTCCTCCTGGTAATGAAACAAAACAATAATCATATACTTGTTAGTTATGACTGACCACATATTGGTAGGGTATTTAGCTTTGAACAAATCTTACATACACAATGGCCACAAAGAGGGATTATTAAAAAAAGACAGCGACAAGTACAGTGGTAGATCAAAAACCCAAGAAAGTGCATTTACGTATAAGGGGGAAAAAACCTGACAGATTAGTAGATTAAAAAAAAAAAAAGATTTTTCTTAAAAAAAGGAAAGAAAAAAAGAGTCTTACCGTAAAAGAATCCATAATTTGTGAAAGGCACTGGGTGAGTCTTTGTTTTTGAACGGTATTGGTGGCAGCTCTTTCATACACTTTGTTCTTTCAATGGCTGCCAGTACTTTGCTAAAGATCTCCGAGTTTTTGTAGGCTGATACAATTACCTGAACCCTACTGTAGGTTTCAAGTTCACGTTCCTTGCTTCGGGTGTCCACAGATGTCAGATCCACTGTAAATTTACAAAGTGTTTACCATACATATAATCACTTTCCCTTCTTATCTCTTCCCTTCCTTGCAACTAACCTTTCCTCATCTCTATCCTAATACCTGCAAAGAAAAGGTCCACTGAATGCATTCAATGTTTCTTTTCTTGCTCTCGTCTGTTAGAAGCACCACGAATGAGTAACTGTGCAGCCACAACAAATCTCTGTGTTTTGTGGCCTCTATAGGACTCTGAAGTTCGAGTCCTTCATCTGGAAATGCAAGGACTGAGTGGTGCTGGTCAGACCTTTAGCCTTTTCCTTGCACAGCACGGAGCTCTGCCACTGGTGAAGCGCTGCTGCTGCTGCCAAGGGCAAGACAGAGCACCAGCTGAGGGTGAGTGTTGATGAGGATGAAGAGACCCCTTTCTGGTCACATATTTCACAGGTTTTCTGGTAGACACTTGGACACAGCTGCCTGATCCCCCCTGGTCCTCTGCCCGCTGCTCCATAACCATGGAGCTTTATTTTCCAGGTAGCCCGAGCTCATGCTGCAGAGATGCTGCTCTTCTCTACTTGAGCTGTTACTGCATCGTTGAACCGGGTTTCACCCACCTCCTCCTCAGACATATTTCTGTTTTAACGTGAAGTCAGAGGATGTTCAGCAGGCCACACCTCCCTAGCAGGCAGAAAATATTACTTACTGCCATGGAACTTACGAAAGGTAAATACTTCAGAGAGTTAATGTTCCTTCTTAATAAATCCACCTATACCTGGCCCTGACACCACCAATTCTTTTATTGGCAGATGGGAAATTTGTGTGTGCTATATGCACAAGTCATAAGGATTCAGGAATAATGCTAAAATGCATTAGAATTTCCCTTTTCCCTTAATAGCAAGGAATTATCTAAGGTTTCAAAAACTAGACTGTTGTTCTCAGGAGTAGCTGTTCTTACAGATTTTTATATTACTCTTCAACATCTGATAAGAGATCTTTATAGTTATTTATTGCTAAAGTTTCTATGGTCCTTAGATTTCAGTTTTACAGAGTTATGCTTAACTTCAAAATACAAATTGAACAAAAGAGAAGTAGCCCTTGTCCAAGATTCTTAATATGTCCTCAAAACCTGAATTAAGCTTGTGAATACTTCTGGAGCGTTCTGAAATCTGGACTTCAGCAGAATTGCCTTTAATGATAAACTTATCTAAACTGAAGTCTTCACTTTTGTAAATGAGAACAACCAAAATGCAGACACACTTTTTAAAACTTGGCCAGTGTGACTTGCTGGAAGTCACACAGGAAATAAATGGCAACCAGGTGTGCTTTAAAAAAAACACTGACTAATATATACATCGACCAACTAGCTAATGCCTACCATGCATTTCTACTTTTTTTTTCCTATAAACACAACATGTGACATTTCAATAATATAATCCACACAACACATAGAATCTATTTTCCTCTGCTGTTGGTGTAAATCATATCAGAATCTGTCCCTTCATTCACATCATTAATTCACACAAAAAAATATAAACTACCAATTTTACATAGACTAAATATTCTGATGATTCTTTGCTCTAAACTGTAGTTTTTCCTTTTCTTGTCACATTCAAAGGTTGACATTTAAAGAATGCAGCACTCTCTTTACCAAGCTTTTTAAAAAGTGGGTCTAAATCTCAAATCATCTATGCTTTTCAAGACTATTCAAATTCATAAAGGCAAAATTATCCTCACTGTCACACCAGTATTTTCAGCTTCATCCCATTCCAGCTTCATGTCAACAACCATCCTCTCTTCCCTCTGAGTTTAGGATGCCACCTAGACAATAGAAAAACACTGCCTTCTCTGAATGTGTCATGTTTCTGAATTCAGCTTTTTGGATTGGTCAAATTCCCTTGTTAACGCCTGACTAGTGTCATCAGAAATCACCCCACATACTAGATTAAAAAAAGATAGTTAGATAGATATACACACACCCAAACACATACACGTATTCTTCAAATGTGTGTCTGCACAGATCAGGTACATACATGACCTGCAACAAAACCAAGCCTAATTTCCAAAATCTCATGCTAATGCTTTTTTCTTCATCCTGACTTGGTAAAACCATACTCTTCAGCTTTTGCCAACAGCTTGCTCTCATTGTCTCCTGAAGCAGCCATGTTCTCTGCTACAGTAGCTGACCCTGGTATTAGCAACTTCCCAAACTTTCGGAAACCTAAAACTTGGTATCTATGGAAATTGATGCCTCAGTCATCCCATATTTATTCTACATCCTTCCCTCCAGACAACAACTGTCTTCAGTTGCTTGGCATCACAGAGTCTGTAAGAGCATAGGAATTTCCACAACTTTGGGATCAAACTGGTTTTCCAACGTCCAGTGGACAGCCATAGGGAGACACAATTAGGAATCCACAGGTTTCACAAAGTTGAGATTCCCTTTTTTATTGGTAGTTTACTCCTTTCTGCTGTGTTTCAGACCTACTGCAAACTTCTGCTATTTTATGGATTCAGTGGAGGTCACACAGGCCCAGCCCTCACTTCTCTCTGAGCTAAGAATAATTACGAAGTAGGGGAAGAAATCAAGCACATTTTTATCTCTGGAAAATGTTAATTCAGGGAAGAAAACAACTTGTGTGTCTAAAGGAAGCCCGTATTTTTACTGAAACAACTTAGACAAACTTACCATAGAAGTCAAAAGGATTTGATTGCTCAGGACAAGAATAGCCACAGTCTCCAAAAAATGTGATCATTTCCATAGGGTTCCCACAGAAAACCATTTCTCCAAAGCTCATGATGGCTATTTTGTCAAATAACTGTGGGGAGCATATTAATATATATTAACAATACATACCAAGAAGCAGCACATTAATTCTTGAGTACAGCTACTGTCTTGATAATAGAAATGCTTTGACAGGAAAAATAGTTTTGACACATTCAAACTTCCTTCGTATATTTCTGTCAAAGAAATTTTGTCCTTTCTAATCACACCTATTGGTTGTTATGCAAGATTAAATGCTTGCAGGCTCTTAGAACTAGTGGTTCTCAAAACTGCCAGCGACAGCAGCACGCAGAGGTAATCCACAAACAGAAATGGAAGCTGTGGGTTTCTGGCTTCACTTCTAATGCACCTTCACTTACGGAGTGACCTCCTTTGGCGCTTAATAGCCCCAGCCTGTAAAATCCCCAAATTATTGGGAAGATTATCCTGAAGTGCTAAAGGACTTTAACAGCACTGCTCTTTGGCCGAACATTTACCAGGGCAGGGTTCCCACCAGCTATGATCAATCCATATTTCCAAGGAACCAGGACTGCTTTCAGTCCAGAAAAGCACCACCACTCCCCTCTGGCTTCATGACCACTTAACCTCAGTTGTGTCAGCCAGGGAAGAGGTGCCTTGCATTCATGTGGTGGATGTGTCAGAGGAGCAAAGTGCGAAACAGTAAAGGGAAGGGAGAAACGCTCTCCCCAGCACAAGCCCTGCAGGGCAGGGCTGCCCCACCACATGACCAAGGTCTACCCACAATGCTTGACACAAAGAGAAAAAAAATAAGATTTGATTTTTTTTTTTCCTTTCCTTTCCAAATCATGGCTTTATCTGTCTCAAGTTACAAGTGTTACTGAAATATGAATAAGATAAATAAAGTGCCAGGTTTTACAGTGCCTGCACACACGGGGGGCTCACATGGCTTCTCCCAGTGTTTTTGATGTGGGTAGCTGCATCACACAGAGGTTAGGCACACAGTCAGTGCACACGCTATTTTGACAGGGCAGTCTGTGTCCCAAAGCACCCTGTGACTGGCAGAAGGCCAGAGCTGCAAAGTTCAAGACAGGCCTGCATTTACGCAGAGGGGGAGGAAGACAGCTTTTGAAGGCAACTATACTGGATCTTGTACTTTTACCCTGAAAAGAACCTAGGTACTAAAATGCCTGGTAAAAAAAAAAGCAAATAGTGAGTAGCTATCATTTACCCTGAAGAGTTCTGAGCGAGGCTGATGAATTGTAATAATCACAATCCTGTCTCTGTGTGCAAGCTCTGAGAGAAGCGAAACAATGTGGTTTGCAGTCAGGCAGTCCAGCCCTGTCGTTGGTTCATCAAGTAGCATGACCTCTGTGAAATGATAAGGAATAGCATTAAAACTCAGGTAAACGGGGAGCAAATGTTCCAACTTCTGCCTCTGAAGCCGATTTGGCAGATAAGATCAAAATTAGTTTACATATGAAGTTCCATGTGTAAAGCAGAGTATGCATAGATATTGCCATGATGTGATCTTTTCATTTTAGTTAGCTTCAGCAATTCAAATTCAATGACTAGGAATAAGGACATAAATTACTGCAGGATCAGGGCACAACCATTTTTCCCTAAGTACAGGTGAAATCTGAAAATAACCAAAGTAGATTTGACGTATACATCAGCTTCTAAGAACAATAATGATAAATTTCAGCATGTATACAAATGTAAATATAACTGCCATAATTAGCTAGATGTTATAATCCGAATTAAATCTGTATATACACAGAATTTGTTATGAACAAATTAAGAGTTGTTAAAATACAGTATATATAATTCCATAGATGACAGAGGTGGTGGTATTGGATTTTCTTAATGATTTTATTGCACATGGAAGGGTAAAAGATACAGTCAAATCCATTATTTTTACATAGATGAGACATAGCACAGAAGAGGGCAGTTCAACCTTGGGCAGGATAAGGAAGGAGGAGATCTTTCTCTATAGGTTTATCTACACAGAATTACTACAGTGTTTACTGTAGAGTTTCAGAATTACTATAGTGTTTACTATAGAGTTTAGTGAACTTACTGAGCAATGACTACACCCAATGAACTCTCCAGGACCCACCAGTAGCAGTGATAAACTTCACTTTGCTATTTAAATGCTCTTTCCCGCCTAGTGTGCAATCCAAGCACATCCGCACACCTATGAGGATCCCAGAATCCAATAAATGCATGCTATATGTTCACTCCATAACATTCTGGAACCTTCAAGAAACTATCCCAAAACTGAGTGCTGTTTCCCATGGCTAATCCACTTCAACACTCAATGTTTGCATATGTATGGCTCTAATGCTCTCAAAAAACCTATAAATTAATGTGCCACAATCAGCATTTCATAGATGGGAAAGGCAAGTCCAGAAAGACTTGCAATAGATAAATGCAAGTCTAAACTTATGTTCAGCCTCTAAGATTTTAAAATTGCCTACTTTTCAACATCAACTAATAGATTAATGGCAGACCTGAGTTACTGCTCATCATTTTCTGTCATTACTGAACTAACTTTTGCTGAATTACAGAATATAAACAATTTTGTATTTTAAAGTGGTTTATGGAGGCCCATGTCACAAAGTGACACTGTTTTGTTTTCTTTTTAAAATCTATGCAGTGGTACTTACTGGGGTCTTGTAGTAGCTGGGCTGCAATTGAAACACGACGCCTCTCACCCCCAGAGATTCCCACAAAAACACGGCTTCCAATTATTTTGTCAGCAATGTGGCTGAGACTCAGCTCAGCCATAACCGCATCTACCTGAAAAATAATTACAGTTTACAAAGACTAAACACAGTCCAACTCAGGTACGCTTGTGCCAAATGAAAGTAATGAAAAAAACCCACATAATTTTAAGCTATGGCTTTCCCAATATGATGCTTGCATCCATTCTAGTTGGAAGGTGTCTGGTTTCATTTCTATTTATTTGTAATATATTGGTTCTATTATTATTTTTTAAATTTTATTTTCATGTATTCTGAAATGAGTACAATTTTAGCTTCAGTTGACATTAAGAGATGACGAGCTCAGACTTGGGACTAGAAGTTTAGGTAGAAAGCATAATGTTCCAGTCTGGCTTCCAAAATAAGGGAGCAGAAAAGCACTTCAATTCTGAGTGGAAAACAGGTGAAGAGACAAGACAGAGAGCAAGAGCCTTTGGTCAGGAATATCCAATTTTTACTCTGAAAAGAGGCCAGAGTGTCCTTTAATAGATCTGAAACACATCTATTTTCTCAAGAATATAGCTTGTAGGGAGCTTATCAGACCAATGCTTTTCAGCACTGTTCTGGTTAGTGAGTGGCGTCCTAGAGGAGCCAGAGTAGTGTCAAAGTGATGTCTGCTGTCCATGAGGCTTGCCAGCAGACATGTCCCTAAACAGCCCAGATACCTGGGTTTCCCAGCTGGGCAAGAGGAACTGACGTTGATACCAACAGCAGCATCTCCTGCAGCAGTAACTGCTGCAGCTTTGGGCAGGAGAGTCTTGTCCCACTATAATGGTGACTCCCTGGGGCATCAGCACAAGCCCCTTGCAGAGGCAGGGAGAACCAGAGACCTCATGTCCTACTCCTCAGCAGGAGGATTTCTCCCCACTTGCAGAATGAGGAGTATTACAAAATCTTATAAGCATAAAACACAGTCATGGATGGAAAGTGCTGCTGGTGAAAGCATTACATGACATCATGTCTGCCTTTCTAGTGGAAGATAATAAAATACAGACCTTCTTTTTGATGATGTCGTTGGAGCATTTCTGAAGAGTTAGCAAAGCAGTGTAGGTCAGAGACTCTTGTATGGTGAGGAAGCTTAACAAAGTGTCATTCTGGGAAAAAAAAAGGTGAAGAGGAAGCAGCAGTTAGTCTTTTAGTAATTAAGATCTTTCCCCTGTTGGCACAACCTTCATTCATTCATAAAATTTATTAAGTGCTTTGCACCAAATTTACTAGTAAAAACACAGATTACATTACTCCATTACACTACATAAGTGTATGGAGTGTAATTTACATAATGTAAATTTCTTTACATAAGAGGAAGCACAGTGCACAAAAATAGATGTAGAAATTAACCTGTGGCACATAAGAGAAGCAATCTCTAAACTGTTCCCTCTTCAGCTGACGTCCATTCACGTACACTTCACCAAAGAAATTTTCTTTATGTCCCAGTCTTCCTGATATTGCATCCAGAAGTGTCGTTTTCCCAGATCCTTTCAAACAAAATAATCATGTGATGAGATGAATTTTATGATTTCAAAAGCCGTAGCCTCTCTTGGATGGAGATGGATAAAAAGAAGAAAGTGCTTTTTTTCTCAATAACATTAAAATAATAATGCAGCTAGTTAAGGTGAAATAAATGGGAAACCTAGAATGCATGTAAATTAGCATGTAATTAATACAAATTCACACTTCATAGTGAAACATTTGGGTTTAGAAGTAACCTTAACTTTTATTGAAATTACAATTGTTAGTTAGACAACAGAAGATTGAACTCTGAAAAGCAAGCAGAGTTTTCCAAAGCGGAGGTTAAAACTAGCTGCAATTTCATTACTTCAAAGAGACACCTCAGTCACATACATACCACTGTGGAAGTCACCGGTATTAACTCTGATCGTATATCTTTTTAAGTACTGGAACAACTTACCAGAATTTCCTAAAATCCCCATAATCTGGCCACTCTCTATGTGAAATGAAACGTCCTTTAGTATTTGCCGGGTCCATTTTTTATGATATAGAGAAAGGTTCCACCATGGGCCAACACGTTCTCTTAGAAAGCAAACATCAAAAAAGATGAAACAGAAAAGATTTAAAATTTTGCAACAAGCAAGTGAATGGATTGTAACTATTTGCAAGTTGGATGGGAGCCTGCAAGGATTTTAAGGTGTTGGGAGGAAAAATGAAAGCAAAATTAACTTTCCTCCTCCCCTCTCCTGGCTTTAACTTTTTAACTTCAGTGTTAAGTGGAAGGTACAGATTTTTCAGAATGACTGCTAGGAGGCACAATCTCTTGAAAATCTTTTCAAAAGCATCTCCTTCAGAGACGTGAAGAAGAACTGGTGAACCCTCTGGAGGACGGACTGTCTCTGCCTCCCTCATGCCCTGTACTCTACCCCTGTGGTGGGCAGCCCAGCACCATGCAGCCAGCTGCCTGGACACGTCCCTCCTTCTTCACTGGGCCAAACCCACATCCCACCCGTCTCAGCCCCGCTCCTCTCAGTCCCTGGGGTCAGAGCAGCTCCCAGCGGGCAGGGTCCCGCCATCCTGCTTTCCAGGCCCTACCTGACGGTGTAGGAGACACCTCGGACACTGATGCTGTCGGAGGGCTGCGCCAGGGTCTTCACCTGCCCTGTCTGCCCACTGCCGCTGCTCCTCTCCAGGGTGGGAGACCCTCTGCTCGACATCCTCGGGTGCTGGGGCTCCACAGGCTGACTCTCTCCTTCCCTCACGCTGCTGGCCAAGTGCCCGATGCTGCCACCACCATGCCCCCCTCGGCACCGGGCAGGGGCAGCTCCCCGCTGTCCCCGGGTCGGAGCAGGTCACTGCCCCCAGCGCTGCCCACCCAGGGAAGCGCCTGAAAGAAAATAGAGGGGCGCTCAGTTCTTTCTTTTTCCTGAGAACAACTGATAGGCGATTAGCTGAGGCCACTATCTGATGTACCTTTAGCCCGAGCTGTTGCTGTCCCCAGAGGAGGGGAATATTTCCCTGTCCACGGGGTCACACCAGCTGCAGAGACACAGCCTGCCAGGAGAAATGGTGCTGTGGTGAGGGCGCCTGGAAAGGGCTGAGCTCAGGACCCAGAGGAGACGGATTTGCACGGCCTGCAAAGAGCCAACAGCCAAACCACCCGCAGGGAGCGAGACCTTCCAGCGCCAACATGAAGGAAGCCCCTGAAAATGTCTCTCTGGACGGTGCCGGCTGGAGCCAGGTTAGTGAGACCTGCGGGGAGCGGGGAGGGAGCCTCTGGGCTCAGCCGTCCCACAGCTCCAGCGCCTGGCCGGGAGCGGGGAGAGGCGGGTGGCCAGCGTGGTGACCAGGCTTCCACAGGCAGCGAGCCCGTGTCTCCTCCACCTCCGAAACAGGGAGCTGAAAGAGTCCTCACCCCCAACAGGAGCACAGTGGGGATGAGACCGGGTGCCACCTAAGCTGTGCTGTGGTGGGGCTGAGAGAGGGCATCTTCAAATACGTGGATGGAGCAGAAGGTCTCTGAGCATGGCTTGGAGTGGCTTTCTTAGGACATGCCTTTGGGCTGTAAAACCGGCTCCCCACATTTTCTGGGGACCACCTGCTTTTTGCAAAATTAAGTTCAACGGGAGTGAGAGCCCAGAGTGCTTTAGCAGTGGGGGGAGCTTGGAGGGCTTTAACATGGCTTTTCAGGCTGCTTGGTGTCATGCTGCTTTCCGCTGTACATTGAGACTGAAAAGATTATATTAGCCTCGTTTGCTGTGAGGGTAGGAGGTGCACAGAACGGCTGTGGTCACCATCTGCCAAGATACCACAGGCAGGGACAGGGTCTGCGAGACAGGGAAGAGGTACGTTTGCCTTGGCTAGGAAATGAGTCTGACTCGGAGAAAAGGCTCAAGGCTCTGGGAGAGATACGGCTGTCTGGAGTAAAAACTATAGGCTTGCACACAAAATTAAACTCAGAGCCAGAAAGCTGCCTCAGCAAAGACTTCTTAATTGCAGTTAGATGCAAAGGTTAATGAAGCCACATAGAGACTCTATTATTTCAACTCGTATCTCAGAACACCAAGTTCCAGTTGACAGACTGTGAATTTAAAAGATGAAAGAGGGGAAACAGACTGTACTTGTGGTCATACGCCTTCTTGTTCATAAAGCCTCTAAGTTAATGAGTCTCTGTGGAATTCAATATCTGTCATACTCCCAGTGAACCTTAATTTTTAGCTGCCATAACTTATGAATTTCAGTATGGACCATTTTGATCCAGTAGACTAATGTTGCAGAAGCATTACATTTTTTCCTCAAAACCAGAAATAAGAGTCCAATCTCTTTATGGTGGCATGAAATTTGTCTCCATCTTGAAAGTGATCCCATTCAAACTGAAAGCAAACAGAAGAGCATAGCACAGCATGTTTGGCCCTCACACATGCTGCCAGAACAAAGTACGTTTCACACAGATTAACAGATAACTCATTTCAGCCCTTCAGACTTCTGCACTACAGTAACTTATCAACAATACTGTTCCATCCCATAAAATATACTTCCCTTTCTGCTTTGCCTTTTCTGTATTCAAATTTTAACAACACTATAAGTATTGTAATTGACTATTCTAACTAACCTAATAACTCTTCCAGACCAAGGCCCAGGACAGTATTTTTTGCTCTGAAGAAGATAACAGTTTGTATTTCACATACAGTGGAAAATCAAATGTTCTCGAGGTCAAAGAACTCAACTACCAGGTAAAAGTTGTACTTTATATCTTCTCTTCAGCAGGGAGGATATCCACCAATATCTGTTTCTATATTCAAGTCATTTTAAAAGCTGAACAAAGTTGAAGTTCACAACACTAATTCACATGACCGTTGCACAGTCAAATACACAGAGGTTTTGTAAGGAGAATCGTGCCCTTGGCTGCAATATTGACAGCAGGCTAGACTCTCCATTGTAAATATATCTAGTAAATCTAGAGGATAAGACAGGAAAAGAGGTCTGTTTCTAGGCTTTGTTTTTTCTCAGTCTTGACAAAAAATATTCCTCTGAGGGCTGAGGCAGAGGGACTTTCTGTCCAGCTAGGGATGTTGGGAGCCCTTGCTGGCAAGAATAAGCATGTGGAAGGAGAAAAGGAGAGGATGACAAACACAAGGAGGATTTCAGGGACCCAGTGAAATTTTTCATCTCTCTTAGTGCCACCATGGCACCTGAAGTAGACTTCACAATTTTCAGTTTTGAGTAATTTAAAATTGTATATAAAAATTTTTAAAAATTAAAGTTTACAACAGCAAGAAATTACTAAATTAACAGAGGACAGAGATAGCTTTAGTGTTTAATAGGAATAAGCAGCAAAGTACGGGAACCATACTTGGCTGGAAAAGAACTTTCTTCCATGTATTTATGAAGATTAACAATATTATTTTAACATATTCTGTGCTTGTAACATCATAACTTCAAAGATATTTATTGCTAGATTGTTTATTGTTGGAATTGAAGGGACTTGTTTCTTCCTTTGTTAGGTTAACATGGCATCCCAGATTCCCTGGTATGAAAGCCTTGCACAGATGAAAATGCCATGGACCTGGAAATCGGATCCCCGTTCTCGTGTGTCAATAATTCAGAATCTGAATTTAAAAGTTCAAAGTGGTCAGATGCTAGCTATCATAGGAAGCACTGGTAAGAGCAACCTAATTTCATGATTTGTCCAACTCTTAGCTAAAACATACACAGCCAAGAAAATACTCTGCAGTCTTTTGAAAGGCAAAATCTAATTGAGAAACAACTATTCGAAATGTGCCACTTAAATACAATCTTTAGAATGTATGAGGAAACAAAGAATGATACTGGGGGAGAAATTAGAATTTATTTTCAAAACCAATTCTGTTATGACTTGTACATATTTGCTGTTTGTTTCCTGAGGTGTAGTGGGGTATTTTTCTAACTATGGTCTGCAATCCCAGTTCTGCTGGACATGAATCAGCTTCATGGCTGAGATTCAAAACAGGCCAGTTGCAGACTTTACCCAGTAACACAGCAGACAAATAAGGCCAGACCCCATAAGAAAGATCAGTGGCAACTTGCATAGCCATAAGCAGGAAAACCCTTCAGATTGAAGCAATTCTAACAGGATAAAATATGGCATTTGGATTAATTAAGAGAAACTTACGGAGAAGATAGTTCCTCTTCTGTTTGGCTTTAAAATGGGTCGCTCTTTTCTTATGTCTTATTTTTTCCCTTTCATTTTCTGGTGGCACTGGTTTAATCTTCTTCAGGGTGAGGCTTACTAATGGAGAGATGGCCTTTACCCCATGTGGTTAGTTGAGTCATCTGGGGGGACAAGAAGGAGACACGTGACCTGTTAAACTGAAGTAAAAAGTACCCATACTTTGGAGGTAAAACCCCCCCATGCTGAGTCTCCACTAGGCTCTTACATCAGGGTAGCTCAGTGATTCAGTGAAGATGTTCTCTCTCACAGGCAAGGCATATTTACCAAAGAAGTTTTAACTTTATTTCTAAAAAAGAGGTTTTTCTTCACCATTTCCATGGGAATTTTTCCTTGGCACATATCCTAAATGCAACTGAAGTTGTACTTTAGAGATTCTCCTGATAATAAAAGGAAAAGCTTCTGATGAAATAGCATATTGAGTTATAGATATAGCACCTTTGTAAGGTAACATACACTGAGCACAAACCCCTTTGAGCAAACTAGTCAAACTATTTTTAAAAGCTGTTTATCATCTATTTCATCAAATGCCTTAGTAAAATGGATTAAACTGCTGATGGGTTTCACATTGTCAATGGCAATCAATATGTCACTCTTAAATAGAGCAATACGTGGTTTACAGATGGATGGGTTTCTTTTTAAAATGTATATATTAAGAAACAAGTGTGGAGTTAATCTTTCAACAGGGAGACTGGAAATAAGTGACATCTAATCATAATAAGAGAGCTCTGTGTGTTTACATACAGTATCATACAGCAAAAAGGAAAAAATCATTTGCTATTTAATTCCAAATCAGGTTTTGTTTTCATTGTTTCACTTTTCTTACCTCTGAGCATGAGCCAGCTTTTCTTAATTATTTCAATGACTTTTTGTCTTATTTAAGTCATAATAATTTTTATTTCAATCATGATTTAGATTCTTATTGTGTGCATAATCATTCAGCACCTTAGTCATTCAGCCGTTCCAGCTGCCGTTTCTGAATTCACAATTCCCTCCACGGAGCAAGCTCTTGCGGAGGGTTTAGGTGCCAGCCTTGCAGCCAGGCGCAGGGTACCACCCTTCACCTGTGTTCCAAAAGTGAAAGAGAGGTAACGAGAGGTCAAAGCGACCGTGCTTCTTGAGTTCATGGGCTTATCCTCAACGCCCAACTACCCAATTCTGCTGAGAAATTACAAAGGTTAACAGCCACGTACTCTGTTCCAGAGCAGAGATATTTCCTGAACATGAGCTTGTAGTTGGTATTTTCTTTCAAGACCATTCTGCCTCTGTGGCTTTGGAAAAGCTTCGGGAAGGGCTGGGGAATAAGACATTTAAGACTGAAAGCTTCTATTCTTTGCCTATGACTAGATCACTTTTCAAAATGATTCCTTGGAAATTAATTTTCAATTTCTTTTTCCTAGCTGGTGGAAAGACATCCTTGCTTGACGTGATAACCTGCCGGGATCACGGAGGCAAAATCAAGTCTGGTCAAATCTTGATCAATAACAAACCCAGCACTCCACAGCTCGTTAAGAAATGCATAGCACACGTGCGGCAGGATGACCGACTGCTCCCCCACCTGACTGTCAGAGAAACACTATTGTTCGTTGCCAAACTGCGCCTTCCAAAGTTTTTTTCAGACTCGCAAAGGAAAAAAAGGGTAATTAAGCTGTTGGAAAAAATAAAGTTGTCAAAAATGTGTCTGACAGGAATTCTCCAAGAGATCCTGTGTGTTTGGAGTCAGAACAGCTAATCTGGCATTTTTTTATGTAGATTATGAATTATAAACCTTTTTCTTCTTTCAAGATAGAAACCAGCAATTGTTCCAAAGTTCATAAAAAATGACAATCTAGAGAAAGCATTAGAGAGGCTGAAAGAAAAACTAAATTGCTGATCGCTGAGCCTTTTTTAATGTTATCTCTAAAATCAAGAGTTGTTTTCAAGTGTCTCTTGATCAGATGGCACTGAAACATCCAGATGAATTTTAACTACATTAATCGTATTTTCAGCTTTATCTATGCACAAATCTGCAAATAAACCCCTGCTTTATGTCTGCTGCCCTTCGTATCCCCCCCAGGTAGAAGATGTCATAGCAGAACTTCGCTTGCGCCAGTGTGCAAACACAAGGGTAGGGAACGAGTACCTGCGTGGCGTTTCGGGAGGGGAGAGACGCAGAGTGAGCATCGGTGTGCAGCTGCTCTGGAACCCAGGTGAGCAAAACCCTCACACCTTCCCCTGTGCCCACTGTGGGAAATGGGGCAGGAAATGAATACAGGAGCTTTCAGGGAAGAGTCATACACCCAGCTGCCCATGGGGCACCTTGGGGAGTTCAAACTCAGGACACTTAACAGGCCTTGCATCACCCTCTGGCAGAGGTTGGCTCTCCATAGCAAGGTGCTGGTCTGTTTGCTTAAATTGAAATCAGTGCTGATCAGAGATAATAATGTAAATATTACAGTAATAATTCTGTAAACGGAGCAGTTCAGGAGCCAGCCCACTTCTGCTTCTATCACCTTTGCCAATGGAGCAGTAGCGACAGAGCCAGGAAAAGTCCCCCAGAAACCTTTACCCACCGGTCTCTAAAGCCATCATCACACAGACCACTGAAAGTTGCCTGAAGTCACCCTCCCAGCAGTGCTCTGCTTTGTGTATATCAGCATGAGGTTGGTTTTTTTCTGACCACATACCACAAGTTACTTTGGAAGGCTGCTGGCCTACAACAACATCTGGATTGTTTTCCTTTCCTCCAATTTACATGTGCAATGTTAACAGGGAAGGTCATTTTCTTGGCTGCAGGATCAGTCATTGTGGTCTTGTGCAACTCATTGACGTGGCTGGCTCATGCCGCAGGTGAACTAGAAATTTCCATCATCTTCAGCAGAAGCAAAACACGAGGGTAAATCCACAGTTCATTTTGCAGGATTGAATCCCCTATCTGTTCTTATACATATCAAAAGCACTCCTAATCTTGGCTGAGCCTCTCACTGAGCAAGATTTCCCATCAGCTCTTCTACTAGGAAATGGAGCTGAGAATTCTTTGCTTGCATAAAGCTATATTTTTGCAATTACTGGGAAAGCAGAAGTCTTTTTTTGTAAGAAGTGATGCCCAGGAATAGATATACTGGTACTGAAGAAAAAACGTAGTTAGTTCTGGGAAAAAGTAAGTAAAACTTTCTTTACATTTCAAACATGTTATACCCCTCAGCACAGAAACCATGTCTGTGTGCAGACATTGCCTTGTGCTGATTGAGGCTATAAAGTTCTGTAACAACACAAACACTGCAAAGTAATAAACACTTTCAAGTTTGTAACAATCAATCAACTGCAAAGCAAACATACCTATCTTCATTTATATGTGCAAATAGGTGGGAAATACAGCACAGGCTGGGAGGAGGAGGAGCTATCTGAATTAATACTGTGCATTTACACATTAATAATGCATGAGGTTTAAATATTTAGGCTAAAATATCCTTTCAGTAAGCGGGATACAAAACTAGTACAACTGTATTAATTAATATTCACATACCTGATATGTGCACAGGCAGTGCAAAACTGCAGAGAAGAATGTAAATTTAATAAGGAACTTAAATCTGCATAGCAATGAAAAGTAATTTAAAAAAAATATATCTTGTTTCCAGTGGGAGCAAGATAAGATTTAAAATAATTGTTCTTGGTCATCATGTTCAGTAAGAGATAGGGGAAGAAATTTCCATTGTTGAATATTATGTGATGCTGGTATGAAATATACTCGGTACTTTAAAAAAAAAAGGAATATATCAGTGAGATTTCATGCACTAGTACCATTTCGCTTAGAACATATTTTTCAAATCAAACACGCTGCTTTCCACAGCTAAACTTATTGTCTTTGGCAGGAATACTCATACTTGATGAACCCACATCTGGACTGGACAGTTTTACTGCACATAACCTTGTGATAACATTATCCAGACTGGCCAGAGGAAACAGATTAGTTCTTCTTTCACTTCATCAGCCCCGCTCAGATATCTTCCAACTGTTTGATTTAGTTCTTCTGATGACTTCTGGAGTCACTGTCTATTCTGGAACAGCTAGAGACATGGTCCAGTACTTCACAGAACTAGGCTATCCCTGCCCAAGGTACAGCAATCCTGCAGATTTCTATGGTTAGTATCAAGTACTGTCATAAAAAAAGGTTACTGGAAATCATTTGCTTTTGTAAGTGTATCAGCTAACATAGGTTTTTATTGACCATAACTGTCTTAGAAATGCCTTATAACTGACTCAAATCAATACTGTTCAGGTTTAAATATGATCCTTATTTGTCAGTAGAGGAAACGTAACAAAAACAAGAGGTACGGACAAAATCAATTTTCAATAATCCTTCTTCTGACCCTACCAGGTGTAGCAACTCTTCCACATGTTTAGCGCACTTATTCCCATGCTTTAGCTGGTTGAAACTTTTACCCACACTGAGAAAGACATGGTTGAACTCATCAATTGCTTTCTGTAGCCAGTTCTCTGACTTCTGAACCAAGAAATGTGGGAAACGAGTTTCCCAGGGTGAGAAATAATACACACCTGGAACAGCAAATGGGAAAGAGGAGCGCTGCCCAACAGCACTCCATGGAGCGCTGGGAAGAGAAGGGAGAAAAACCAAACTCAGAACAGCAATCCTTTTATTGTTCTTCTCAAAGAAATTTAACTACGTGGTTCCAAATCCATTCCTCTTCTGGTTTTGCAATGTGCAAAGGGAATCTGGCCCTGTTAATCTAACAGCAGTAGTCTCTTACCAGAGAGGTTGGTTCAGTTCCAGCCCTTCAGTCTTTGCTCTCAAGTTGGCTGGGAAACCTTGTGCAGCCATCAGCCTCGGTGCTCCGGAGTAACCTCTTGGGCTGTGCCGATGTGGCAGGTGGTGTCAGCTCCTATTAGCTGAGCAGAGATAAACAGAAGTGAACCTCAGTGTCAAGCCCTGCAAGAAGACCTTTACCACCGCCACGGTTCAGAGCAGCCCTTCTCAGCCAAGCACAGCCTTGAAGAAGGCTTTCAGCACCTCCGTATGGGAAGGGAGAATGTGAGGCAGTCCTGGGGAAACTCAAGCTACAGCCTGTAGTTAGAGAGACAAACCCCTACGACAGGGGTGAGAAGGGGAGCTGGAAGATCATTTAGCAGCAATGCACAGAGTCAGTACCCATAGAAAGAGAAGAGAAATATGGGCAGCAGGAAGGTGGAAATGGGACAGGATGGTAGAGGATGCCACAGGAAGAAGGAGCACCTGATGGAAACGCACAAATGCTGGCTGTGTGTCAGACAGAGAAACAGAAGACCATGGCAGAAGGAGGGACGGCGATGGGTAGGGCAGGTGGCAACTCGTTTCTTCTTTCATGAACTTCTGCTGATGAGAGTCTGAACAGAGATGATCAGCCTAACATAAGGAGTGCAGCGATAGTTCTCTCAGCAAGATCGGCAAAACATTGGGTATTGCCACACTACACTGAAAGTCATCATTGGAAAATACCAGTAACAATTTAGATTTTAAAAAATAGATTTGTTAAATAAAAGAACTAAGGCAACTATTGTTGCTGGTACTACACTGTCCTTGGATAATGTTCTTCATGGGCTTTCTCAATATCAGGTAAAGTTTATGGCACCTCTTTAAGATACAAAAGAAGACGATAGTTATCATTTTGCAGATAGAAAAAAACCATGTGATTTAAGTCAAGGCCACAGAACAGATTGTAAATGCCTACATGCCAGGAAGGAAATTCAAACTGTTTATTCTCAGCACCTCTCTCAAGCCACTGTTAAATTTAGAAAAATCTAAAATAGTAGTTTACAATATTACAAAAATCAATTATTAAATAATTAAATCTCTCAGTGATTTGTTGAATGACTAAGTAAGAAACATCTGCCAAGACAAAATATACATTAACAATCTGTTCTTCTCTAATTACCTAAAGTAATTGATAAAGTTTTAACCATTGTAGCTTAATGCATACACACAGAGGTTGTACTGTCTCTTTGTGATGAAATCTCTGATTCTAAGCACATCATAAAGTTATCACACCTGTAGCATATGGACTCATGTCAAATAATGTCTTGCAGTTGATTTGACTAGTATCGATAAACAGACAACAGAAAAGGAGATGGAAAGCCAAAAAAGAGCAAATACTCTTGCCAACCTGTTCCTAGAAAAAGTCAAAGATTTTGATGACTTCTTATGGAAAGTAACTGAAGATGACAAGGTTGCAACCACATTCAGCAAGCAAAGGTAAAGAGAAGCGTGTCGTACAGCAGATCTGGAATAACAGCTACAGCCTGCGCTAATTTCAATTTTTTCTCTCTTTTTTCTTTTGGGCAGGTCCCATTTAAAGTCAGAAGAGGCTATCAACATGCCTCACCATTCCAGTGACCAGTTACCAGGAGTCTTAAAGCAGTTCACTATATTATTAAGGTAACTTATCTCCAGCTTAACCAGTAATATATTGTCTCCAGCTTAAACAGTTATGTACTTAAAGCATAAGAAAGAAGGATATAATGACAATTGAGTGCATGGTGCCAGTGCACACCTCATGCTAGGCCTGAACAAGCCATAGAGCAGAGGTGTTGCTCTATGGGCTCACCCCAGCCCCATGAGCAGGACAGCAGCCAGATGTCAGCATGGCCCCCACCTTTCTGCCCCAGGGCTCCTTCCACACACAGTCACCTCAGGCTCACATCACTGGGAGCCCATAGCCTTAAGGAACAGCACAAACCTCCAGGCTCAGGAACCTGCATCCCAGTTTTGGGTACTGCTATCCTGATCTCCATGCTGAAGCCTGGGGACTCAACTGTCAGCAAGCCCAGGCAGCCTCATGGTAGGCTCAGGCATTGCCATCGTCACACTTCTGCCTCAGATTTGAAGCCAGCAGTCTTCACTGATTACAGCCAGGCACCCATGATTACACCCATAGTTGGGTCTCATGCCTGGGTACTCAAAAGAAACACAATCAACTGGTTTAAAACATGTAGAACATCAGCACCAGTATCAGCTGGTGTTAGCCTATGCTACAGGTCCTTAACGAAGAGACTTCTAAACCAGAAGTAATTGCTTCTGTGTCTCCAAAATCAGGCCGTCCCACCCACATTGCCTTCCTTCAAGCTTTCAGCATTTCAGACCTGAAATACTAGGCAGCTACAGAAGCTCAATAGCTTTGGTTAGGTAAAGTCCTTTACAGGACCAGACAGCCCAACTCCTGTCCTACTCAAAGTCAGCAGGTTCCACCAAATTATTTTAGCAGAGCATTTGAGGCGACGTATCTGAATGTAAGTGGCATTAGTAAGTACTATACCTTATGGTCAATGTTGCTGTTTTCCTAGTCGTCAAGTCTCCAATGACTTCAGAGATCTTTCAACGTTATTAATCCATGGATTTGAGGCCCTTCTCATGTCATTATTAATTGGATTTTTGTACTATGGCCATGAGAAATCCGGACTCTCTATTCGTGACACAACAGCACTGTTGTACATGATAGGTGCACTAATCCCATTCACAGTGATTTTGGATGTTATTGCCAAATGTAAGTGTCAGTTTTCTTGTGAATGTTCTAAGCAATCAAAATCAGAAAATTCCTAAATCAATGAAAAATTATACTTATTAATGTGACCCTAGAATGAAAGCAACCTGTTTGTTCCTACCCTGCAGGTCATTCGGAAAGAGCTATGCTTTATCATGACTTGGAAGACGGAATGTACTCTGTTAGCCCATACTTCTTTGCTAAGGTAATCGGTTTTGTTGCCAGGAAATACAAACAGCTGCCTTTAACATTGAAAACCACAAACAAACCAAAGCTTTCTTGTATAAATGATCACATTCATATCAGACTTTGTTCTTTTGTGTCTGCCAGCTAAGGCTATCGTTCCTGACTCCTTGGCGTTAATGGATTAAACCTCACACTACTTTAGATCTGTTGCCATAAGTCATGGCTGAGATCCCACCCACAGAAAAGCCAAATAAGAATCTTTCGCTGGACTGTTTGGCCAAAATTTGAGAAATCTCAAACTCAAATTTAAGGGTTTAGACAGTTTTACGTACCTGCGTATTTCATTTGCTGGAGCATCTTTGAAAGCTTGATTACACGTCTTGATCTGTAAAACAAAATATTCTTATTAAATGCCAAAATCAAGGGTAAAACAGAAATGACAAAACACCAACTGTGACATTTTCAGTAGCGGTTTGCACCTTTACTGGCCAGAGACAAACAATTGTATTAAGTGCATCAAAAGCCAGAATTTCTAGAAATAAATTTAGAACTTTTAAAATGTCATCCTCTTTTCCACCAAGGGTTTAGAATCATCTCTTCTTTGTGATGTTGCCACTGTTAGAGGAGCTCTGCCTGCCTTGGCATCTGTAATTTAGGTTTCCATTTCTGCACAAGATTTTAAATGCTTATTAGTGGTTGCCAGAGAAAAATATTCTTTGCATTATGTCACAAAGATTGCACATTATTCATAGAGAAATCGATGTAATTTGTTGCAACCTTAGTATTAGAGGATAGTAGCAATCCTCTTTAGAAGAAATAATCATAATACTCTCTATATGTATCTTTAGATATTTGAGACAATCCTAAACATGTTTTTGTTTTACAATGAGTTAAAGAGTTATGAACCGGAATGCTTTTGGGACAAAGTAGGGAAGTGACCAACAGCCAAATCTGTCTCAAATTTGATCTCACATTGGATTCAACCAAATTTGGACAAAACATATATTTTCCAAGAGTCAGTAACAGTATTGCTGCTATCAAGCACACCGGTTCTCAGGGAGAGCGTCTTAAATTCTTAGAAGCTGCCAAACTGTAATAAAACAAGACATCTAATCTGTAACAAGAATCCTCTCAATTTAACAATTAGCTACAGGAATTGTCACAACTGGAGGAAAAATTAGTGTGGATTTCAGTTTCTGTTGCGGATTGTTTTTGCATGTCACTGACAACACCTAACAGGGAGATGATTACATTCTAAGGGAGTATTTCCTGTAGCTTTTATAAACAGTCCATAAGTACATTAAGGTGTATCTCAGGTGTTTTTGTAGTTATAATTTAACTTATTCTCTTCTTTTTTTTTTTTTTTTTTTTCCCTTCCTGAACAGATTTTGGGGGAGCTCCCAGAACACTGCGCTTTTGTTATCATTTATGGGGTTCCCATCTACTGGCTGGCAAACCTCATTCCTGAGCCAGAGCATTTCCTGCTGAACTTCCTCTCGGTGTGGCTGGCCGTGTACAGTGCCCGCGCCATGGCACTTTGGGTGGCAGCGCTGCTGCCCACACTACAGCTCTCAGCCTTCTTCGGCAACGTCCTTTTCACCTCCTTCTACCTGAGCGGCGGTTTTGTGATAAGCTTGGAAAACCTCTGGACAGGTAAGACAGGGCTCCCACCATCCCTCCTGACTGGAACATCGGTGGTTTCCATCAGCAACTGGCTGTCGTGAGGCTGAACGAGTCCCGTGCAGGAAAAGTCAGCTTTACTCCTACCTTTGCAATTATCTTCCTGGGCAGTGATGGTGGAGTCAGGCCGTTAATTTGACATCAGTGTCTCCATCTGAAAATGAGGTAACAACAAGTTTGGTCAAAAAAAGCACTGGTGAAAGGCTCGATTCTTACATGAGTGCTAAATTTTTCAGTAGAAAGAATTATATCCAGTACATGAAGATTGAGCTCCAGTGAGACTTAGTTGACAGTGGAGTTTGATGGATATGGATATTAGCTCTCTCCTAATTTTCCATCTCTACATAATAATGTAAAATTTAGCTGCCATTTTTTCCAATAATAAACTGTCATATGTTTAAAGCATCTCATCACAAAATTAGACAAACCTGCTGTATTTGGCAGCAACACAGCAGTTTTTGAGGTCTCAAGTAAGTTTTGTGTACGTATATCAATTTCTTTCTTTCTGCTGTTTTTTTCCAGTTCCATTTTGGGTTTCTAAAATCTCTTTTCTCAGATGGAATTTTCAAGGCATGATGCAAATTCAGTTCACTGACCACACATATGAAATGACTGTGGGAAATATTACATTTCACGTACCGGGGAAACTTGTAAGTCACCAATAAAAATTCTTACGAACATTTGGTAACTAGTTAGAGTGCTATTTATATGCCCGTTGTATTTAACTAGATGATGTAGGCCTCAGATTTGGCAAGCACTAAATCAAGGCATGAAGTCATGTTACACTTGGTATATTTTAAATTTGCCCTTACAGCAGTCACTCCTTTTATCATCTTATTAGTGGAAAAGGAGGAAAAGAAAAGAAAAAGGAGAATAAAGGGCAGCTATTTTCTACACAAGCCTCAACTACGTGCTTGCTGAAATTGTTCAGCAGCCGAACGGTGTTCCTCTGAAACACCGCAGCCCCCAGATAGAGCACAGCAGTAACCAGCTGTCAAACCACTCTAGAAAGTCACATCCAGCAGGAAACCGAGGGGGGAAAGGCGGCAGGGGCCAGGGAAGCTCACACCTCGAACACACGTCACACACCCAGCGTGAAATTTTTGTGTCTGTTCCTAATTTTGCGTTCTCCGTGGTTGCAGATCATTCACAGCCTGGACCTGGACTCCCATCCCCTCTACGTGAGCTACCTCGTCCTCCTCGGTATCGTTTGCAGCTTCCTGCTTTTATACTACTTATCGCTGAGGTTCATCAAGCAGAAATCACACCAAGACTGGTGACAGCAAACCCCGCAGAGGAGGCAGGGGGTTATACAGCCTCCCTTGCGAGAAGCCGGCCAAAGCCCAGGGGCTTGTTTTTTGGGTCGCCTCCTCGGCGGGTCCCTGCTGGGAGCGCTGGTGAGGTGGCCCCCATGGCCACAGGATGGCAGCAGAACTCCAGCAGTCGGAAAACATTGCTGTGCTCCTCCACAGAACCTGCAACAAACTGGGGGGCTTCAGCCTGGGGCTGGGTTTTTCGTTGTTTTGATTGTTTGGGGTTTTTTTTGTTTGTTTTGTTTGCTTGTTTGGTTTTGTGTTATTATTTGTTTGACATAGGGGTTTTATAGGTCACAAGATGCTTATGAGCTCTCCACACCCGGGAATGTTCTGAGCTACAGGCCGCTGGTTCAAAAGGGCGCATCCAGCTTTGTTAATAGCTGATGTTTCAGCCCATAATGTTTGAACGAGCAGTGATTCAGAGAGCTCTGAGAGAAGCGGGCTCAGCACACGGAAAACACTACTTTCTGTAGCACGTTAACATCCAGCACTCATTAGAACAGCGTAGAGGAAAGCAACACAGAAGGTTTCACTGGTGCTTCAGGGGAACGTGCAAGGAAGGAGAACACAACTGTTAACGGTGCTGTCTTGTTTCCACTTGCTCAGGTGTTTTAAGGCTTTGCCTTTGTGTTCCAGTTTGATGCTGTTGGTGCCCAAAACGGGCATTTTCTCCCTGTACAGATGATTTCTTGTAACAGATAATTTTATCTCACCTTCTTGGATTTATTCCTACATACCAACTGATTGTTACTAATCACATCTTTCTCCATGGCAATACAAATCACAGCAATTTGCCAATTTTGGTTCCAAAGATTCTCGGGTAGAAAGTATCAACTTGCCCCTCCAGTAATTAAAAATCTAACTGTGCAATCTATGAAATGCTTTTAATTGTGCAGCTAGTTATGCTCAGTCATAAGACGCAAATACTCAGAAAATTAGTAACAGTAAACAAATGGCTGGAATTCACTCACAGTCGGGGCAAATGCACGTGCAAATTAGGTGTAAGGTTGTTGCAAGCATTTTATCAGTTTAGCTTGCTTGAATTTAAATGCTTGGATGCACATCTCTGTGCTTGTATACAGAGACCCAAAACACATCATCTACTCCACTTTCATTTACAAGTTGCACACAGTGGAAAACTAGTGTAATCGGCTATAATGCTCCAGATAAAAAAATAAAAAAAAGATACAGATTTGTAAGAAATAAGACTGGAAGAATATCAATATTTTATTATTCTATTTGGCAATTAGGGCTGCCACATTACTTTCCACAGGCTCCACGTGGTAACAAATTCCCAGGCAGACCCTCGTCGAAAGATGTTAAGCAGCTCTGATAAAATAACAGCTTCAGCCCCCGGCAGCTGCAGGAATCCAAAACACTCCAAGGTTTTTCTAAGGTGAATTCTACCACTTCTGTCTGGTTCGGCTGCATTTGATTTTGAAAAAACCCACTTGATCTGATCCTAGTGCCATTTTGAAATTATCAGATTTTCACTGCGTTCTAATGGCAAAGCCAATTCTTTCAGTCCAATTCAGCATCATTAAATTGTCAGAATAGCAGCTTCCTGTTTGATTCTTAATTATTCCTTTTTATTATATTTAAGACACTTAATTTTTTTTAAAGTGGTTTACTCTTCTTTGTAATGATCTGTTGTGATTAGAATCTCTTTTATATTACACTGAAGTTTTAAGGGTATATATTGGTACTTCTAGTCTAAACCTCTATTTTCAAGGTATTTAGAGGATTAAATTCTAGGCTGACTCTCTGTTGTGAATTCACTTTGATGTTTAATAAAGAAAGGAGAGACACAATGGGAGAAATTAAAGACATAAGGGACAGCTCTGAATTTTAGGGGCATATTGTCACGCACAGAAATCTTCAGGCATCTTAGATAAGAATATACCATAGCCTTAACTTTGAATTTCCTTCCTTTTGTGAAATTAGTCAGGCTGCTGACACTACTTAAACAGCCTTTCTCCATTTAAAATTCCACCCTCTTCCCGCTGTGCCGCAGGCCCAAGCGGTGTGAGTGTTTCAGAGGTGGTGTTATGACAAGGGTGGATGCACAGATAATGGGGACTTGAGCGGTGAGCCTGGGAACAGCCATCGCACAGGCTGCAGGAAGAGCCATCACGGGACGTGGCCGGGCCCGTGTTTACACAGAAAAAGCTCATATTCTATATACTACAATTACATTAGCACGCTGCCTATGATCATATCTTGTTTCCTTGATGCCTAGAGATGGGGAATATAGGCTGTGATTATTGGTACAGGCGTTAGCAATAAGAAGATGGGAGCCTTGAAACACCAGCAATTAGCGTTGGTGCCTAACAATAGCGCGCGGTGGGGCTGTGTACAGAGCTGCGTGCGGGGAAGAGTGGGTGGGTGACACACAACCTGCCCCACTCGCGCTGCCGGCAGGTGAAAAATAGCACAGGTTTTGGGGGAATTATGCACCTCTTGGGCAGCGAAGATCATGCTGTGTGCTTCAGCCTCGGCCTTCGTGTCCTGCTTCGCCACCGCTGTGTGGGGGAAAGGTTCCACACTGCCACAGCGGAGCCACTCCTGCTGCAAAAAAAGAGTGGTTAGCGAGGGAACAGAACTCTTCCTGGGAGTTCTCACGAAGGCTAAGTGTCATAATTTCATTTCAGCACAGCTTTGCTTTGTAAGTTTCAGAGTAGCTGTTTCTTTCCCTTATGTCCCCCGGTGCCAGCAGCAGCTCGGTGTGCCCTCCCCCTATACCAGTCTAACTGGGGTTGCAGCAAACCACAACCATCACCACACACAGAGCAAAGCCCACAAGCCAGATGGGGCACAAAACCCGTGGGTATTGCCCGTTCCACACACCACAGCGTTCAGCTCCTTACAGGCCTGAGCACCGCAGGAAGGCAGATCTGCCATCGGAGCAGAGCGCTGCCCGCCAGCGGGACACCACCAATGTCCTGGGGATTCACCATCTTTCACAGAATCAGAACTGTTTGGGTTGGAAGGGACCTTAAAAATCATTGAATTCCAACCCCCCTGCCATGGGCAGGGACACCTCCCACTAGAGCAGGTTGCTCAAAGCCCCATCCAGCCTGGCCTTGAACACCTTCAGGGATGGGGCATCCACAGCTTCTCTGGGCAACCTGTCCCAGTGCCTCACCACCCTCACAGTAAAGAATTTCTTTCTAGTATCTAATCTGAATCTCCTGTCTTTCAGTTTAAAACCATTACCCCTCGTCCTGCTGCTACACTCCCTCATAAGGAGTCCCTCCCCACCTCTCCTGCAGGCCCCCTTCAGGTACTGGAAGGCCGCTGTAAGGCCTCCCCACAGAGCCTTCTCTTCTCCAGGCTGAACAACCCCAGCTCTCTCAGCCTGTCTTTGCAGGAGAAGTGCTCCAGCCCTCTCATCATGGCCTTCTTTGCCCTCCTGCTCCTGGGCAGGCTGGGAAAAGATCTCCTCAGCTGTAAGTCACGGTGGCACAGAGCTGGTTTTGAAGTGGCAGCAGCTTTTGGTGGCTGCAGAACTCACAAGAGGACTTGCCCCACTGCTGCCTGACCTGCCCCGGGCACCACTGCCTGCAGCAAGCTCTGGGGTTTCAGTCTGCACACACATCACATTTGGGAACAGGAACACCACACACATACAAGCAACAACGACATTTGTAAGGAAAATTCACCAAATACAGAATTAAAAAAAATAAATAATCGGCTACACGAATTCCACAAAAATAAAGCGTTGTGTGGACAACAGAACAGTGTGTTGTTACAACACCTCTATGTACTACAGCTGTCTTATCTGCAAAGAAACAGGTAAGAAAAATTTGTTTTTAAAGTATTCAAGTCAGGGAGAGGTGGAAAGTTCTTCCCCAACCTCCACTCCAAGTTTATGCAGTCTCTCCACTTGGCAAAAGGGACAAACTCTTTTAGCGCTGGAAAATGGCTTACAGAAACACCGCTTTGCATATTGGCTCGTGGGTAGTGGCAGTCCTCCAAAATACTTTTAACTTGTCGTTTGGAAAGGATTAGCTTTCACTCTGGCTAAGTTAAATTAATAACTAGCTGTTGGAAGTTTCATCCCATATTTGTTCATTGCAAAATGCATTTAGAAATGCCAAATCAGTAACAACTCTCAATAGCCAAAAAACCCTATGAAATTCCTGTTTTTAAAAAAAGAAAACAAATCACAGACAACATGCCACACAAGGACACTCCATGAGTAAGAAACCGCAGGTGGTGGTATGTCCACTTGGACCAGAAATAACAAAACCTTCCAGGTTTTAGCCACAATGATTAATTTTAATGGCAGTAGACAAGAAACAGTGTACATGGAGCTCTGTGACATGCTGCTGCTTTTTTTTTTTATACTCTGAGAGCCAAGACAAGCCCTTCATATGTTAGCAGCTATTAATTAAGGCAACAATGTTTAAGCAGTGGGTTGAGGTAATTTTAAAACTGCTTAACCCTTTTAAGAACTAACGAGCTTTAAAAAGCATATATATGTGTGTGCCTTCATATTAATATATATATGCAGAGGTATCTACACGACTAGATTACATATATATGTATATACACACACAACTGTAATGCCCATGATAGCTTGTATATTTTTTTTCAGGGAATATTTAAAAAGCAATTCAGATTGGTAATTTATAAAAGTGCTGTTGCCAATTTCTATTCTTAATTATAAAACTGTTTGTTGATATTTATTTTGTCATTAAATCAAACTTATGGTTATTTTGAATTGCAAATTTTGTTGACATTATTTTGCTTTTGTGGTCACAATTTGATACTTTTAATGCCTCCAGTGCTAAGAAACCGCCAATTTAACAGACCCCCTCAAACCTTATCGCGGCTCCAGAACCAGCATCTCCCATCACCAACGCATTTGGATCTTTTATTCCTTTTTAAGCATCTAATCAGGTTTTGCTAAGATTCCTGGCATATCTCAAGACTGCGTTCTGCCTCTACCTTAATTTTTCATGTTTAACAAGTGGTTTTAGAGGCATAAAGCCACTCACTGTATGGTGAATAAACGAACAATACCACTTGCCTCAAAAATAATTTGTATTTTGTATTTGTATTTTGCAAATTAGCCCACAGGACAGACATCTACTAATTCAGTACTGAATTTTCAAGCAATTTGGAAACCTATAAACATTCACAAATAGTCAAAACTAAAACCTACAGAGCCTTGTGACGATATACAACCCTACCAGTTAACATCACCATGCTTCAGGACTTTGCTCACTTTCATTTACTGGGAGCTGAGGGAAGAGCTTAGAAAACAACAGCAGAACCTTTTTTGAAATAAAAATGACCTCATGTTTCACCGAGAAAATCAGAAGAAAAAAAAGCCTGCCAGTCTGGTCTCTACCAGCAGCTCCTCCCTGACACAAGTAAATGTCTGCCTTCTCACAATGCAAGTCACCACACTGAGGAGAGTATCCTAAAAGAAATGAGTATTATCTTAACAATTGCTCTTCAACAAACACCCAAAATCTTACACTACTCTTATTTAAAAATAGCTAACCACCTTGCGGCAGTGCTTCAACCAGTTGTAGAAAGGCACAAACCCAAAAAAATGGAGTTCCAAACCAGGCAACAACAAAATGTGCTACACAAGCCAAAAACTTTGCAAAGCAGGAGATGTGCTGCCCTAATGAGGTGCCCCAGCTGCAGGACGTTACCTCACACGAGGCAGCCCTTGGATTTCCAGGTGGGCGAGTTGGAGGTCAAACCCCTGGCAGCCGTCACCCCAAGAGACTCCCACCTCTGCTGAGAAAGGCAGAGCTCCAACAACTTTTTTTTTTGGCTCTTCTAGTATCCCCTTAGCACAATCATATAATAAACCTTTTGGCTTGTAATTCCCAGCAGCGCAGGCAGGAGTTGCCACCCCCACGGAGCAGGAGGGGCATTTAAGGCCAGTGAGTGTCACCCTCCCACTGCTGCTGCAGTAATTCTGCCCGTGGTGGCTCCAGCCGTTCACATGGCATGCTGTACCTGCTTTCCTGCCTTCCCCCTGGTGCCTGGACACACAGCTCCTACAGAAATCGCCTAAAAAAACCCCAAACCACATTTTTGTTACTATTATCGTTACCTAGGAAAGCGCGCTGTCTGATTACAGCAAAGCTCAGCGCTGCCAAACGCTTTGGACACGCTTGCTTCAGGTTTGTCCCTTCTAAAAGCAAGACAAAAGAAAGATGAATGAATATATAGCTTTACATACTTCACAGGGAATTTCTCGGTGCGTTTGTATTAGCAAAACGCCTTGCAGCTTTGTAGCATGTTCAGTGTCAGGCGTCTGATAAATTTCCACTGGGAAAAAACTCTTGTACATGACTGACAATAGTAAAGCCACAAATTACCGTAATTTTATGCCCCCTGCAGCTAGTGGTATAAAACATAGTTTTCAACCTTGTTTTTACTTGCTGAATTTAGACAAATTTATAATGTTATTGATGTCAGTGAGAAAGACACTCAAATGCAGAAATTGTATTCCTGGGCATAAAAAAAAAAATAATTGGAGCACAATATTTTATATGTACTATATGTGATGAAAAATATGGCTGTCATTAAAACTATTAAAAAAAAGATGGAAAACTAAAGGGTGTTTTAAAGAAATATTAATTTAACATTATACAGATATTTATTTATTTTCAACTACTACACCTGATTGGGATTCTTTCCTGAACCGTTAACCAGGTGCGACATGTGGTACTACTAGGCCGCTCACTTTGAACATTTGAAATACAGGCTGAGTCAAAAAAATCATGAAGGACAGCATAAACCTTGTTTAAGAAAGTCTATGGCCATGTCATTCCTAATGGGCTTTCCCATGAGCATACACTTTCTATCATATTTCCAATTTTTAGCACGCAATTTTATTTACAAAGGGTTCTGTGGGCCCTAAAAACATACAACTGCTAGGGAAATCCCAGGGAACTCTGCAAGTACCAAGGGTAACTGCTTGATTTATTCTTGGTTTAGGCACAAAGTTTTCAGAGTACGGCTAGGTAGTGGGCTCAGCAACCTGACAGTTCCTTTGGTTGGAGCCTCACCTCAAGCTGCAACTTCCATACCAGAACATGCAAAGAAGTAAGAAAGGCCCCAATGCTAAACACTGTCCCATGTTCAGACTCAACTGTAGAACAGCCCTAAATTACACTAATAACACACTTGTACCTACAAGCTCAAATTTGAGAAGTGTGAGGTTTAATAGGCTGCTGCTGGAACAAATTTCCTTTGGGATTTCTGGCACATGATGATGCTCCTCTTTCTTCAGTCACCCAGCTGCAATTCCAGGACTAGTACCATCAACGCTCCTTGTGGTGGAAAGCCACAAGAGGAGCAGGCTTGGCTCAGAAGAGACGTGGTTGAGAAGGAGACAGTGGGAGCCATGAGAAAGGCAAAGATCCACGGTGGTGTGTCATGGAGCCAGACTGCCAGCAGGCTGAGGGCTCCTCCTTTCCCTCACGGTCACTCACTCCCAGTCCAACCAGGCCTAAGGCATCATGCTGAAGCTGCCAGCTGTGTTGTCTTATTTCTACCTAACAAATATCAACTCTCATCCTTCCCACCTGGGTATTTTCTCAGTACTTCCAATCCCTTCTGGGGTCCTCTGCAGCAATCTTGTATTTTGATAATTACTCTTCATAGCCCCTCTCCCATAAATAAAAATCCAGCACCCAGCAAAATGGCCTTTCAAAGGCTTCTTCAACAACCTCAAAGGAGGCCAACCTCGTCCTGTCCACACACTCCTGCTTTTCCCCCAGCCCAATCTGCTTTCTATGCAAAAGTCCACCCACCTGTCCTCCCCTGAAGATTGATCTCTGCTACCTACAACTCTTCCCATAACTCCACATTTCAGATTTGCCCTCATGTCATGGACCATATGAAGAATGGCAGATGCGAACTACCTGCAAAACCAAGAATTAAATTTGCTGCTAGTTTTCAAGACTCACCATTTTCACCCTGAGACACTGAGGTTCGTTTCTTTCTGAACCTTGAGTTCATTGGCACTTACAGCTGAGTGAAATGACTATGAGAAACACAGAACTAGGAAAAGGTTTGGAGCTATCGCTGCAGACAATAGCAAGTCTACAGATACCACTGCTTTATCACAGTGTTATAAGGGTAATCACATGAGAAATTGTGAAGCATTAGCCAATTGTAATATAGAGGAGTATCAGAGAGAAACCTTGCATTAATAGTTTTATCTAAAAGTAGATCAATGTGGAACCCCCGTCTAGAGCAGGCACTGCACTAGACAGTTTCTATTATCTCATTTTCTTAATTACAGGAAACAGTAGAGAAAACTCAAACCTCAAACTTCCATATTTGCTCTTATTTCCATACCTCATGGGAAACACAGAACTTTGCTCCCGTAGCTGTGGATCTGCACACTCACACTCAGAAAGACGCCCTTGGGTTACGTTGCAGTCTCAGTTGGAGCCACTAACTTAAAATGGTATTTAGTTTCCTCTGATTATGGATTCATGGAAGTACTGGTGAGCCACCAGAGGCTGCAGCCATTCTGAAAAGGAAATATCTTTTTGCAGTTGTCTTTACACAGAAATCATGAGAACAATTGTAAGAAATGCAGAGAAATCTTTGCATGACAGGCTCAGCTTTTTCTTCCATGCTCACTTTTTTCACCTTCACAGCAACAATATACCGGTGCAGGAAATTGGACATTCCTTCTAGATGCTGACAGATTTCTTACATTGAACAGTAGAACCTCCTGGTCACATCCATCACTTCTGTCACTTCCTCCTCTGCTGTGTTCCTGGAGAGCCTGGAAGCACCATACCTTTGAGAAAAGCAATAAATACGGTAGTGCTGTGGTGAACACGCTTCTAGTCTATTTCTCTGTCAATATGTGCACTTGTGATCCTACCTTCACTGCTATGAACCCGCCTTGTTACTGTAAACTGCAGCTGGAATCCTGCTGACTCAGGCAGTCAATCTATAAAAACCTTCTGAGCTGTCACTGCCACAGACACGCTCCGTTCAGCTACTCCATTTGCAACACAGGGTACATATTAAGAAAGTCTAAAGAGGGCTACCAACATCCCAAGCTACGCTTCTTGCTATGGAAAAGGGCCTCAGGAGATGATGAGTTGAACGAACTGTTTTAGTAGATAAGGACAGAACTACAGCATGTAATTATCACGCTGCAAAATGACTGTGTTGGTAGTTAACAGGGAAACTTTCCCCGTATTGAGCTCAAAAAACCAAAAAGCAGCCTCCTCCCGCCCCTACCTCAAGGGGGGTAGGGGAAAGAGGCGAGTCCATAATGTGGCACAGGGCACAGAAGTGAGATTAAGTCATCTCAATCCAGGCAGCAAGCTTTTCCCAGTCCTCTCAGCCCCAATCACAACACACGATTATGCAAACACATACACACGCACACAATTTGCTTTTTACAGTAACACGTCAGGTCATCTCATGTCAGCAGGCTCTTGGCTTCCCACGGAGGCCTCTGGAGAAGCGCACTCCCATCTCACAGACCCGGCACCTGGTCTGCATCTCGCACAATCCCAGTTACCCAACTCGCCGGTGGCAAATAATCCTTTTCTGCTTTACAGGGGTAAGTGCTATGGTCAGTGTGACAGAGCACGTTTGGTACCCAGACTAATAAATCACCGTGACAAGTTTGCAAGACTGCCATCCCGCATTTTGTCACCTTACAGGTTTCCTTCTTTGAATATGAAGAAATAAATAATGAAACTGCCTACATATTTGGTGAAGAAATGCAAACCTTCTAACCCGCATTTTGCTTCATGCTTGAAATGACTGAGCCTCAGCACACCAACGCCCAAGAAATAATATCATTTCAAGCGTATTCTAGAAGAGTCGGCACAAATGCAGATTCTGCAAAACCTCCCCAGTATAACCCTGTTTCAGACTGAGATGATTGTGTCCCGGAGTGGCACAAATCCCTCACTGTCCCACATTTTAAAGACAGGAGAGACCGCACTCCTCTGTGTAATCATTCCTTAATCGTACATGAAACATTTACTGGAACAGAAAATGGGAAACATTATCACACAACAGCAGTATTTCCCTACCCTTCGAATAATCCCTGCTTTCCCCCTCTCTGCCACAAGACTCCATGGGCCGGGGCTACCAGAATGTGATTCCCAGCAGCGAGGGTGTAGCCTCCCCCATCACCCCACCACTGCTGCCAGGAACCCCCCTGCTCTGGCAGCACCTCACTGATGTTTAACTGGCCATGAGATGCCACCTCCTTGTCGGAAAGATAGGTAAAGATCTACAGATCTGCTGTTCACTCCCTCTGTGATGGCCTGGTGCTCACTTCCAGCAATATTCTCCTCCATAGGGAGGAGAATCCATAGGGATGTGCCAGCCCAGCCCAAAAAGCACACAGGCCCACTCCCTCCAGATGTGACTCTACTTGATGGAGCGCGGCTACTGCCCTGAAACCCAGAGATTCATGAGATGACCTCTAAAAACAATAGCAGTGGCGCATCTGTGAGTCTCCATCACTGTTCACAGAGACAATGGATGTATTTCCAATGTATTCTTTCATCTTTGTGATTTTTAAGCGTCTTATTTTAATGATCTCACAACTCCAGACTGTAAAACTTCGCACCAGAGGAGGTTTACTCCCACATTGACACAAACAAAGCATTGCACACCAGTCTCCCAGCAAGGAAACAACTGCTACCCCTGCAAATAACGGGTGCTCCTTTGTTAAAAAGGCATGTTTTTGTGGATATACAGTTCTTGTAATCCATAAAAATAACTGCACTAACAGTTATGAGGATGAATTAAGGATGCTATAAAAATACAACAACCAAGCTAGCATAAAAGGGAGAAGTATTTTGTCTTTACCTATAATATCAAATGCCCTAATGAGATATTTAACACAAAAGAAGTACATTTAGGACAAATCTAAAAAAAAAAAAAAAAGATGTGTTTATTTTCTGTGTAGATACAGATGAATCCTGAAGATGATGTTCTTTACCCTTCTAATTTCACCCCAAGGTACACTGACCAGACAAAGAACAACAAAGGATAAAACAGTTTGCTTAATTACAGTTACATACCCCTGTAGCAACTTTCTTAATATACATATATTTGGTGAATCAACAGCAGCCAAAATACAGTTCAGGTTATAGCAGATGATAAATCAAAACAGAAATAGCCTAGAAAGCTGCATCTCGATATTTCATTAACAATTTTAACAGCATTCCTATTAATGAATGTTTCTATCAATTACAGCTATAGAAAGTGCAGTTTAAACACAGATTTATATTAAAAATTACACAGAACTACATGCTTTTTAAAATTTTTATTGAATGTAATATTTAAACAATTTCATAAACAACTAAAGCATAAAAGACTGTCTGTTCATGATGCTTCCATTCTTTTTTTCCTCCATTTTTCCACATAGAACTTGAATGACTCCTATAAATAGAGTGGAATAAACAAGTTCAACATTGTTTCAACAGAAAAGTTACTAATTCTGAAGAAAGTCTTATGTCCTGACAAAAGCAAAATCTATTATTCTCTGTCATGCAAAACTAGATCTGTATTGAAGTCTGTATAATTAAGAGAAATACCAGAGAGAGAATAAAAGGAAAAGGAAAACCTTGCCAAAAATGCATAATGAAGCTTCTATTACAAAATGCAATAATATAATCAATTTCATTTAAAAAATGAAAATACTTTTTAACTGCAATCTGCAATTCTGTCAAAAAAATTGAGATGGTTTTAAAGACCAAGCTGCATTAGAAAAAAATTGAACAGGGAAATCAGAAAATGAATCATTTCAGTGACTCTAAAGAACACTTATTTTCACTAGCTACATGTAAGAAACAGATATTCTAGGTTTTAAATTTACACAGTCTGAATAAAAATTCAGATTATAAATTATGTGTCAAGGTTGCAGAAAAAACTTCACAGCCGTTAAAAGGCTAAACCAAATATTTTATGCCAAAATTTTCTCTAATTCTTTGCAAAATGAGAAAAGAAAATCGCATTTTTCATGAAGCAATATGGAGAAACAGCGTATAATCAGGTCTTTACAGACCTATAGAAAAGCACTTATTTTAAAATACAAAAAGTGGGTAGAAAATAGCAAGTTTGCTTAAGAGAGGGAAAATATAATAAGTCTTTAAAATGGTACTCATAGACTATTAGTCAACAGAATCGTGTGAAAGAAGTATTTACAGTCTTGACAGATCTAGTGTCATGCCGCTTGTCACCCTCAAATAAGATATATTTGCACAGTTGCATATATCTGTTGGGAAGGCAGCTAGAAGCAAAGCTGCAACAGAAAAATAATTCCTACCGTTCTAAAATCCCATCCTACTAAAGCAGCAACTTGTACTGGATACAAACCAGGTAATTAACAAAAACTAAAACCCATTAGTTGGTAATGAAATACACATTCTATAAGCCTTTTGAAGTTCAATTGCTTAGATAAATGCCCCAAGGACATTTGATAAAGGTACACCTGTAGATGAGTGCCTGATAAGGATCAGGTAGTTTAAATATCATAAGCCTCAAGAGGTTTTACTTTCTCAAGTCAAATCCAATGCAAGGTTACTATAGCACCTACAACACTCACTACTTCATACGTTACCTCCTCTGAGGAGTCTCTGCTGAGATCTAATCCCTATGTAATTATTCATGCAATTTGTTTTATTAACACTGAACATACACTATTCTGCAGATCTATTTCTTAATTAGGAAATACTCACAGGGGGCTCAGTGAAAGGGACAGGCTCTCCTGCTTTCTTCAGAAAAGCTGCTAAAGATTTCAGAGATAGCTCATGCAGCTGTATATCCTTCGCTTTGATTTTCTCATACACAGCTTTTACAGAAGCAACATCCCCATCCAATTCTGAGGAAAAAAATAAAAAACAAAAAAACCCAAAACAAACAGTGGTTAACCTCTTTCATCTGTTTCCATGATGTCACACATTCCTACTACTTGCCAAAACAGATTCTAAATATTCTCATATACAATATTCTACATATTCTGGATATTCTTCATATCCTACTGACAATACATATATGAGAATGGAACATACAGTCATTCTAGCCTTCTTTTTTATATGAGGCTGGATGACCAATTCCTTCAAGAATGTGCTGGAACCACAAAGGAGCAGGGGCAGCTCAGTGAGAACACACCACTCTAGCATAGGAGATACCGAGCCATATGCCTCTTTCTGAAGCAAATGATAAAAAATAAACAAACCCGCCAGATTAAAAGACACCCAAGTTCAACACGAGAGAACGCTAGAGCAGAACTTAATTCCCTTAAGTAAAGGCAGAATATTGTTATGGTTACAGGTGCTGGCTACATCAAAACTATAACCTAAAGGAACAAAGAAAACAAAGGTCAGATGCTTGTTTTAGAACATAAAGGAAAAAGTATTTCATCCTACTGAGCAGGAGAAAGTTTTTCTGTCCCACTAACACTAATACAAACCTTAACTGCTTAGGTAACCAGTAACATTTTGCTGGACATTCCATAAAAAGCACCATCCCCTGCAACAGGTTCTAATTAAACCATTCTTCATTCATTTAAAGCACTATTCACTTTGAGTTGTAGAAGAGTGGAGTATGTTTCTCCTTCCTCCAAAGTGGGAGAGAGGAGAAACTCTTACATTGACTCATGTTCAACCACCAACTTTGCTGCTGCTCAGCATTTGCTTGAGCAGCATCAGGATGAAATTAAAGCGACCCCTGACAGTTTCACTGTTGTCCTCAGGGTCAGTACAACAGTTCCTAGCACCCTGTGAACAATAAGGAAGCCATCATGTCCACTTAAGTTCATTTTGTTGCTTGGCAAAAGACAAACACCTGCTGTATGGGAGCTGGCTCAGATTCTTACTTGTTTCTCATTTGGAAACAGCATCTTCACAACCATAGGGGCTATAAAAACAATGGTTCTTAAAGAAAAAAAAGCTTTAATTATGCAGAAATGGATAGCCTGGGTCCTTTCTCATGAGAAAAATCTTCCCACTCAACATCTGGCACATGGCTGAGCTGCTCTCTGAATGTGGGAGGCTACTGCTGAAACTGCATGAAGTGATGGTTCAATGAAAACCTAATAGAAATCATTAACTTTCTATTTCTTAAAAATAGATGCATTTATGGTATGGAAAACAAACCAAAAAAAAGAGCTAATACTTCGATTGTGTTTAATGGACCACGCCAATGTGATTTTACGAATTTTCTTTTTATAGAAGGTATGCAGCCAAGGATTACACATCTCACCAGAGGAAATCTAGTCCTGGAAGTGGATCATATCTCAGGTCAAGGAAAGGAGTGAATGTCCCTTTATTTGTTCAGTCATGGATGTCCGATATACAATCGGACTTCTTTCAGCTGTGATCTATATTCTACTCTATCTTTGCTAAACACATAAACAATTATCAAACACATAAACAATTGTAATTTTATTTGCCCATTTATTTTGACAAGTAGTAATAGTAACCAATTGTTGTAATAGTACTCAGTTATCTTTCATTCCCCTTTCTAAGTAGCTAAATTGCTGTTCATGTGTACATGTACATATTAGACATGGTGGGAACAGAATGTAGTAGTGTCCCTGGATATTCTAAGAGTAGAAGACGACCTTACTTCCTTAAGAAAGATGTAACAGAAAATGCAAATATATCCTAGCATGATCCGTCCAGGCCAGGTCTGCTAAAGTGGGTCAAGTAACTGATGTGCCCTCATCTACCTGATACAGGACTGGAATCGATGTCTCATACAGGTGAGATGCTTGTACAGAATAACCTAGAAACAGCTGTTAAAACTCTTCATGCTGGTACTGAATGTCTCCTCTAGAACTTGCTACGAGCCAGCTACATCTCTGCCTGAAGAAACTACAGCAACCTTCTGTGCGCATACAGTGTGGCTCCAGGTGGTGAATACACTAATCACTGTTTTAGGTACAACAGAGTAAGTGACTAACTCTCTGCAATGTCTTTATGAAATTGTTGTACTATGACATAGTTGGAAAGGATACTGAAAAAATTAATTAGTTCACTTATGGTATTTTTACTGAGGGAAAAGCAGTAAAGGACTAATGACAGTGTAAAGCAACAAGTACAGCACTGGTGACAAAAGGGCATTTTTTTGTTTCATAAAAACATGTTAGAAAAAACTTACCCTTGCTATGACTGAAACTATGGGGCTAACGGACCTTGGTAGCAATTGCTGGTTTTGAACATCTTCTAAGCAAGTGAATTTTCTAAGTTAGATATCTATCACGAGAACTTCTACAGGTTGATTCAAATACAGTGAAGTTTGTATTCCTTTAAAACCATACCTTGGATTTCAGTTTGAAGTGTTTTACTTAAATATTCCTATTTATCTCCTCTGTGCTTGATTGGAGCACAAGGGCTTCTGTCATTGTATCCTTTTGCTTGTACTACATGTGTGAAGAGTATTTACTCCCTGTAATAAAACTGGAGGACCATACCAGAGTACAGAAGGCAAAGGACGCCACAGCACAAAGAGGGAAAGTTCCTAGTGAGTGTTGCCACAGGGGTGTACATCCTGGTTTTTCAAGAGTGAGTGTTGCAAATAAACATAATTAAATAAGCAGCTTGATTTTTTTAGAGCTCTTCCTCTCTGACTTCAACTATAAAGAGAACTGATTAGCATTTCAAATCAACTATTTAGGTAAATCCGAATGAAGGCATCTGGAATGTTAACTTTAGCTAAATTAAAACAGGTATAAAGAATCTATGCTAACAATAATGTCCTTGCACATTACTGATAGAATTAACCACTTATTATTTTGAAACACACACATAAAAGGAAGAAATATACTTACTACATTTTTTTAGAAAAAAGCCAGATTCATTTTAAAAGCCATTAATTTCTACAGTATTTCTCTCCATGGCTTAGGATGGCTTCGTTTTTTTTTCCATGAAGCCCCCACTTAGCCTCTCCTGCAGTCTCTAATACAGCTCCTTTTGTAAAGGATTCAAGGCCTGGGCCAGTGGTTTGTTTTTCCAGCCTAGGACAGGTTGAAACTAGCAAGGACAGTATAACAGACCCAACAGACTTCAACAACAAACCCCAGACAACTCCCCACCGCTTTGTGGCTCAAACTGTAAAGAAAGTGTAAATCCTTCTCCCCATTCTAAGGGTTTCCATGACCCTTCTGAATTTCTCAAGAGTTCTTACTAAAACTCTATTCCAAGGAGAGTAAATTACCATAACATCTCATGAGGTAACGGTATGCAATTTCCATGTCTAGATGCTCAGGAATGAGTTCTAGAAGTGTCTCAATCTTCTTGGCCTATGAAATTTAACACACAGACAAAAAGGGCATTAGCTTCAAATCTTAAAGAGCAAAGTAAAATTGCCAAAGTTCGAATAATTATTTCGGATCTTTAAAGTGAAACAACCTGTACTGATACCAAGGAATGGACTGTGCAGCTGAAAGTAGACGTAACTACTTCCCTCCCAAAATTTCATATGCAGATAAGAAATAGTCCAAGAAATCAGTCATAAAATAAACAAAATACAGGACTAAAAGCCATACTCAAGAAGCCTAAACATTAATTTCTCAATTTTTTTTTTGAAGGAAGCAATTAATGTATTAATGAGAATATGTCAGAATTTGAACCAATCTAAAAAAAATGCAAACCACTCAGCAGCCTTCACTGACCTAGAGGCCAATGGCAGCTATGATCAGCCTTAAAAGAAGTCAGATCACTAACTAATGTGCTTAAATTTAGAACCTCCCTTCCTCAACCTCCAATTCCAGTTTTAAAACCTCTAAGGTCCTGAATTACAAGAATTTTATAGAAACTAGGAACATCTTTATCGTATAGTACTAACTTCTACGTGTTATTAAAATTTCAGCTTGAAAAGCTAGAGAATTTCAAGCTTTTCAATTTCTTCTATAGACACCAAAAGATGGGTTTTGTCATCATCATATTTATCATCATCACTTCTATAAGAAAACTTTTAATGTATGCGTATTTAATGGCAATTTCCACAAAACATAAACGTGCCTTTTCCCTCATTTGAAAAATATTTATTCTAGTTTGTGTATTAACTGTCTCCTGATGCTGCTCCTCTGTGAAAAAGAAATGAATGTGGTTTTGCATGCATGTGTGTGTTTAGGGTTCTTTTTTGTTGTTTGGGGGGGTTTGGTTTTTTGTGTAGTGGTTTTTTTGATTGATTGTTTGGGGGATTTTTGTTGGCTTTGTTATTACTTTGAGGGGGGCATATGAGGAGGGAGGGACAGGAGTAGAGCAGGCACATATATGAGAGCATTTCGAATTATAGGGAGTGAGCACAAAGCCAGGAATCTAAACAGATGCTCAAACTAGATATATTCCCAAATCACCATAACAAGTAACATAAAAGGTGCCTTTTAATGTAAACATAGAGGCATTTTATCATTACAGAGAGGCTGAGGTTTTCACTTGCATTTGTATTCATACAGTGTAGCCAATAAAATAAGTACTTTCAGGTTGTGATGCTGAACTGGATAGTGCAGCAAAACATTTAAAGCACAATGTTTATAGGACATAAAGTATAACATCAAAAATGCAGGAAATTACTGAAACAATAGAAAAATACTAACTACACCCTCCTTTCCATCACACTCCATAATGTAAACTGTTCCTTTAAATGTACCCAGCTCTGCAAATTAACCTCCCAAAGAAACCTGATAAAGCTATCAACTGTGAAGTTCAAGATCCAAAAAAATTCAACAAAGGTTGATAAAATAGTATTTTGCTGCATATAGAATGACATACAGGAAAAAAATACTATACCTGTCCAGGTTTAGTTGCTGCTCTAGCCATAAAACTCACAAAAGTTCTCTTCTCCTCAGCTAATGCACCACACCTCTAAAGAAAAAGAAATAACTAATGTAGCAGTCATGAATATCTTAGTGATAAACAAAATGACTAAGGTAAAAATGTACAAGCAGAGATGTTTAAAATAATATACTAATATAACACCTATTTGCAACGTAAATAATTAATCATTAGTTTGAAAAAAAAAACCAAAACAAAAAACAACTATAAACCCATTGAACATTGGAAAGAAGTTAATTTCATGCACCGTTTTGGTAAACACTGTTTTTAAAATGGTAAGTATAAAGTTTGTTTAAAACAAAAGGGGAAAGAATTAAACTAATACTTCAACATACCACAAAAACGAGGTTTAGGACTGCAAAAGAATGAAAAAGAGAAACACTATTCCTCTCCAATTATACTGCCAAGCATTCACAAGTGAGCTAGGGATCATAAGGTTAATTATACATTTAATAAGGTGTCAGGGAGATAACTGCTCGTTTCTTTATAAAAATTAAAATGTACAAAGCAAGTTCTCTTTAAAGTATAATTACCTACACTTATGCATACAAAGGACTGATTTCAATCTCTCTATTTTATAAAAGGCTTTCACTGCAATAGACAGTGTTTGAGAGAGAGAGTTGAACTTAAAAAAAGTTTGAGACAGACCAGATAAATCAAAAATCTATCTTACTTTAGAAACAAGGGCAAAATAAAATATACAAGACAATATTTTAGTCTATGTTCCTCAAAGGTGTCAGTCTTAAAATTCTTACAGTGCACAGTGCTTTTTACCAACTGTAAGATATTTTATCAGTATGCACAGGAAGGAGAGAATATTGTGCATATAAAAATACACATACAGTGAATTTAATACATTCAGTTAGTATTTTAGACATATGCAAACAAGAAATTTTGGTTTATGCCATTATGAACGCACAGGATGTATAATATGGTTTGACAAGCTCTTTAAGGTCGAGGTGAAAAGGTGTGAAGCCTCATTCCATCAGGCAAACTGAGACAAAAGTGTACCCATAGTGTTCTGACAAAGAACTGCTTTGGTGATAAACAGAGACAAAATATTCATGGAAGAAACTCGAAACATTTTATTTACTGATTCTAGCCATTCTCACCTACTGTCAGTGTAAAAAATAAGGATGCTGTGAGAGGAAAGAGACAGTCTAGTTGGAGAAATGTTTTCCACAGCCCCCTTTCATGCTGAAACATCACATCAATTTAGACTTTCATCAGTAAAAGCATCCTCCCTCCAGACAGTACAAAAGATACTGTTGCTGCTTCTTGAACTTCTAAATAGACTCTCAGATGCATTTTAGAAAGCAGGGATTCTCCACGTGTATGCTAATATTTCAGATTATTACAAGCAAAATAATTCATTTAGATTGTGGTTTACTTTTGAAGAAAATAACAATGGACAGACTATCTTCTAGTTACCTATTAGCAGAATACTTGATCCACAATAACACTCAAGAATGTTTAATACAACCAGAATTTCTCCTGCACCATATAAAGCCCAAATTTTCTCATATACACAGAAATTTAAACTCAAGCTTATTTGTGAATGGCCACTCAACATGAAATACTTTAAAAGTCTCCCCCAAAATATAGTGTATACAATGCTATTTCAAGTCTGCTATAGAGCTATGAATTTAATTCCAACAGTTGGATGCTGTTGTAGTAAGAAGTTTTAGGAACATGTGAATTGACATTATTCCACGTTTTGAAAAAATTTAAGAACACAGATTTTACTTAAAAATGCAAAACCCCCTGTTCTTCACAAAAGTAAGAAATTGTAACCAATTTTGATTCACTCATTCAATTTCATTCATTTCTAAGAGCAATCAAAAAAATTAGGAAGAGGAAAATAAATATTTTTTTTTGCATTTTGTTGTTTCATGCTAGATAGCAAGAGATCTTTATAGCAGAATTTTAGTCTCCTTTTAATTTAATACTCAGGTGACCCAGCAGGCAAAGCAATAAACAAAGTAATATTAAAGGGCAAGTAATACAGAAATAATACACCTCACGCTGTAGCAGAAGCAACTGACCACATTTGCTGGTATGCATTTCTTCTCAAAAATGGCCTTGGAATATCATAAAACACTTGATGGATGAAGCAGAGCTTTTTCTTTCACAGGTTAAATACTTAGGAACTGGCAGATGAGTAGCATGACCTACCAGGAGGTGGTAACAGGTCTCAGTTTGAGGCAGGAGCCCAGGCAGGTGGAATGACCTGTGTGGTGGCTGGACTGCCACCTGCTGGGATGAGCCCCCTGGTTTGTGCAGGCTGCCAGCCCCAACTCTCATCCCCCCACAGCTCATCCCACCTCTGGCTTTGTCTTTAGCTCTGTACAAAAGGCACAAACGCAGCTGTCTCACTTCTTGAAGGTGGATCGCCAACTCAGCTGAGACTGTGGCCCGGAGACCAGCATTTGTCTTTTAATGCACCAGTGACACTCAAGTGAATAGAATGCAAATTCAGCTCTTAATAAAGCTTCAATACAGCATATACAATGTTATAGCAACCAATTGAAATAAACTCCATGAAAAGCACACGTTGCCTAATTCTGGTTTGCAGACTGTGCAGCTGTAAGATACGATGTTTACAGCACTTAAGAAATTACATGAGAAGTTGCAAGAAGCGACTGCTCTCCAGCAGAAAACTTCAAAAAAATATTTGCTTTGGGTGGAATTTGAAGCAATACACCAGTCCTCCTTTATTTTCTTCAGGTTGTTAGAAGACAAAAAAAATCTTCTGACTCTGGCACCCACTACAAGTATCAGTACTAGTTCACGGTTTGGAATAGTCTAAACTGTGCTGCTGCTACTCTCACTGTAACTCAAAAGCACAGTAGTACTAGCCTATTCTACACACCTCCTCTTTTTGACAATTTCTCAGTTAACCTTTGAAGAGCTCTACGCATTTCTGTACCCCTCTTGTTATGTGATTACCTGTATCAGCGATCTGGCATCATCCACTCTGTCTGCGCTGACATATTGAAGGAAAAGATCTGTGACAGGTCTGTAAATTCCAAACTGACTGGCCAGTCGTTCTGCCATCACACCAACTGCAAAATGATGGGTACATAAGGAAAATCTTTGATTGAAAAGCCACTTTGTAAACTTCACAGGCTTGATTTATGCTGAATGAGCAGGTTTTACATGTAATAGCTCTTTCATAACACCTCTGTCTAGTCAGAATATTTAAATATCATTGCAATTAACTTACATTTTTCCAAAGCTGGTTCTAATCCATCCTCAGACACCTTTCTTAACAAATAAGAAATATTTCTGACAGCTTGATCAGGATTCTGTGCACCAGAGATAAGCAAAGGCTCAAGGTATTCCACAGCAGCATCAAGGTCATTGCTAGGAAAAGAGATGGAACTGGCTTAGTTTCTGAAATCAAGATTTCTAAACCTAAAGAATCAATTATATTAAAGTTTTTGTTTTCTACATTAAGCTTATATTTCCCAGGAATGGTTAAGTACCTATGACTTCGTTCAGATATTGTAAAAGTGAAACCATTTATGACCGAATTGATAAATTAACCCATAAATAATTTTTTTTTAAATGACCTTTGACCTGTAACGAAGCTTAAGTAGTTTTGACACACTTTTTTCCTCATTAAGAAAGAAGAGTTCAGATAGCTGCTTTAGGAAGACATGTTCTGCAAATCTAGAAGGCCAAATCAGAACATTAACGGAAGGTATCTGAATAATTAATGCACGTAACTAAAGTATTTTTTTTAATGCCATACAATTAATTATTTACCTGATTTTTCCCATGCCTGCCCTTTCAGATGTAAAACACAATACTAAATGTCTTTTGGTAAGTACCTTTGTCTAAACATTTTTAATCTTATGGCTTCAGTACAGCAAATGCTAATAACACAATGCAGGACGTATTCAGCAAAGCGTAAGCTCTACCACTAGCACTCTAAAAAGTTCAAATGACAACACTTCTTATTGGTCCACCCTAAAAAGTAATTGACAAAGAAATCAGAGCATGATGATAAATGCTTTTAGGTGAAGCAGAAATGCAGCACATTCGAAAGCTATGAAAAATGCTTTGAAAACCATATCAGAAACATGAATTTACCAATAAATGAACAGGTATTAAAAATACCTGTTAGAATCTGTTTTTCATAGTTATCAAGGTACAACTTGCAAGATATGTAAGAATATATAAGGCGTATATTATTGTCGTGGACAATTATTTATGCTGCTGCTAAGTCTTTTCATGCCTCCAAGCTAGTTTCAGTATGGGAAAAGTTGGTGCTGCTTAAATAAATAAACTGCTGGATGCTGGCATAGGTTATTTATTTATTCTTGTCACCAATCTACATCTTAAGAATGTAGTGTGACTTTGGAATGACTTTATGACATAGAACTATAGGAAAATATGCAGTTTAAGAGAGAAATCCTGCAGTTTCTCTCCTGTTTGGAGTGTTTAATTTAGGCAAAATCAGTGCACTAAAACTGTGTGCCAAGGACCACTCAGATCTGAGTATTTACAGGATCAGTCTCTTATGGACAGATTGTTTTTCAGCAGCTGAAACCATAGCGAGCTCACTAGTGGAACTGGCCTGCATGGCTCTCCTTCAATCCAAGTCCTCTTGCTGTTCCAGACATTTCAGTGACTCTTCTCTCTAGTCTGGCACGCCTGAGGCGGTCGGGTATCTCTTATGTACTACACAGTTCTACAGCCTTCCTGCCAACTTAGACACAGGAGCTCTACCTGATGAAACTGGTTTGAAATAAAATAACAGAATATTCCTGAAGACTTCTTTTGTGCAAAGCATATTTGAGAAATTCATAGTATGCCCTTTCTCCCCGAAGTGCTTCCCCCCATGCAGTTTTATACAAATGATAAACTAGCACAGTACCAACATATCAACTACAACAAAAATGCTCGGCAGAACATGATACTGAATTAAACAGTTGAATCAAAGGATACTCAAAGCATGGGGATAATTAATAATGACTGAAACTGTGGCCTAAAACAGCATAGCAACCAATTTTTTTGTAATTCTGACCAAAAAAAATATAAAACCGCTCCACAGATATAATATCTGGTTTTCACATCTTGAGGATAAACATAATAATATTTTGTATTTCAACTATTGGAACTGGTAGCAGAATTTTGTTTCCAAATAGGTATTATATGTATGGGTAGAAGTATTATATGTATGGGTGCTAAGTTCCAAGATGTTTTGTGTTTATATTGATGAAGTAATTCAGTTTTACATTCAGATTTCTATAGGGCTTTTGACCTAGCACCAAGCAGAACACTTTATGTGAGGTGCAATACGTTAGAATAAAAGTGTCAAAGCTAAATTACACCAGAGAAGACCTTATGCTCTCCCAAGTGCTTCGTAACTATCCCTGTATTTCATTAAATGATTTTCATCCCCAAATGTGTTTGGGAAATGATACCGGAACAGAACTGAAAAGCACAGCACACTGCTCAACTTGACCACAATTTTAACATCTAGGACACTACAAGAATGGAAACTGAAGGAAATGGATAACGCAATTGATTTCCCACCACTCTGCACAAGAGAATTCCATATGCCAGTCCTAGAAATACTTACTTCTTAGTATGAGCCAAAGCAACAGCGTTAGCTATTAGTGAGGCAGATACACCAATTGATTTTGTGATGTCTTCCAGCATGTTTTTAAGTGCTTGCAGGTTCTTTAGGTCCCCTTTTTCTGCCAGAGTCTGAGTGAGCGCAATGACGGCTGGTCTAGTAGGCAACAAGCCGCTGTCAAGCATCCCCTTTAAAACCGCCAGGGCATCTAACAACGGTAAAGAAACAAGGGAAAACGAAAACAGGTTTTAGTTCGGAAGGCAACCATGCTGCTGGTATCATTAAAAGCATGCTTTTAAAAGCATGTACAGAAAATAATTCTCTTGCTGAACTTAAGACCCAAAAACTGCTAGTGAATTGCAACTTGAATATATACAGAGAAATAAAAACTTTCAACAGTACTTCAGGGAAAATGCTTTAATATTTGCTCAATAAAAAGTATTAAGATAATTTTAACATTTAATTGATTTATTTTAGTATCCAGCTCAAGAAAAGTAGCTGCCTCATAAATGTCCTCTCTTATAACCTGAAAGTCACGACCTTTCAGCTTGATTTTTCTCCAAACTATACCCAATTTTCTTTACTAAAAACCAATTTGCATATTTAAGAATAAATATAGTTTTTAAATGTAATTCAATATTAAAACTGCTAAAGTCTAGTATTCAAATTTGTCTTTTTAAGTGTGCACCAAAACTTTGCTTACCGACATTTAATTTTCAAATAAACACATGGGACACAAGTCTCCATATGAAAACAAAAATCAACTCAAAACTGGACAGTTACCTGAAGAATTCCTAAAATTATAGCAATTAACTATGTTAAAAACACACAACATCAGCCTCCTGTCTGTCTGCCACAAATTCCCTAAACCCACTGCAGATGCAGTTGCTCCCATTTCTCTCACCAGAATTCTTGTCAGTTTACATTATACATGAGCAAACACACACAGAAAGACATGCCCCTCTGGTAAAAATCTTTTACTCCTTACCAGCACAGGCAGGATTATTCACACATAATTATAATACCAATTGATAACACTTCTAACATAATATACACCCACTTGAACTCCACAGCATTAACATTCCAATTCAATATATGCAGGTACTGCAGAAACCAAATATTGCCTTTTAAAGAGAGCAAGAAAAAATATCCTGTACACCTAACTGTCCTTCAGAGCAATTTTATAATTTATTTTTTTTTTAGGGGGAGAAAAAAAAAAAAAAAGGAGCAACATATCAGGGACAGGATTCGTAAAATTTAAAAAGCAAATTTAAAACCCACACTAAGTTCAAATTGTCTCCTGACTGTAAGAGTGGACCTCCCTTTAGCATGGAACATGACCAGCCTTCTCACAAGGATAGGGAAAGATTTGGAAGTTGCATGTGTGCAGCACTACTGCAAGAAATCATGTACTAGTAGTGTACTAGACAATTCTGTTGGTACCTTTTAATTTTCTTATGAAAAGCACTCATCATTACTAATCTGAATTCATAACTTCATCCCTTGATTTTTCAGTACTTAAAAGTAGGTGACTATGTGCTTGTGAAAACACACTGTTTATCTTTTAAAAGTCTTTCCTATAAACTCTGCAAATTCCACGCTGTGAAAATTCAAGCTCTGACTCTTAGTAACAAGTAACCTCAGTTTTACAAAGTTTTTGCTAGAAGATACTAGAGCTCTTACAAGTAGATTTAGGAACCTACATAAAAACTTCTAACTGTACCACATTACACAGCAAAGAATGATGGTGAACTCTGTGAGGAAGTGATAAAGCAAGCAAGTCTTCACAGGACATAGGTCAAATGGAGCTCACCACCAAAAGATTACAAAAAGACCACCCAAATTTTTTGGGGGTAATCTATGGGCCTCGGAAAACAACAAGTATAGCTGAAATATTTCGTAGCTTGCATTTTCAAGGCTTGTGTCACTTACAAAAAAAGCAGCAGTATTTTTCAAATTAAAATAGAAACAAGGATCAAGTCCGACTATTCAATTAAATTACCGAAGTAAAGCTTGTTTAGTGCACGAGACAAAAGAAAAAATAATTTTGCAAACCAAAGTAATTCCACAGACTTCTTGAAAAACTTTTTATTGTGCAAAAAGTAGCATTTTTAGAGTACAGCAAGGGAGAAGGGTTGACACGGCAGAGAATTTAGTATGCTGGTGAAAAACCAATCATGTAGTTAGCGCGAGAGATTGGCAGAATATAGAAACATCAGTGATGTTCTGAAGAAGAAGGGAAGATTTTTGGTGTGTAATATTTAGGAATAACTGGCAAAACTTCATGGCACACTGGACAAGAAAAAGCAGAAAATTTATTAGAATAAAATCAGACAGGGATGTCGAGTGAAGGACTTGAAAGCTGCAAAAACTTAAGACTTGCCAAGAGCAAGAGAATCAATTGCATTCACCACAAATACTTCATCAGTCGATGACACCTGGCAATGACGTCAGACCGGAGACCGAATGGGGAAGGGATTTGAAAGAAGACTTAAGTTTATCAGCTGGAGGAAAGAGTACAAGTGAGAAGATGAATCTAAATGCTTCTCTTAAGAGTATTTTAATGTAGCTGACATCACACAGGAATGAGTACTACAACTACGCATAATGGAATGAAATAAAATAAAATTAACCGATGGCAGAATCAAAAATGGGATTTTCTGGTACGCCTTCTGGTATGAAAGTAACACCCAGTGCAGTGTAATACCTATTCTTCATACATAGCTACTTTAACACTTAAAGGTACTGATGAAAGTATGTATCAACACTGTACTTACGCTTGCACAGGGGTAAAAGACACAGCACTGCACGCAAAACTACGTGCTTGCAGAGTTTTCCTCTCTCTCAAGAGTCCTACAGAACAACTTAATAAGTAAAATGTAATGCTGTGGAGGTGAAGTCTAGGCTGCACAACAACCAATGCCGAGAACTAAAATAACACAACTCCAAACTTTATCCACCATCTTGCCGGGTACCCTTACACACTCTTCAGCCACCATTTTCATCCCTACCATCATTGTTACATTAAAAAGGAAACCACACCGAATATTTTGTTACTGTTGGTATTGAGAACTATTAAAAAGTATTTGATTAAGTTTTTAAATCAATATTATAATCATTTAGTGCACAATCATGCACATTTAACAGTCAATTTAACTCATCTGGTATCTCACACAACCAACACAATATGCAAGAAACAACTGCTGGGAATTGTTTCAGATGCTCTAAAGTATGTTAATTTCCAAAGCAAAATGACTTGTGCTGTGAATTTTAACGCACTTGAAAGCCTGTACTTTCTCTCGTTCTGGAGCACAAATTTTGCATGTCTGAAGAGCTGTGATTCATCTTAAGAAAACCCATCTTGTGTTAAATGGAATGGAAACTGGACTAAGTGGTCAAATGACAAGTACATTCATATTCAAGCTGTATTATAAATGCATGTACAGTAATTTACGTCTCTCAGCTACCACAAAAGGCTCTTGATAAGCAGGTAATTTGCTAAATGGACTCCTTTATCCAAGTATTCGAAGGGCGTTACAAGAAAAATCTGCAGAGGCATTAATGTGACGTAAAGGTCAAGCATTGTGACATACCTTTCAAATAATCCCGCCTAACTTGCGATATGATGAGGAGGCTGCTGGCAGCACTGTTCAGTGTGAAGCCCTTGATGTGGGTCTCAGCACTAAAAGAAGCAGACATTTAGAAAGGAATTACTGACATGCTTCTGATACGATAATAAATGGTTGAGCACCAAGGTGAAATTATAAAAACTACTGTTCGTATGTTAAAAATATTGCTGCAAAATATCGACCTGGAGACAGCTTTTGTGTTATCCTGTCAATGGTTATAGAAGGATAATTTTTTTTTGCATTCTGACAGATGACAAAGTTGGAAGTGAGCAACAAAAGAAACAAAGTACAAGATTTTTTTTAAACAATCGGTTCAGATTCTTGAATGCTGACATATTAGATGACTAAAATAACTGCATGCCCTGCATTGTTCTGTTGTATCCTAAGCTGGATACTTTTTCTTCTTTTTTCAATAGTAACCATAATTATAAAATGTAAAACTATTCTTTCAGCAATAAAAATGAAACATTTATTTTCAGCACTGTATATTTTAAACATAAACTAAAGCATATTATGAACTAACACCATATCATTTGGTTGATTAATTTTCAAATTTCTGTCATCTAGATGTATACAGGTTTTAAAGTGAACATACTACATTTGCTGCCTTAGCCATGTTAAAATTGTATTTTGCTTATCAATTCTTTATCTCCTGTAATACAAAACTTCACGTATCTATAGCAAAGTGAATCTTTACTTTAATAACACTGCTAAAGCTTTTCTAACACACTGGAAATTAGTCAAGAGAGACTAACCAGCAATCACATTGATCTGATACGACAAAACGTTCCTGTTCCTAAATGACATACAGCCACAATTTAATATATAAGGATAACTTTACAAATGTTCATTTCTAGATTACAAAATCTCTACACAGAAAAGGGGGGCATTGCCATTTACCATATCAGCAATCAAGATAAACCTCACTGATCATCTTGTGGCAAACAACTGAGCAGCCTACCTACTTGAACTTAGAGGCTGAGCGGATTGGGAGGTAAGAAGGGTCATTGCTAAATTATTCTCCTCAATCCCAAGAAAATCCTTCACATCACATACAATATGACTATCCTCTCAGTCACTTTCAGCCTCCCAGGCTCGCAAATGCAGTCACTGGACTCGGGATTTTCTTACTCTCCCAACCAATCCTCTTAATCCCTGCCTAAGCACCCACTGCTCAGTTCCGCCTTTTTTTTCCCCCCCTTTGTCCCATCTGTCAAAGCCCTTAAGTCAACAATTCATGCATGAGACTGTAAATTACATATAACAAAGGATTTACTTTCTCCAATCTTCCAATCTTTCGTGTGATTAAATAGATGTTAGCTACTATTACAGAACTAATCCATCATTCCAATACTCCTAAATTTCTATTTAAAACTTCTTGGACTAAACACAGTAAATATTCCTCAAAACAGTGCTAGAATGCAAAAGCAACTAGACTTGGGTTGACCAACAGATTAGTAACCTTCTGGTTGTTTGGGGTTTTTTCCAAACGCACAGCACATTTTCTTTCTACCACACCACTTTTTCGTGGAAGTTTCTCAGTTCTGGTAACAGGAGAGAAGTTTTAAAATAATCTGACCTTTTAAAATAAAAAGATTTCTTATTTTGTTGCCTATGCTAATGCTCGTAGTACAGCTCTCTAAATATTATTTAAATTTCAAATTTGGCTTCAAGCAGAGTATAAAGCAAAAGGCGTTATATAAACGAAGGTAGCTTTCCTCTATTTTATGAAAATATTAGGAGTTGCACAAGTTTCAGGCCACTGCACACATTGAGGCTTTGTAGGAGTAATCTCTTTGTAGTATGAGGTTGGAAAAATTGTCAAGCATGCAGAAATGTGTGTGAAACACATAGATTTGCTATTCCTCAACCATGGGTACACACACAATCACTTTCTCTATTTCAGTGAATAATTTAAAACTTACAGACTTTTGAAAATGCTTGATGTAAGCATCATTTTGTTATGAGAAAAAAGATACACAAATAGACACTATGAACACTGCCAATATGAAGCATTTTCTGTCTTGATGCAGCAGTGAGCTGTTACAGGCTTCTTAGAATGTCATTATTTGGCATTTCTGTGTTACAAGACGGAGTGTGAAAGTTCTGAAAAGCACAGGGGTTATGATGGTCGGTTTTAACCAGAGACCAAGAATAGAACCTCTTATTAAATCCTGTTTTGTATTTTTCCTAATATCTCAAAGTGCAGAGACTTCGTTCTTTAAAACACATCTCTGAGTTTTTTAGTCTTTAAAATGTTTTGTTACTTTTTCCCTGCATTTTCAATTTATATACTAAAACAATTAAATATAGTGGGAATTCTCCTTTCTGCTCCTCCAGTCTGCAAATACTTTGTGCCTCTTCCTTACAAGTGTGTTTGAGCTGCAGAGTAGGGAAGTGGTCAATGCATCTACAAATCTTCAGTAGAAAGTTTTTAACTTCTTCCCTGAAAAACATTTCCACATGTGAATTTTTGGTGCAACTGTTTAACTACCTAAATTTTACCAACATTCTTTGTACTTCTAAAACATCTCTTTTCCATCTTCTATTTGCAAAGATTTATCAGTTACTTCCATTTCAGGAAGCTTAATTTGATAAACCCTTTTAGTTTTTCCTGGATATAAGCCATATATCCCTTAGTCACTAGCGTTTCTTATCATAAAGCACTGTTACTGAGATGAAAAAAGCATTATTATTATTCTGAATGCAAAACCCAAATGCTTTTTCAATTAAAGACATTTCTTTGGTCTAAACATTTTTAAAGAAAACACGAATATAATAAACATCATCTTACACTATACTGTTCCTGGACACCAAAACCCAACAGTTATTAGACTTTTCGGGTGCCCCATGCATCATGTAATTTACCTACAGGCACTTTCAAATTCACTGTATTCACTCAGAGAACACACTTGATGACAACCACTGTTCTTGTTTTAGCTGAAGAAACTGAAACACTTAAATTACTTGAATTCTTGTTCTTCTTGCCTCTATATTGATGAGTAGTAACATTTTTACTTTGAAGCCTATAATCTGACCAGAACACACGTTACAGGCAATAATTAAAGCGAGTGGTGTACCACACAACTCGCTAAAGACTTAATTCAATTCTGGTGATTCTAATAACCCGTGACAGCAGGTTGGATTTATTTCAGAAGTGTAAGAGTTGGATCTGAGGTTTCTGGTCATCTCCTCGCCACTGGCATCGCAGTCAAACGTACCGTTTTGCACTTGGCAGGCAGGCAGCTGCCGGGGAGCGTGGGCAGGGCAGGACAGCAGCAGGGACGGGCACGGAGGGGAAGGCTCCTGGGCACTTAAGTGAAGGAATCTTGTCTGTTTGGATATCGCTCTAAAGAGGAAGAGGCAGACTGCCAGAAGGGCAGACTTGCAGTTCTGATGCCAAGTACATTTGTTGATATTGTTGGTAGTTGAAATGAGTTATTAGCCAGCTGTACCGTCTCGTACCTTCTTTATACGTGGCATATCGCCCTGTGAAACACTGGTGTATTTTTTTACCACAGCTCCTAATTACCAGTCATGACCTGTTTTCTCATTGAAAGACGAGGACTGCCTTGAAAATGATCCCAAAATTATTTAAACAACCCCTCTGCCACCCCCCAACAATTACAATCCCCCAAACCCAGCAAAGCCTTACATGCGTTTCACTTCCATGGCTTCTTCCAGGCAATTCTGCGCTAACAATGCTCTTATGAGGGTGTCATAGGAACGATAATGAAACCCATTCTTCCCTTGCATTTTCAGGAAAACATGGTAGGCTTCTAAAAAAGAAAAAAAAAAAAAAAAGCCAAAGTGTAATGTCATGTTGCAATGATGTTGATCACAGAAAGAAACCACCTATTCATTGAAAAGTTCCATCTTAAATCTATTTATCCTCTGCTTACATCTTTGAGCCCAAAGCTCTTGGTCACAGCTTGTTCAAATCTGCTTGTATACAATAATCAATTGACAAATACCTCCACAGAACAAAAAGTTTGCTACTGCTCTTTTTCTATACGTGGCTGTTGCTTAAATACCAACACAGCTGGTTAGAAGGGGAAGACTCAGGATTTTTAAAGCAACACCTAATTCTGGGGTATATCGTTACAGTGTCTGGTGCACGATCACAACAGCGTTTAACAAATAATATAGGAGGTGATTCCAATATGGGGAGATCAAATTATTTGGCTACGACAAGATTTATACAAAACATACAATTTACAAATATACAGATATTTAACAAGTAAACTACGCTGCATTTGTTTGACTGATTAACAGTTTTATTTCATGCATTCACAATAACTGTCAGTGTATGAAAAGATGTTACCAAAAAGGGGGAAAAAATGATAAGCACACTTTTCAGTCATTTATTTTTCTGAAACAAGATTATGCAGCTATAAACATGCAGCTAAAACTGCCATCCAGGCTGTAACATATGCTAAAAAGCTGTGTTAAAACCATAAATGATCTTGTACATCTAAATCGTGTTTGCGTGTTTCATTTAATGAAACTCAAAAAATAATCCCTTTGCTAATTCAAATCATAGCCACAATAACCTTTAAAACTTTTCAGAAATACTTGGGACTATCACTGCAAATTTCACAACTAAATGTTAGTTTTTTCTTATACTTTGAAAGTAAAGATAAAGACAACTCATTTGAAACTTACTGTCACAAGAAGCGTTAGGCTAATAGCACTTAGTACAGTGTGCTGTGGAATTTTAAGCTGGCTTTCCCCAAACCAAAACTGTTCATGTGCCTTTTGGTTTGAATCTTAAACATCCTCAACCAAAGAGTATACATAAAAACCTCCTGAAATGTAGGCACAAAAATGACTATGCACAAAATTTATTATTTGCAATAGACAAACTGTTATACTGAGTTAATCATTAGAATTAACATTGCCATTCATAACTTACTTTGGATGCTTGGAGCTACATTAAATATATATATGAACAGAGATAAAGGATAAGAACATCACAGTAAAAATTAAATCCACTTCTGTGCATGTGAGTTTCACGTATACGAGAGGGACAGAGATGGAGAGAGACTATGACTGATGTCTGACAATACAGTAGTGATTGCAGGGTCAAGCAAAAAACCAATGAAACAAAGGTCAACACAAGAGAGATGGAGAGAGACTATGACTGATGTCTGACAATACAGTAGTGATTGCAGGGTCAAGCAAAAAACCAATGAAACAAAGGTCTTGAAATTCACCAGGTCTGAGGTTAAAGCTTGGCCTGTTAAAACGTGCTGAACTGAGATGCTGAACAGCAGCATTCACAGAGTGTTCACACTTCAATTCAGTGGGAAAGGCATTTTTTCTTCCACTTTTCTGAAAACTGAGGTACCAGTAGACTAGCAATCACATTCAACAATAACAAAACTCCTTTCACTGGTATAAGCTATTACATGTGTAACTGATTTTTTACAAAAATGTGTCTGACTGGTGATAGGTTTCCTCTTTTTGCTCGTGAAAGCCAGTTTAAATTCTATTTTTTTAAAGCAAAAAACTCCTTACATTTGGAGATTCCTACAAAAGCTCTGCTGTCTTCAGCCTGAACCAGGATTTCAGCCTGTGTTTGAATATTACTTTCCATTGGTTGGGTACAGAAATGGACCTTGCCTATTTCTACAAGTAAATATGTTTAAATATGTTTTGTAATGACTAGTTCAATGAAGAACTAAAAATCTTTGTATCAGTTTTGCTTACCTGTTCTAGGATGTTTTCTTATTTATATCTGTCCTGACCTCACTATGATTACCATATTCAGATTATTTTCTTAACTTTATTTTGCATCAGTGCAATTTAAGTATAGCTAAATTAGTCTCCAATTGAGACATATGCCTGATCAGGTATTAGCAGCTTATTACTTCTTCAGATGGCATCTGAAATTACTCAAGCATATTAGCATTCAAAAGATAAAGCTCTTGGTTGCAAAAGCATACTGTGTTATACTAGCTATTTCAAGAAGAAAGATTTGTTAGAGATGTGACAACTTGCCAAGAAAGTCTCAGTTCTCAAGACAGTCAAATCTGTTTCAGCAATTGCAACTGTTTGGGATATGTGTAACGTGATCCCCTTGAGTCAAGTTCTCACACCGACAAATCAAGACAAAAATGAAAATATGACTATGCATAAATCAAACACTTCAGAGAACAGGTTTTCAGAACACCTCCATGTCAGAGCTGATAAATTCATGAAATTAGTTACATAACTAGATTAAGGTAATCTTTTTCCTATCAAAAAGCTGATGTTGATAAAAAGTTATATTCTGCCCTATTACATTCACATCAAAATTACATTATATTGTTATATAAAAGTGACAAATTTGTCTTCATAAAAACCTATAAGAACTAAGAGAACTAATTCCCAACAAGAGAGGAACTGTTTCCCAACATTTGTCTTTTACCCCTTAATTCCCAGTAGCCTTAGACCACCCCCTCTCAAATACTGCACCTTTCAATAAAAGAATATGCAGGAATAATTTACTGATAAATTCAATATGAAATGTCATTACAGACTGTGAACAGTTACATTTTGCACTTTTGTTTTAAAGTAGTCTCTCTGCAAGGTCCAAAGAATATTTCACTTCCTCCTGCTCTCCACTTGATTGTTTATGAAATCAAAGGCACAGGACAGTTTTCTAGGAATAATGTTATAAAATGCATTCCATTAATTTTGCCTGGTTTTCAGTGAAAAATATTTCTGCATCTCGTATTTTCCTTTGATTCCCAAAATTTACCAGCATGAAAAATTTCCTGAAAACATTAACCTTATGTGTGCCATAATACACACAACTCTTGAATTCGAGACATAACACTCCCTGTATACAAATATCCATACTCCACTTTAGATTTCTAATTAGTACTCCTGCAACTGAATAACTCTATAAGGTCACTCCATTAACAAAAGAAGTTAACTGTGTGAATGACTGACAGATTCTTGTTTTAAAAACTCAAAGCTTAAAAATCTGTGCATTCAACCTCTTAAATATACCAGTAACACTCAACGCCCCCCCCCCCCCCCCCCCTATCTCAGTTGTACTTTGAACATTTTAGTATTTAACATAGTCATGTTTGATGTGATGTACTCGCTGCTTTAGGACCAAGGATTCTCCCTCCCCCCCCCCCCCCCCCCCCCCCAGGTATCTCGTATTTATAAATCTTCCTCATTTGGTAAAATTACCTTTTTAAAACCTATTAAATTCTATTTTTTATCTGCTTTCAAGTGAGATACCTAGTTATTTGTCATGGTATAGGTGAAGAAAATAAGGATTTCCAGATTATTCAAATACTCTGCACCTTGGCAAATGCTCTAAGTGGACTGATTTCCTACCCTCCTCTAAAGGCCCAATAATGCCAGTTCCCATGCTGTGACCCTGCTTTGGGACGAGATGGATAGGAGTGGATTTCCAACCACAGACGGAGCCAAAGGAACTGCACTGAAGTACACTCCTCCTTCCCATACACAAAGGCAAATACCCACGTGTTAGTTAATTCTGTTTCGATCTGAGATAGGGAAGTTTGCACAGAAGACCTATTAATTTTTCATGGCAGAATTGATCTGAAGTGATGTCCTAGTAAGGCCGTTTTATTTGTGGGGTGGCACCCACAGGCACAGAGCTTTGGAAACAGCTGTGGGGACACAGATTTTGATCTTTTGTTTATAGTCTGTATGTTTCTTTGGGGGAGGAACAACACGAGGAAAAGTTCGCAAATTCTACAGAGAAACATGGACAACTTTAATCTTAGTTGTAAAGAAGCCAAAGACACTACACAACATATTGAATCCTCCCTTCAAATAGAAATAAACAGCCTTGCAACATCAACAAATAGAAAACAGACTAACAGATAAAAGCCAGGTAGGTAAAGAGCAATGATTATCTCCGTAACATAGTCCCATCTCATTTCATTGCATGTAATTAATTTCTTTACCAAATCTGTAACTTCAATAAGGTACCTGAAGTATACTTTGGACCCAGATCTGATCTTATTATTGAGACTCCAACAGCAGCGGCAAATTCAAAAATCTCTGAGTAACTTCATTTAATAGGTAATTTCCTTCCCATAAACATGTCCCAGCTATTTCACCTGATATAAATTTTTCTTCTCTCTACACTTTCCATGTCTCACACCATGAAACTTGTGACCAAATAGCTAGATTTTCTGGGAACCAAAAAAAGGTATTTTTAGCATCAATCCTCTACATAAGTTTAGTTTCTGGTGTTTAGTGGATATATTTGAAAGTCTAGAACACAATGTTAACCCAACAGGATAGAGTGAACTACAGACCAGCAGTACTTCTGTACTTTTAAAACCCTCAGCTTCACCATAGACTGCCTTGCAAACGTGCATTTAAAAGTCAGCATTTCCAACGACATTTTAAATATTTTAGCATATCTTTCTCGTATCAGCTTGTCAAGCAGAATATTGGCAGGTAACATTACCACGTACCTTTCCTAACGTACTAGCAAACCAACAAAAAGCAGCAACAAGTATCTGTTGATCTGCAGTTAATTAAAATCTTAAAAGTAATGCTGAAGGGGTAAGAAAACCAGTGGTTTTCAGTTTACCTTTTGCGTTGTTTTTCTTGCAAAGCATCCTTATGTTTCTTTCTTCCGCATTAGAAGCCCTTAAACTTCTGGTCTCTTCATGTCTAACCTTTAAAACAAATTATTACAAAAAGCTTATTATTTACAAAAAACTTATTAAGTTACTGTAATGCTACCTGTTAACATTTTTCAATGCAGAGAAATATATTTAAAGGCATCGTTAGCTAGGAAAGTTAAACTCCAATTACCTTTGGTACCTCAAATGGGACAACCTGACCATTTTTCTCAAGTATATCAGCCAGTAAGATAAGTGTTTTCTCACGAGGAACAATGTTTTCTTCTTGAATTTTAGTCCAAACAGCTTCAGCCTTTCCCCAGTCACTGTTGTTCTCTGAAAAAAAGATTCAAATCTTCAGATAAAAGCACATTTAGAGTATATATAAATATCTAAAGTGATTCAAAAGAGGCATCTTTGGAAAATAATTCATCAATTAATCATGTACTTCTGCTTCATATGATCAGCAACTTGAAAAAGTCTAAACTACTTTTAATCACAGAGGACACGAGAAGAAGCAAACAGAAAAAAAAACCCCAAAGGGATCATACGAATTTTCAAATAAATGAGAAATTAACTCAAAAATATTGCAGAAGTTTCTCCTAGCTTTTCAGTTCTCATATTCTTGATTGTTAATTGTAAAAATAATTACAAAAATGTATAAATTATTACAGAACATTAACACTCCAAGGTACCACTTCTAAGTTCTATTCTGAAATCATTGTTAGAAGCAGCAGCAAACTTGGTGACTACCCTTAGTCAAATACAATGATCGGTTTTAAGGACTAAATACTAAACTATAACATTTTAATGAAGATTATTATGGTAGTTAACAGAGTAGAACAGAGAGTGTCTTAACATTTTTTTCCATGTGTTTATCCCTGTGTTTCATAGAATCATAGAATGGTTAGAGTTGGAAGGGACCTTAAAGATCATTGAGTTCCAATCCCCCCGCCATAGGCAGGGACACCTCCCACTAGACCGGGTTGCTCAAAGCCTCAAGTTTGACACTCGTTAGGCCACATCTGGAGTACTATGTCCAGTTTGGGCTTCACAACTATAAAAGATGCTGGCAACCAGAGCAAATTCAGCCATGAAGACAGACACACGGGCAGAGCAGGTCAAGTAAGAGATGAAGTCAAAGAAGATGAGTGTTGGGCAGCCTGGAGAAGGGCAGGCTACCAGGGGATCCAATTGCTGCCTTCAATTACCTGACTGTTACAGAGAAGAGTGAGTCAGTCTCTCCTTGGAAGTTTGCAGCAAAGGATGAAAGGTGATGGTTAAAAGTTGCAGCAATGGAGTACCTGAGGATGATCAAACCCTGGAACAGGTTGACCAGGGAGGCTGTTTGATTTCCACCCTTGAAGGCACTCAAAATTTTACTAGACAAGGCCATGATCTGATCTAACTTTGAAACTGTCCTAGCTCTGGGAAAGGTATAGGCCTAAAACTCCTGAGGCTCCTTCCAATATAAATTATTCTGTGACTCTACAAAACCAAATGCATTGTTTTCAATATTTTTGATCACAGCTTGGATTAGATGGTAAAGTCTTTTTTTATATGCTTAAAATAGATTTGAAGTTATGGCTTAGGTGCACAATGACAACTCTCTCCCGTGTTTGTGCATAGGGCAGCTTTGATAGATAATCTAAAATGGTCGAAAGCAGGAATGTGCATGGTTTTTGTCTTTTATGGTGACAGAAACCCACAAACGTTTTCCACTTCCTTGAATAGACGGAATTGGTTTTGTCTTTTGAAAGAAGACTGAAGATTTTGCATGACAGAACTGGATAAATTGTATCTTCCTAGATTCTCCTCCTAGCAGGCACACTGTCAGACTCAGTCACTGCCAGAGGTGAGAGGATGAGTGGAGAAATAGGAAGGCCCCCTCCCTATTGAGACAAGATTGCTTTTCAGGCCGACTTGATTTTTGATGGTGAACCAGTATGTGCAAAGCCAGGACTGGGCAACGCTACGGTTCAGTTCTGAAGCTTTCTGAGGCTGTTCAGGAAATTATAAGCAACAAAGTTCTCAAGGGGTCTTTGGTCATTTATTTTTTTTTGGTGAAAGTACTCATCTCTTCTGCTTGTGTTAAGTGCAATGGGGAAGAAGCCCCTTTTATTATCATATGAAAACGAGGGTTCAAATAGTATTTTATTTAGCATTAAAACATCACTAGTTCTAATCAATCAAAAATAGTCATGGAGAACAGCCTAAAATTACTTCAAGCTCAAATGCAAGTTTTCCCTTGACCAAATATATCAATTAATGGCTCATTAATATATATACACATTACAGAAGTACACAGCAATCCCTGTGATGCGTTTTTTAATGTTCCAATTTATTATTTAGTGCTCCACATCCAATCTTAACACAAAATGCTTTTTCAAGACTTTAAAATAACTAGAACTGAATTTTCTGAAAATGTTTATGATGTATAATACAGTATGATACACTTAATAACAAAACCAGCATGGACTGGAAAATACAGAAAAGATGAGAAACACTATACATACAACCTACACTAAGTCTGTAGCATAGAAATGAACTTTCAATTTTAAAAACTGTTCAATTCCTATAAATGATGCAAGAGTTAGGTTGTAGCTGGTGAAGAACTGGTAGATTAAAAAAACTAAAATAAAATAAAATGCACCTTTTGGAACCAGGTCCAATTACAGGAGATTCCAGATCTTTATCAGTTACGAAGACACAACAAATGAGCAGTTTTTCTTCTTTAAGCATATAAAAAACCAAAACAGAGTAAACTTTCAAATTAGGACACAAGACCATAGCACGGACTGGAAGACTTGTACTATGTAAGTTCTATGGAAGTGTTGAGGTCTGCAGGTAAAAAACCTGTACTCTCTCCCCAGAAAAATGCCTCAGAAATGGTGTCCAGGCAAACTGCACATCAGGATAAAACTCTTCTCCAATTCAGGTTTATTTCCTGTCTTCATTCACAAAAGAAAACAGATTACAACATAAAAATGACCACAAGCTCACTTACCACACAACTGAAGCAGGTAGTAGTACATCTCATCTCTATCACATTCAAATAGATTTTGAGTTAATTCTACCAAGTGTTCCAAAGTCTCCATCTTTAAAAAGAAAGAACAACATAGTTGTACCTCAGCCAAAGAATTATTTTTCTATACATGTGCACTTACATGCTGTGTGCACTCAGCTAAAATAATATTTCTGTTTAAGTATAGACCAGCATTTACACAAAGCATTAAGTTCACCTCATCAGCCTGTCACGCGTCCTTTCACAAACATAAAAATCAAGCAATGAAATATTTCAAAACAGGTTTTCTTGGAATATAATGACAGTTACATAGAAGACATCATACAAGCCACATACCTGATTACTTGATATACATTTTTTTGCAAACCACTGCAACCTTCCAGAGTGTGCTCTCAAGCCAGGAGTCTGTAAAATATTTCCAGAAGAAGAAACACATTACTTCATATAGAATATTCTAAGGAAAAGTAAAGACAATACATGTCCTCATAACAAAAGCTTATAGCTTTTGTTTATTTTTTGAAATATGAATGAGACTACACCTCACAAACAATCAAGTTCAGTTGCATTCACTAGACTTAAAAATTGCAGTCATTTTATTCAAGACATTTTCCTTTTTGCCGAGAGTTGATTTAAAACACACTTCAGATGAACTGAAGTGTTAAATAATTTCTATCCCCACAGTAATAGAGTATTATTGCTATTACCCAGGGTAATCATTTGTATTACTCATGGTAAAGAATTACACCATATGTTTCCAAACTCTCTTCGCAATGAAATGTTCACATTCAACACCCACTGCAATGTCTTAGCAACTAGAAAACCATGTCTCTCAACCAAAATACCACCATCTGGCACCCCTTCTCTGCTACAACTATTACTACCTAAAACCAACAGTGTGTTTAGATATAAAACAATAGTGTATTTAGATATTGACTTCTGCTGCTCAGTAAGAAAAACAAGAATTCACAGAGCACTAACTGTTACAACCATAATGTGCTGCCAATGCAGATGCCAGATATACCATATGTAAAAGCAACTCCTGTTCCAGAACAGAGCAAAGGCTTACTCTTAAGTGTGTGTACATGGAGCAACTGGTGTATAATAATAGTTAATGCACCATTCTTTGTGTTCTTAATTTTCCCAGGTTTGATGAGCCTTTGCTTATTCATCCCTTTATTGTTCCAAGGAGACTACAGCTGAAGAACACACATTCTCATAAAGGTTTCAATCCTTGGAGACTCCACCTGGTATAGACTACCACATTGTGCCTTCTCAGCACCACAGACAATAATCAAAATATCTGATCCTCCTTAAATGCATTCTTAAACAAACATAGGAAAATTCAAAGTTTCTAAAAAAACATGTTACAGGCACGCCAGTTCTTATGTCTGACGTATCTAAAAAAATTATATAAAAAACCTGTGTGCAAAGCATCCATCATTTTCACCTCCTACCCTTTCCTCCCACAGAGTACTTGAATTTACTTTCTTTATACTCTCTTGTTTTAGCACAAGGATCATTTATAGAGAGATCTCTGCTCTTAATTTCAGGAGTCCAGATTCACATTAATACAGCTCAAAAGTGGTTGCAAGGAGATGCCTGTTCATTCCTATAGAGAAATGTGTGTTTTGACTCTTGAAGGCTTTTTAGCTGTTAATATTATAAGTCTCTACTGTTTAAATGCGAAGGGCAACTTCCAAAATTTAAACCCCCACTTCGCACAGAAGAGGCAGTTTGAACAAAAAGCTGTGAGAAATATTAAGTCTCAGTTCCAAAACAGTGGAAACAATTACTACTGTAAAAGTCAATTTACTGTCTTTTTAAAACACAGATAATTTCCTTTTCCTGTATTCTCCAGGCGCAGAATTATTACCATTACATCTTTCTGAAATAACCAAGCACACATCAGAAAACCAGCATGCAAAACTTCAGTGAAAACCATTAAAATTTGATAAATATATAGGGAACAGTGTTCTGCAGAGTAAACGTTAGGCCTTATAATCCTACCAATCATCCAAATCGTTGTAAGGTTTTAAAACACAGGATGTTAACCTCACAGTTTTTCAACATGGAGCATCTTCTCTATATATGTAACTGTATTGCAGAAATACTCTCAACCCAAAAAGTTACAGAAAAATAGTGGCTTCTTAAGTATTCAAAAGTGGTATATATAGATAGTTTTGCTTTCCAGGTTACTTGCTTTTTTTTCCTCAATTAGTGTTTGGGGTTTTTTTCCCCACAGTTATTTATGTTTATAGGTACCTGGTTCAGTGCTTTTTTAAGAGCTATCAAGCAGTTTCACATGAAATATGCTGAAAACTAAGTCAAGAATTAACATCTTACACAACCGGCTCTTGAAAATGAAAAAGAAAAAAAGTATGTTGCCTGCATTTGTAGCTAATCCTCTTTAGGACATGGTAAAATTCAAATGCTGAATTCACTTACAACTTCCAATATCATTGCTGATCCGAATGCCAATGAACTCAACAGCTCCAAAGCTACAAACTTTTTATAGTAAATCCTTTCCTGTTCAGGAATGATTGATGTGTCTGTCACTACAAGGACAGCTGAGTTATACAACAGATATCCTTGTGTTTCATTTTGAAATTGAGAAGTGTTTTCACATACTGCAGGTCTCAATCATCAAAAGAACATCTAGGTCAGATTAACTAAATCTCCAGGGCTTGCCTGATAGTCCATATTTGTAGCTTATCCCTTACCATCTCAGGGAATTTTAAATTGCATTTAGCAGGAAGCAGACTTTCTACAATACCGCAGACTAAAATACAGAATAAAAAATGCAATTAATAATAATAAAAAAAAAACCAAACCTGTTACTGTAATTACTCTTCCCAAATTTCCATTTACTACTTTGATTTGCTTATTTCAATGGACTGAAAAAAAGAACCCCCCCAAAACTATAGTGTCTTAGTATTTTGTTGGGTTTTAAAAAAGAATTTAAAGACATTCACTGCTTTAAAGAATGAAACAACTATTCAGAGTCTCAAACAATTCACACAGCATATAAACTAAACATAGAGGTTTTCTGGCTTCTACATTCTCTTGGTACATAAAACAGTTGTACTGTACCAAACAGTTGTACCGTTCATCTGGCTTGTCATCCTCTCCCTAACAATCCCAATAGGAGAATATAAAATGACAGAAAACCCAACAATACTTCCCACTTTGTGATCTTTCACTCTCCAACTACTTGAGGTTCAGTGCCTCACACTGTTCCTAATAATAAGTGATTTCTCCTCCATGAGCTTTTCTGGTTGCCCCTGGAACCCTTTAAGGTTTATCACTCACAAGAACTTTCAGCAACGGGTTGCCACAACTACCTTTTGCAGAAAACAACCCAAATGCTATCACTTTTTGTTTGTTTTCAGTCTACTTCTACTATCTTCATTTGAAGCCCCTAGATTTTGGATTTGAAGCCAATGTGCAATAGATTTCTCTTTAAATTAATATGAAATTAAGAGGATAATGAGTGATATATATAATAATTCCCCGTTCCACTGTTTCTTCTCCAGATTAAGCAGAACCCACCTTAGTCATATCTCCCATAGAAACCATTCCATACTTTTGATCGTATTTGTTATTATCTTTCTGAGGCTCAACATACAACCCTACACTAATTTAACTCATGGATTCACACAAAGAAAAGAAAACTAACCAGAAAATATACTGCATCTTCAGAAGAACTCTTGCCAAGCAGCACTCGGAAATCATGTGAATGCAACAGTCCTAACACACTGAAAGCCTTTGATTTGTTCTCCTCCTTCCTAGAACCAGTCACTTCAGACAGGTGATTGAAGGGGTTTCATCACCAGAAAAACCTTTTCTATACTAACATTTTTAGTTGAGCTAATTTCCACCTATTACAGCTGAAAGAAAAATACTGACCTGTCAGAGAGCAGTCTATTTGATGCTTTTCCATAATGATAGAAATATTAAAGTTTTGTTTACATTAGCGTTCTGCATTTGTTACAGCTAATACACCAATACTATTTTTTTTACTTAAAAAAACCTCTTTAAAAAAGTTAAGTAATTTACAGAAGACATATGGAAAATACTTACTTCTCACTACTTGCCTAAAGCAATCTTTTTCTCTTTAAACACAGAATTTGCTTACAGAAGAAAACCATAAAAAACAACACACAGACTAGAAACCCTGTGGTATTGTTCAAAAAGAAGACTTTCAGAAAACTAAGACGACCTGAAAGTGTCCCAAGCCAGTACCACTTTTGCTATAGCTGGCTTAGGATGCATAATCATTTAAAAGTCAGCAGAAGTATTTTTCATTTGGCACATACATGACATGAGATGGATAACTCTTTTGTTTTAACCTTCCAACACTGCCCTTCCACAAACTACTACTGCGCACTGGTGGCAAAATAATTGTTACGTATTCTAGACAACTTTTTCTAGCTTTTCATGGTGTAACTTCACCAATTTTAATCATTCAAGCTTAACTCTACCCTCGTTAAGTGTTTTCTTCTAAATTCTTACATTTTCTTCCCAAAATTAAATCTTCCTTAGAGAAACAGCCCTACTTTAATCACCAATCTTAACATATTGGAAACAAACAGCCAAATTTTCTAAGAGCCATCCATGTTGCACTTTTTGATGGTATTTTTTGGACCGGTAGATTCATTCATTCCTCTCTCTGCAGCTGAAAAAGCCAGTAATACTAAGAGACAGCTAATGCTGCTAAAGGAAGAAGAATGTTTCATGATGAGTTTACATCAACAGCCATAACAGACTTATGTTACCAGTACCAGAACCAGTTACTGAGATTTAAATGCCAAAGCAATGTCTTGCAAGAAAACGCTTTACTTCTCCAAAGAGACAGCCTTGAACAGACAGCTATAAGAACTGATGTATGTCATTTCTAACAGCTCTCTCTAACATAAGCATCAGTGAAAACAGAACACTTGATGGGAAGTCCTTAATTCAAAGACAGATTTTTCCCTGATTCCACAAAAACGTCTATGAAAATCTCACAAATTCCATGCAGGTTCAGTGAAGCCTGGGATATTTTTGCATGGCAGCTTACTTGAGCAAAGTTTTTTACAACATAAACACTGCATGCTATGCTTGAATCTTCCCCTGTGTTACAACTCTTGGCAGAAGTTCTCACTTCTACTAAGCAGCAGGTGTACCGGTGAATCAGAAAGTTAAAAGAATATGCAGATATAAAGTCTTCATGCTTTACGTAGCCATCTAAATCTAGCTGATAGACAAGATGGTTAAAATGATCTTACACGTCTATGTTTGCGTCTTATTAAATATTTCTCACACCTCCAAATAGCAATGCATTAGTTTTAAAAAAATACCAAGTAAAACATTTACATTTAGGTTTTCTTAAAATAATCTTAAATCTGTGTTCATATGAATGAAACAAGTATATCACTTTGATTTATTTCTTTCATTAAAATCTTTATAGCATAATGTAAGTGAAGTATCATAGGGGGACAGACAGAAAATACCGATGACTGATTTGATCTGGCAATGGCCCAGAAGTTTATAAAAGATGCAGCTTTAAAGACTGAGAGATCTGAAAATATTCTGTGCATCAAAAAGCATCTTTCCTGTTGCAATCATATCAGCTATCTACTAAAACATTACTTCTCTCTAGCTTAGCTTTTCTTTAAGTCATTGTACTACCAGGATAACACCAGAGCTACGTAGGCACACGGCAGGCAATGGAAGGAATATTTTATCTACAAGTTCATTTTCCACCTTGAAAGAAGTTTAGCTCTTGTGGATTTCAAAAATGATTTCTTTGGTGATAGCACAGAAAGTTATCCTCATTCACTTCATTCTTCCTAAACAAAGGAAACCTTGAGAACTGCTCAGAACTAAGACGAGATTTCACTAAAAAATTATTTTTTTTGCTTTTGTTCTTTGTAAGCAATTTTGCCCAGAAATAAATAGGACCCATAAATAAAACACAATCCAACCTTTGTAATAGGGATTTCTTTAAGAAGAAGTTCATCTGAAGCACCCAGCCACTTGCACAACTTTTGGGGCAAGGGATAACTGTATGAAAGCTGGAATACAATTATATCGGTACCTTCAATTTGACTACTTTTCATGTTTCATAATGAGGGCAAGTACTCTACTGCAGCACCAGACTTTCGAAAATTATGAGTTCTTCCACTGCAACTTATGTCCTCAAAATCTACTTAATTATGGTACATTTGGTAATTTATTTGAACTACCTGATATCTAATGAAATACGTAAATGGACAGACACACCTCTACATACTTATCCTCCCTAAGTCTCCTGTTGGGAGTTGATTACAATTCAAGTTCATGCTCTCCTTTCTGCCTATCCTACAATCACCCAAGGCAGCAACTAGCCTGCTTCTACTAGATTAATTTTTAAATAAAACCAGCAGAAGTTCATAATAAGGAAATGCAAGGCTTACAGTCTCCATTTGGAAAATTTTACTGTTAGGATGGCGTTCCCGCCCGCCTGACCCCCCCCCC
>NW_015090922.1:10897748-10954929 GCF_001431845.1 Calidris pugnax
ACAGTTCCCCCCGCCCCCCCCCCCCCAAAGTATGTATTTATTTCAAAGATTCTATCAGTTGACTGACTTTACCAACATAATTAGCATATGTTGAGTAAATACTCATGATTTCACTTATTTCACTTGAAACAGGAATATACGTTGCTTTATCTTAGGCAGACATTGAAAATACGTAAGGAAATTTGATTAGTTTCCTAAAATAACAAAAATAGGAAAGAGTTTTACAACTTTAGCATTACTCATGACAACTGAGACAGATGTATGTTCAAATACTGTGGGAATACTCTACACTTACCAGTAAAATTTCCAACAGAAATTAGGCAGTAAAGTATTATTATATAAAAAAAAAATCATTAGACAGTAAGAGACCTTCCCAACAATAATCACACTGGAAGAAAAGGTAACAAAAAATATACGGAACTGCTGCTCAAAACAAAATCCTCAGGAATGTTTTAGACTCAAAACTGGGCAAAAATTTGCTCCTTGCATTGGAATGTGGTTTCATGTTGTATGGTGAATGACAAAAGCATTATAAAACTCAGTAGTGTCTTCCCTCTAACACAAAGCCCCCGGAGCTAAGAAAGGACGTGCAGCTCTCACCATGATCCTGCATTCCAAACACATTACCCTCTCCCTTGCTGGAAGGGATTTGTTCAGTAGTCATCTCCATTACCAAATTTACTTATTATTTGAAACATATTCATTTGCTTTCTTTTAAGAAAGTAGTATTTAAGAACTTCTAAATAATGTGCACTGAACTAGTAAGCAGCCATTTTTTTGTTAACCCACATACAGACGTGCACATACGCATCAACACAAAATCCAGCTTCACTAATAGCTGTATCAGAGTCCAGTTTCATAAGGAGAAGTAATGCTTTTATTAGACTAATAGGACTCAATAGTAAGAAAAAAATAATCTTTTCTTGTAATTATAGGGCTTGAATGCCTAAAAGCTCTTCATCCTTTTCCCTCCCTCTCAGTTGTATACAGTTACTCTAATAAAAGCTATTACACCCCCTACAAACTACTCCCCAATCTCAGACCACTGTTATCTATTAAAATTTGCATTCAACATTCACAAACACTTAAAATACGTTCTAATCACCTCCCTTTTTTCTTAACAGGACCAGAAACAAGTCTTTGTAGGTAAATTCAAACACTAGATATTCCCATCATAAAATTACACATTAAAAAACCCTAAATCCTGCTGTCATAAATTGAGAAAGAATCTTCTCCAATAGTTTATCTCCAGCATAAAATCAGCAAGACTCAATTTTATGATGTAGACTCTTAAAAAGCAATCTGGATGAAAGAAGGTTGTAATCTCTCAATATCAAGTAGAAATATTCTCATTGTTTTTATGGTAGATTAAATCCAATGGCAACTGGTATCTTGAGGTCTGCTGACAGTGGATGTCACAATTCTTTGCTTAAATCTATTTACCTCCTGAATTAACTTGACATCTGTTGATAGATATATTCCTGTACACTAAAGTCACCCAGAACAGTTCTTTTGTCAGGTCTTGAATTTCAGCAGCAAATGCCTTTTTTTTTTTTAATCTATTCACATTGGAACACATTTCATTAAAATATTTCACAACAATTTGTCCCTCAATGCTTCACATAAATATCTTGAGATATGTGAGATATGGTATGATATATTAAATATAAATTATATATTTAGTATGAGAGCAGAAGATGAGGAAAGCACCACACTCAATTAAAATTTGGTTAAAAGAATACTGAAGCCATGCACTATGCATTGCCATTTTCAAGGGAGGTTCCTCTTCTGGTAGCAAACTTGCACAGGTTGGTCTTCTACTAAAAAATTTTGCCATACAGTTCTGAGATCTTTCCCTGTATCCTAAACACAGCAATCCTTCTCTTAGTAGTTTTACTAGAAATGAAGACTAACAGAGCAGAAATAAGAGCTTTTATTCTTCCACTGAGGGAACAATTTTAATTTAATAGCTGATGTGATTTGATCTATAAAGATTTCAAGAAGTATCTGTCAAACAACAAAAACCAGTTGAATATGTGTACCAACTTCTAGTTCCTGTCAGAAGAGTCCATAAGCTCCTAACTAAAAATGCCAGTGACCTGAGACCCTTTTGTAATCTGGTGCTTTTTTTGGTTTTCTTTACAGAGGTATTTTGTTGTCCAACAAAATATAGTTTAAGATGTAATGATTTTATCAGTACTGTGCAGAAACAGATACACCAACAGTTTAAAACCTTGCACATTTTAGTCATAGGTGTAAAGCGCTTATTTCTACTTCATGAAGTGTTCATACTTCTACTTCATAAACATGGTTTAGACTTTTGCTAAGCAGATTTATAGAAGAGCTTGAACCTCTGCTGCAGGACTACTGTTGCAGTACTTAACGCTATATAAGTGAAAGGTTCTGCACGTGGGTTAGGGCAATCCCAAGTACAAATACAGGTTGGGTGGAGAATGGATTCAGGGGAACTCTGAGGAGAAGGACTTGGGGGTGCTGGTTGATGAGAAAGAAAGGGGAGATTTAGATGAGATACTAGAAAGAACAGGGGAACTCTGAGGAGAAGGACTTGGGGGTGCTGGTTGATGAGAAAGAAAGGGGAGATTTAGATGAGATACTAGAAAGAAATTCTTTACTGTGAGGGTGGCGAGGCACTGGAACAGGTTGCCCAGAGAAGCTGTGGATGCCCCATCCCTGGGAGTGTTCAAGGCCAGGCTGGATGGGGCTTTGAGCAACCTGGTCTAGTGGGAGGTGTCCCTGCCCATGGCAGGGGGGTTGGAACTCAATGATCTCTAACGTCCCTTCCAACCCAAACCATTCTATGATTCTAAGTCCTATAACTCTGCCAGAAAGAGCCAAGCATGGGCACAGGCTTAATTACACACAGATTCACAGAGTATTTTGATAATTGCATTAAGCATGAATAATAAATAAAGAAAAAGGGTGAGTGTAGAAATATTCAACCGTCACGCAAGTAAAAGAGCTACAAGTATGAGACCTCAGTGCAAAATTCAGAGATGATAAAATAATTAAAATTGGACCAAGATGACAGACAATGCCTATAATCTAACTACTTTAGGTAGTAAATTCTATAAACCTCCATGAACTATGCAAACAAGATAATAGAGTAACAAGTGAAAGAAGTAAATTCCTCCAGGGTGGTGTAATATTCTCTTTTTTATTCCCATTCTCCTGGATGCCCTTCATATCCATCCTGCTCCCAACCACCAGCTCAATCAGGTTAATAAAGTGGCAGTCAACAACTGAGTAGACATAAGGGAATTCCAATTGTCCAGTTCCAGCAACAGGTAAGAAGCTGTGGATTGGAGGGATTTGGGGGACTAGGCCTGAGAAATTCTCTTGCCATTGATATACCAGATATAAAAGACAACTAGGCCAAGCAACACTTCCAGACTTTCTGATCTACTACGTGAAGCTCTGTAGCAACACATGTAAAGAATTACATAAGATCTCTCTCCAGGAGAAAATCTGATTAGATATTTTGAAACTAAGACAATATTTTAGAAGACAGGTAAATACTTTTCTAGAAGGTACTTTTTCCCTAATCCTACATACTGAAAATTCATACCCCTTCTTTTAGCCAACATTAATGTAGTTTAATTTAGTTGAAGTAAAAATGTATTGACTCACTTTTGTTTCTTGTTTTTTTGTTATGAAAAATGAAATTGAAGGAAAAAAGGCAATTAAACTGCCTTTCCAAGTAAGGGGAAAAATCCTAAGTAAGTAGAACTAGATTTGATGACATAAAAGTCATTTTGTACCACTCCAAGGGAAAGCAAGCTACTATGTGACCTTACGTGACTCAAGACAAAAGTTAACTTATCAGCTGAGGTACAATTAAGAACTGAAGTCTAAATCATGGTTTGATGTACTAGAGGACCCAATGGTAGAACTTGTTCCCAATGGACAGCAAAAGAGCATCTACCAGCACATTCATCTACCAGCATAACTTCAAGGGCTCAGCAATCTCCAGGCACAGCTAGAGTAAAAGAGACTTTGGCTTTACAGAACAGCCAAGGCTACTTCATTTGGAGGTATTGTCCCTGAGAGAGGCTTTCTTCTCTAGCTACCCGCCACAGAACAAAGGAGAACAGACTTTGAAAAGCTTAACAAGGCAGTCTAGCAACATTGCAAACTGTTACCTTATTAACCAAACTCTGTGAACCCTTAGAACTTAGCTGCATTTCCCTCCAGAGTCTTCTCAATCACAGCTTCTCTTCTATTTAGCATCACTTCAAAAGAGACTCATACCAGCAAACTACCACGTGCTCCAGTTTATTTGTTCTGGAACCTGTCGGGTACGTTCTTTGCCTCATTTACTTTCTATTCCCCTCTCCTTGTCTTTTATACTATCATTGTCTGCTTAGTCTTGCTGTCCTTCCAGCAAGCAGATGAGCCCCAGAGCTTTCAGCTTTCTTGCTGTGACAATATCCCACAACACAAGCTTATATACATGCATGCGCAACACATTTGTGACCGGATAACGTACATACACAACTCTGACCTATTTTTTATAATCTCACTCAAATCTTACCCTTTTTCCTTTCCCACTATTGTCACCTAGTTGTATTTGGTTACCAAAGCTTGACATTTAAATGTTATTTTCTTATTCTTGGGGCTTTGAGTTGCAGGTTTTTCAAAGCAGCAGCTGTCACTAGGTTTCACAGAAGCATTTGGGGTACCTATTATTTCTAAAAATAGCAAAAGGAAGCAGAGGCAGTGGTCTCCAATGAGTAACACCCCATTCAAATGACCCTATCCTCCTTGGTTTTCATTTCTTTGGCTCCCATGGAATTTTTTTTTCCAGCTTAATTACTACCCTTTTAGATGGCCATTATTAACTCCGGAGATACATTTAGAACATTTAGAACATGATATCACGAAAATCAACTGTCCACCATAATTAGCAATACATGAAAAAAGTACACGCTGACAGGTAATCTATGTCTAATACGCACCAGCATCCAAAACAAGAAAGTGGTACCAACTGATCACCTTTACTGAATATTATTGCACAAGAAAGGAGAACAGAAAAACAATCCAAGATGACCAACAAGAGAAGCAATTCAGTTGCAAAAAACACTGGACTAGAGAAAAGGATACACATACACCTTATACTCTTATCTTCTGCATTATATTCGACTTCCCAACACACAAAAAAAGCAAACAGTAACTTGTTCATGGTTTAAAACAGTAAAAGCTATTTTCTTCTTCAGTAAAATATCCATTTTAAGATCCCTCCCCCCCCCGTGAAAAAGAATTATTTGAAAATACTTAACATGCTGTTACATAATAAAAGAATACTTAAAATAGAACATACCTTACAGTAATTGATTTTGTGCCACTTTAGCTACTGGTAAAATACAGGCATAATATTCTTAGATAAATTCCTATACTCCTAAAAAATCCAGAATTTAAAACCTCTTTTTCTCAGTGACACAAACAAAACTGTAATTCATACTTCATAGAAGTCACGCAGGAGCAAGAAAGCCTACTCTAAATAGCATAAAAAGCCAGGAAAACTTCTGTATATTTTCCAGATATCAGGTGTTCAGATTTATGCCTACGTGTCTGTCTGCAATTACTAATAATTTATCATCAATCACCAGATACTGAATATTTGCAAAGATAAATTTGACACCTATTAAGAAAATAAAAGTTTCAAAGCCTCAACAATTTGCTTACTATCATATTCATGACTGCTGAACTATAGCCACCAATATAAGTTTTGAGACATTAAAGGGCAGTATCAAAAAACTAGCTGCTAAATCACACCAAGTACCAGTTTTATTTATTTAGCTTTAATTTTACTTCCAGTTTTTGGATTTGATCCTTTTACTTCCTGTATGCTTTTACTACAAAAGAACTCAACTCCTCAGCACTGTCTTCTGTCAGATACTGATATTTCTATTCTTCTGTATTGTATGACTTTGAGCTCCAAAAAACCCTCCAAGAACAAAATTATCAATGCTTCAACATTGTGCTTAGCAATTTCCACACACTCCACAGCAGGACAGTATTGCTGCATTACAGACAAGCAAGCAGATCTTCAGTTACAATTTTTTAAATGCAAGAATTCTATTAGATAATTCAAGTAGGAATAACTGGTATTTCAAATATTCTAGGGGGAATTAGGAAAAAAGCATACTTTGTCTTTGGAAGAAAAAAAAAAACCAAACCAAAATTAGGTTACAGAGTTGCCTATGCACATAACACAAAAAATCATGAGGACAAAGTATTACTTTTTCTGCAAGATGCCTCCTCCCACACATTAAATGGAAAACGTATGCAGCTTTTTAAAAACATACAACTGTGTTAAGAAGAAAAATAATCACAATCTGGGCAGACTCTGCAGCTGCCCCTTTGACTTATCAATTTCAGTAAGCATAATTTCAATCAAGTCTAGATAAAATATACTAATCCTAAATAGACCAAGTTTGTCACCTACCACTTCCTATAAGCTGCTTACTATCCTGAAAAAGAGAGAGAGAGAAGAAATGCTAAATTAAATGCCAAACAGTAGCAGACAGCGCTTGTTTGGCTGATTAACTTGTAGACAAGCATTACAAATAAATCTGAGCATGGTCTGCAGCAAATTAAATTCCAGTGCTTTTAAGAACAAAGAATTCCTTCGGCAAGAGGATTAGCAACTTTACACCCAGGAATGCCAGTTTAATTTAATTGTTCCACAATCCGATATTTAATATGCAAATATCATTTTGATATATAACAGAGAATTTGAAAAAGTGAGGAAACAATTTCAATATACTGCAAGACTGTCTCTCTTCTGAACTGTAATTAGACAAAATAAAGCTGGTCAAGTTTTTTTTTTATTATTGGGATTGAATTCTATTAACATGAATCAGAACAAGTCTAATTAAAGGTTAAAAACTTTAAATGTTTCTAATTAAGAGTCTAAATAGCTGCACGATTACAGTGCTATAGTTAAAATCCCACCTCGATGACCTTCCTGGCCTCTTTGTATTTTCCTGTTTGCAAGAAGGCAAAGAAGAGATCATAAAGAGCCATCATGTCACCATATTCTCTGCTTATAAAATCTGAAACTAAAAAGAGAATAAAATTCATTAATTTACTAAATACATTAAAGCATTTCAATATATATGTCAGATATTCTGAATATTAATATTTTCCAAGCATCAGAAAACTCCAAGAATAAGCTATAAGGAAATGAATTTTGAAACACATGGAACTATTACAACATACAACACAATTTGTTCTAGCTTTGCAGTTGAGCATATTTAAAATGTTTTTCTGTTTATCTGCACTGTATTTTGAATTACATTTAACACAATAGACAGACTAGATACTGGCATTCTATGCTTGTGGGGTGACAATATAGGATTTCTTAACTATTCCTTCTTAACTATTTGAAAAACAGATGTGTTGTTTTACTATTGTGTTGTGTTACTATTAAGCTGTTTCTTAATAGTAATACACGTTGCTAGAACAAGTACTAGCAGTAATTTTTGAGAGCTTGATGTTGTATTAGCCAAACATTAGAATTCTTTTACATTTAAAATTAATATCAATTTTCAATTAAGAATGTAGGCATCATTTAAGTGCTTTAAAGCTACACATATAAACACAATTTTTTTTCTTGCAGTTGAAAGAAATGATATACAAGTAATGGAAGAAAAAGCTCCATAAAACACTCCGTAAAACCAGAAAGCATTTTGCTACATGCAACTAACCCTTTTGCAGAAGATCAGCATCTCCTTTTTCTATCAGTCTGCAGTAGATGTTATGAAGCTGAAGAATTTTACCATACTTCTTATAACAGGTGATTAAAGCTTCCAGAGCTGCAGGCATGTCATCCCTTGTTGAATGAAACAAAACAAGAATAAAAACAATCAAACCTTCCAAACAGGAGCAGTGAATGCTGAACCCACTTTACTCTTTAAAATTTCAAGGAAAATTCATCGAGTGGCCTATAATTCAAGAGTGTAATTCCCCCCCCGCCCCAGTATGCTATAGTCATTTTTAAATAACAGGTAAAGTTTTCCGACAAACAAACACCATGTATGCTTGACAACCACAGAAATCAAAAGAGAACTACAGATTTATACTTAAGCCTCTTGGCCATATAATTTTGATTGCATGACCACTGTTCACTACAAATTAACTAAAAGTGTGAATACTCTTTATCATTGGACACGCTTATTTTTTCAAGTAAAATTTTTAAGTTCTACTATATTCTATTGTGACAAAACCTCAGTTTCACAGAAATTTCAGTTTGCATTTGAGTTCTGTATTTTTCTTATAAGTAATGTTGTGTACATATTACCTACAAATGTCTCCATTAAGACATTCTCTATTTTTAAGGTCTTTGAAATTTTTCTACAGCATTTTTACTTCAGTATAGATCTCCAGAGTTCACTGTTACCTACAGCTCTTTAGATTGCTTTATATTTGTTTTACACCTGAACAAACTAGATGTAAATCATCTGTTGACTTCCATTTTGTCACAATTGCGGGGTTACTGTTTTTTTTCTTCTATATAAAGGTCAGAATCCAATGTGTACTTTATGCACAAAACCAAAAAAAAAAAAAAAGGTGTTTACTGAAATTAATTTAACAATATATTAAGGTACCATAATGTTTTTTATGCTGGCCTATCCATGTCACAGCCAGCCATGGCACTGGTATATACCCATGGTACTAGGAAATTAGTAAGATGCTGACTGCCTTAAATGCACGTATTCAGGAGCCTTTGAGCACCCAGTACCAGTAACAAGCACAATTTCTTCATTGTTGTTATCTCAGTCCTTTGCTGACTTTTTTCCCCGTGTATACAGCATTAACGCCTTCAGAAGTATATACAGTTAAAATGCAAAACTGAAAAGCCATAAAAACAATCAGATATGGAACTTCGAATAACAAATATAAATTAATATACTGCTGTGTGCAACTAACAGAGCTAAATCATCTGCCGCAGACCCTTTTTCGAAAGATTAGAACCCAATCTAAGAAGTACCAAGCCAAAACCAACAGAGGACAACCCCTGAAACACTGGTAAAACAATATGTGCAGTTAGTCTTTGGAGGGGAAGGTTTAAACTTTGTTTAAACTGAAACAAATCAAGACAACACACACAAAGTGTTTTAAGTAGCCAAACCTTCAACAAGACTGCATTTTTGATTTCAAAGCACTTATCAAATAAACGGTAGTGGAAGTAGGCAAGGGGAAAAAACAAACCAAAACCACCCAAACCAACCCCCCCACTCCGCAGCAGCTGAAGGCCATAACAAAACCGACGTGCAATAATGATTTTTGCATTCCTGAATATTGATCAACTGAACCTTAACAAATTAAGGTATTACTGTTAAAGCAAGCCAAATTCAGATGTCCTCTCCTCACATTGAATTTCTTGTGCAGCACAAATTTTGCTTTTTCAAAGAATTATCTTGACTATTATATACTATTTAATCTAGGCTAATATTTTAAAAATTTTAGGAGCAAATCATAGAAGAAGAATTCATTTTGTTCAGTAATACTGGCATTCTGAAAATGAACCTAAGATGACGGATTTCTACCTTATCCCCCTTACTGAGCCCTGTTTACAGTGCATCTTCTGGCACCCCATGGAGTCATTTGAATTTTTGTCATTTGGGGTGAAGACTAAATTACAGGTTAATTTCAAAACTGCAAGTAGATGTTGCAGGCTAGATTACTGTCATAAAAGAGAAATACTATGGTAGTTACCATAGACAGATATAAAGCTTTATATAATCAGTATTTTTCTCCTGCTTTAGATGCAAGTTCAGTTAACATCTAAAAAACAGTTTTACAGAAAACTACTCAATTTCTAAGGAGGCACAACAACATTTATACATTCAAATTAAAGTTTTCAGTGATAAATCTAGCTTTTCAGACTGATGCTCAAACAGCCATAGTATTGTCGCGGCTGTATTCCTAAAGGATTAAAGTGACTGTTTTTAGGTCAAAGCTATCAATAAATGAATGAATAATTGGAATGTCATTCAAACAGGAATGTTAAGAGTTTTCTAGACTATAAATGTATACTTCTGAAGGCATTAATACGGTATATGCAGAGGATAAAAAGGCAGCAAAGAACCGAGACAACAAAAATGGAAATATTGTACTTGTTCCTGGTACTTACTGCTCAAAGGCATCAAAATAAGTCTGCATTTAAGGAGGTCAGTTTCTTACACGCTAATTCACTAGACATTTGTTTTGAATCTATCGAAATCTGATGTATTTGTTCTGTTGCACTCAAGTAACCAACCAGTCACCCACAGTTTACTAGATAACAGCATTTATATAACAGATACATGATAAAACTGGCAACAATCAGCTATAAAACAATAAAAGTTCAGCCTCTACAAAGAAATTGTTTGTACTACTACTGCAAAGAAAAAGACATCAAGCTTATGCTTATACTTGAGTTAATATGATTTATTCAACAACCTGCAGTACCTCTTGTCAGAAGCTGCAATTAATTCCAAGTAAGTAGCAGCAACTACTTTAGTAAGCAGTTTATACAATCCTGTTAGAAAAGCCCAAAGAAAATTAGGAACCTACTGTAGGCTTCAAATTTCAAGTATAGGTAGCATTTTAATGTGTTTCTTGTTATGACCCACTAATTTAAAAAAGAACTGCTCAAAAAGATTTTCCACAGTTTAAGAAAATGCTATTTAGACACAAGGATTTTAAGCTAACAAACATCCATACACTTGAAAATAATTTGGCAGCCTTTCTGTATGAACTTATGCATGTTGGACACCCTTTTATCTTCGCAAAGGATACCTACTACACTACTAGATTAAAAGCCCGGTCCAAATTTTCTATTTAATTAACATGGATCAAGTAAAAAAAGAAATAAAGCCCCTATACTCATTGTCATGTTGGAAAAACATGATTTCTGGTGTCAGTCTGGAAAAAACAGTATTTAAAATGTGAACACTGATGACCACGCTTCATTTTGAGTTGGCCAGATACTACAGCTGTAAGTCACTCACAAATGTTATCTGTTCGGGGCTTATACCTGTTCCACTTAGAGATTAGGTGTATTTTTCCCTCTCATTGAAACTTGTTATTTTAAAAGACGAAGAGACACTATTATTTTTCCAATGACAGAAGGAGCCTCAGTCATCACTGTATTGTGTTTGGCCCTTATGTAATCCCAGAAGAGTCCTACTTTGGCATTATTTTTCAGCTAAATCGATGCTAGGGTTAAGATACCATTAAGTTTTTGCATTCATTTGGTTTCTGTTTAGGATGCCTATGAAATCCAAGATACTATGGGCTCTATCTTCCAAAATATTTGCATGGGCAATTTTAGTCACACAAAGCTATTTGAAGAGACAAAATTACTCAGATGCCCGAGTGTTTGCAGAACACGCTCCGTAGCAGGACCGGCGATAACGTGCATGGATACAGCATCCCCCTTCAATTTCAACAAGCCACTCCCCTCTTGCTTCAAGAATGTTGCACTAAATCTAACCCTTTTACTTGTAATAAACAACTTTCCCAACCAGAGAGTCTGCCTGATAAAAATAAGACTCCAAATATTGATTTTAATTGGAATGAAGTGCTGCAACATTATGCATAAAGCTTTAGTGAAGTGGCAATTTACCTAAGGGGTTTACTGATTGAAAAGCTCTCAAACCTGAAATCACTAGAGAGGTAGAAAGAAAAAAGGGACTCTCTGGGGTGGGGGTGGAGGGTAGACTAGTAAAACAAATCCCTCTCTACAAATCTGAAGCAGATGTTAGTGTAGAGCGAAGTCAATTCAGCAAGGTACAATCAGCTTTACAAAAATTATTCTGTTAAAAGAGAACGGGCTCTTGAAAGAGCTAAATGTTTTTCTGTTCATTTGCTATACTAAGGAATCTTCAAGGAGACTGGTGTTGCAATTACAACTAATCCTCCCCAAAAAATTAACTGTGTTGAAGGCTTTGTAATTTCCCTAGGTACAATTTAGCTGTCACTTACTTTAAAATTTACTCAAACATGCGTTCCGAACAGCACTAACTTCACATGTCAAGTGCTTTCCAGCCAATTGAGTCTAAACTGGAAGTCGGTGTTAAACAACTGAATGATTAGACAAGATAGCTCATTTCCCTGCTCTTTTGTTCAGAATAAAATGCCACATTTACATTATCAGACTCAACAGGATTTTCTGACAGAGGGAGAAAAAACCCTAGTGAACACTGTCCGTACCAAGCACATGAAGCCTGTCATTTACCAATCATCCTTCAAAAAGCAATAGCCATGAATGTAACTTAATTACGACCCAATGATCCTTGACGAAAAATCATCTTATCACTGTCCTGTCCCCATAGGGCAAATGAGACACTTTTGTCCTTTGGCACTGATGATGCTAAATTCCTAATTGCAATAATGGAGTAAGAGAGCCAAACATCCCTAATTTCACTGCAACACGTAAAGAGTTTTAATACAAATATTTGAAATAAACCTGCTAAAAACTAGAAAAAACTCTACCCACTAGAGGTATTTCCCCCCCCCCCTAAAAATATCACCTAATTTCAAACGGCGCCTACTTTTAAAAGTAAATTTAAAACTCAAGTGAATTTGAAGTGTTACACAATCACCTCAAACTAAATCACAGCTGAATTTAACTCTATGAAAACAACAGCAGAAGATTTGTCAAGGCACTGGATTCACGCTGTATCTACTACATAAGAACCTAAACAAAATGGGTTCATACGAAATTAATCACAAACCAGCACACAATGCTTTACTGGACAGCACTGTATTAAAATACACTGACCATTTTTAAAGAAACACAATTCAGCTGTAGCCTTTTGATAGTTTAAAATAGAGATATTAACTGCCTGCGCTCACTGACTTAAAAACTACAAAATATTTTGTTCATACAGTCTGTAACAATGTTTTCATAGTTTACCTGCAAATTTTCTTCCCTCTGCTTAAGATCATTTATGATATAGGGAATTAGTAAATTTCAAATGTGAAGATGTTTTGTCTTGTTTCTCTTCTCAGAGGTGATTTTATTCAAGGAGAACAAAAACAAACATGTTAAAGAAAAGATAGGAACCACAAAGTTTTTAAGATGTGTATTCCTATTTTTGATTGTACAAAAGTGGTTTGGGCAAAAATCAGTAGTTACTGTATCTGTTAATTTATCATCCTATAAATAGGTGTTATCAAAGTAGGGGATAGCACAGGAGCAGGTTAGCTTCATAAAGCTCCTCCGTTTTATAAACCGGATCATGTTCAAATGTTTCCCCTGACAGTTGGCAGAGGGGGTAAAAGCCAGAACTACAATCCTTAAAATCTTAACTACCACTACTGTGAGAGTGGCAGAGCACTGGAACAGGCTGCCCAGGGAGGTGGTGGAGTCTCCTTCTTTGGAAACATTCAAAACCTGCCTGGACAAGTTCCTGTGCAACCTGCTCCAGGTAGACCCGCTCTGGCTGGGGGGTTGGACTAGATGATCTCTAGAGGTCCCTTCCAACCCCATATGAATCTATGATAAGAAATTTTTTATAGTGTAGGTAACACAACTTTTTCCCATTATTATCAGTTGGAAGAACCAGTTCAAAAGTAAGATATATTTTAAGAAAAAGTACAAGCTCTTCACATCCTTGCAGCTTTTAGAAACTAAGACTTTTGTCACACTGTCCCAGGCAGATTTATCACCTTGGATGACACACCAAGATTCCACATGTGGACTGTATCCATCTTTAATGTGATTTTACCACCTTGAGGAACTCTGAAGAGTCACACACAAAAATCATACAATTCAAAATAGGGGGGTGGTTACTCCTAAATTTACTCAGGATAAAAAAAAAACAACAAGATAGTACAAATTCTCTCTCTAGTTAGTTAAGTATTTCTCAAAATATTCAAAACAAAACGTACATTCTACTAGAATATTAGATTTTCTTTGCTGTTGTCAAGTTACGCTCTTCATCATCAACCATTTTTTTCTTTTCCATGCTCTCCTGTAAATTGTCACTTTTAACATGTGCTAAGGACATAACAAGAATTTCACAATATTCAGGACTTGATTCAGAGAAAAAGGGGTAGATGAAAATATTTTACACCTACAATTGTTGAAATCTTCAAAAGCAAATCACAGATTCCTTTACAAGCAATTAAAAAGTTTGAAATAAATTAAGAACACAAAACACTAGCACAACCACTGCTGTGGAACATTAAAAAACATCCCAGAGCTAATTTCAGAGGCATGCTGACGACCTGCAGCTAAATGACAGCATTTCAGCATGATACTCGAGCTGTAGGATGGCAAATAGTAAGCACTACTGCTGCAAGGAATGACTAACACTTATTTCAGTCAATCACAACTTTCAAAAACTCTTCTCCAAGAAAAGAAAAGGGAAAAAAAAAAAAGAATCAGTGAATTTCAGTTATTCCTCCCAGGCAAATTCTGTAGAAAAACTTCCCTGTTCTGTTCTGTCTGACACTGGAGAGGAAGCAAGTCTCTCTGTCTCTCCACCCATGAGGTGGCAAAAAACCCACAGGAAATGAACTTACTTTGTATTTTGTTAATATATATGAAACGTATTACTCCAATGAGTATCAACGACTTGTAGCCATGCAGTTCCACAGCATGGAATTACTTTCTCCTTTGAACATCTAATCTCATTAAGAGACCTTTTATTAAAAAAAACTTTTTAGGATGCTTTACCAATCATTTATAATCCAAAAGAATGGGGAATCAAACTAAAATAACACTCTTTACTGTCCTCCTTTGCATATATACATGATCACATCTTAATTTACATCATCATATACTACTACTGAAAAGAACACAAGTAGCACCATGTATAGTTTGCATGTCAACGTGCATAAAGCAATTATGTAAAATGCAGCTGCTCTTACTGCACACTGCAAAGCATATCAGATATTTTTCCAACACACTGGTTACATATGATTGCAGTTAAATTACTTTTATAAACATCTGCCCTGTCTTGTGATGTAACCAAGGCAGTGTTGCTGACTGAAAAGATGCACGGTATATTCTTAACTGTTGACCATCACACTAAAATACTATTTTTAGAAGAAAAGGTACATGCACCTACCAAGAGTTACATCTTTTTGACAATACTTTTGAATACAGAAAATATTATACAGACCTTGCATATCCAGAATACTTAAAAACTAAAAAACTCTACATAGTAACAGAAATATTAATATGCATCTTCAAGGCTGACCTGCAGGATACCACGAGAAATTCACTGATTTCATAGGTACTATATTTAAGCCAAGAACATTTTGTATACCTGAACGAAATTGCAAGAAATTGATCAATCACTCCAGCTGCAAGAGATCAAAATCCAGCAACTACATAAATGTCATAAAAAAAAAAAAAGGATTGTGCATACAGTAAAGGAAGTTAAAAGTCAGTAAGAAATTGTTATACAGTTCACACATACCTTGACTCAAATATCCCACACCTCATAATGAAATTTATGCAAAGGAACATGACACACGGAATTACAGATACTTCCTGCCAGAATGATGTATGAACTTCCTTTTCTCTATTAAATGGTACTAAAAGTATATGGGGGGCGGGAGGGAGGATCACAGTAGACAATCCAGACAGCACTTTTGTTGAATTTTAAATTCAGCAACATAGCAGTCTACTGGCAATAACATCAAATTATTTGAATTATGTGAATTAAAAATATTTCCGTGTTCAACAACAGCCCTTCAACTCACCTGAGATGTATTGGATGGCACAGCAAAATAATGCTGCTTTGATGGGAAAACATGTGTATTTAACCACAAGAGCTGAAAATATACCTATCATGCTCTGAATAGATATCTTGTCAAAAAGACTTTAGGACCAAGTAACTGATAAGCATATTCCAATACTCAGCCACTTCGTCTCTAACGTGTCCATAAAACTCAGCTGCTGTTCCCAGAGACCATGACACAATCTATAACTGTTGAAAACAGACTTTCCTAATTTAAGAAAACATATTCGTTTATTACTATTCCTAAATCACTTAATTATTATATATGCATACGCGTGTGCATGCTTATATGCGTGAGCACTCCCCAACATGAAAGTGCAGCTGCGTATAGCATACACAGGTCATACCACACAAATAAATATCATAACTTCTTTCATCTGAAGCCCAAACATCGCTTACTTTTCAAGGTGAACTGTAATCAGAGGGGAATGAAGGACAGCAGTTTCTGCCAACCCCAGGTTCACAATGGTCTCATGTAATCGATGAACTGTTTCAACTTCACCTCTCATGGCAGCGGCATTAAGAATGCGGAAAAAAGACGCAACTGTTCTGTCTGAGATAGGAACATCCTTCTCTTTCATCTCCGTTAGAATGTTAATAGCATCTACAATGAAACAACACAAAAGACCCTTAGGTAATTTCATGTAGGGAAAACAAACTGCTATTAAAACAGCATTTCAAACCCAGCAGGAATGTAAATTCTGGCGTATAATGCCGATTTCAAGTTAATTACTACTTGCATTTCTAAACGAGACTACAATTATAAATCCACAATAGCATGGTTTTATCATTTTGCTGCAACTTTGACTACAAATTATAGATAGGAACTGTGTGCCCACTCTGCACCACGTAACCCTGTATAGCCTGCCCTATAGCTGCAAGATTCTACTAAATGGATGCTTTTATCGTTCAATGCTAACATCTGCTAAATCACTCCATTGTTTCTTCAGCAGATGGCTTGTCACGAGGCCAGATAATAAAGATATGTTTACACTGTATATACAGCCAGACTAATGGTCTGATACCGATAGGGCCTGTTTGCTGTGTCGATACTAATTAGCCAAGGAGAGCCAATGAAAGCTTTCTAACAGACTGCATGTTAAAACATTAGGTTCATTAAGCTTCATTAGTAAGGCAGAAACAAACATTTTGGTATATGGAATAAGTGCATTTTTATAATGTTCTTAATTATTGCATAGACAGAATGTTTTGACCACTTTACATTTGGCTACATTTATGAATTGTTTTATTTTTTGAGGGACATTTATGCTCTTAAAAGCAAGCTAATCTTTTCAAACGGCTTTAATGTAGAGGTGGTCATGATCTGATTTATTATGATTTGGAAAACATCAGCTTTGCTTATTATTTTTCTAACAGTAAGCTTAATAAGAGGCCAAGACAAATTTCAAAGAAAGATCTTAGAAGAAAAAAAAATACATTAGATTTTTTGTTTTGTTGTATAGTGTTTTATATGAAACCATAACATTTTGTGTCTAGGCTTGGACTGTGCTTTTATGGTTTGTCTTCTACAAAATCATAGAACTCAATATTCAGAATCACCTTTTAAAGTTGATGACAGTCTAGAATTCTTTTAAAGATCAACCAAATAATGTAAATTACAGAATTGTATTAGACTAAATTACAGAAATTAAAGAGCTAACAGCTTAATGCAAACATCTAGAAATACAAAATAGGCAGCTTCCAGAACGCTCATTAAAAGCCAAAATTTCCAGGCAGTTTGACAGATTGACTCTAAAATGCAGTAACACACACATAAAGAACACTAACAGAAAAATATATACTTTATAAAAAGTTAAATGATTTTTTGCAGTGCTTGGCTCTTATAAGAAGGTTATGTTTATAGGTTTTATGTTCAGCCTTCAGACCTTCTTAAGCAAAAACAAAGCCATTAGTCTAGGCACATACGCAATTTGTGCCATAAGTCATGATCTTCAAACTCAATCCAAACAGCAATGCTAATAAAAACTAGCTGCAGAAATGCAAAAAGCACTGAGCTGTGCAAATGTAAATGACAAGCTTGCCAATCCATTAAAACTAATGGCCTGCACTGTCCAAGCATCTCTGGTTGAATTCACATGCAAATTTGTATGCAAAATGTTCAAGCACTTTTCAGGACATGATATACCATTAATATCAACTCACATTTTTATTCTTGAGCCAAGATATCTTTATTATATAGCAGAAACACACAAAGAAAGCAAATGGATTACCTTCTACTCTGCCATGCTTTCCTAAGACTTCTACCAGTGCTACGTACTTTCCAGTGTCAAGAGCAACAGGTGAATTCTTAGGGAAGCTAGAAATTAAAACATTAAGAATTTTATCAACAGAAATTCACATTTTACAGATTCAGCATAAAGATTTATTTTTAAGACCACATAACAAAACAACAGCACTGAGAGCTAAAAGTTATATTAAATATTAAAGGAAAAATCTGATAGACTTTAAAAGATGCTCCACTAAAATGTGGTTTAAAAATATTATCCACACATCTTCCCTCCCCCAAAACCCAGTTATATTTTGAAGAGCCAAATAGTTTAATTGATTATTTGGTAGTTATTGTATAAAACGGGATATTTCCCAGAAGCCTGGGAAGAAAACTCAGTCCACATGGCTGGGCCAGGGCTATATTCTTTTCAATAAAGAATATGAAACTATTTGCCTACAGTAACAAGTTAAAAGCTACTAATTTTAAGTTTTTGCTATGTGTTGGTGGGGTTTTTTTCTAGAAGTTTTTTACAATTAATTCCTCCTCTGTTGTTTCTTTTTGTAATAATTCAGGAATCACTTCCCAGCAATATTAAGCCACACCTCAGGTAGATCAGTAAAAACGTGCTACTGCAGTGAAACTCCACTAGAAGACTCAATTTTACTTCATGCAAGCTGACTATGGGGATGGTGTGAGGGGCAGTACAGCCAAAACCAGCACACTACTGCTGGTGCCAGAGTGGCAAATTTCTTGATATTCATAGCTCAATCATTTCACATGATTTCAAACACTAGCAGGGTGTAATGAGCACCTGCCTGCTAACCTACTGTAAAACCAAGGCAAATACTTTGTGAGCACGTATGAGAGAGAGAGAACCTGGAAGCAACATATAACTTCCTCTACGTTGACTGTAGCAGCAGACTGAAAGGAGTCTTTCACAGGGAAAAAAGGGAAGATACCTGAAGATATCTTTATCTAGAGATGAAAATCTAAAGTAGAACTCTAGTTGACAATCCTAAAATAACGTCATTCAGAAACACTGCTATACTAAAGACAATATAGGTTCAGCATATTCTAAACACATTCTAGGTGCCTTCTAACACACAATACAGGTACTTTTTTCCCCTTAATTTAAGTGCCTAAATTGAAGTTTCGCTATCTATGTTTAAAATAAAAACAAAACAGATCCTACATAAATATCTGCCTTCTTTTTTAAAAAAAAGATATTTACTGACCATACAAAGTAGCTGCTTCTGATGTTCAATCATACAAGCAAATTTTTTGTCTCAAAAAACCACACCTCTGACTGTTTTAAATGCACATACATTGGTGGAGAAAACTAATTAAAAATGGATGAGGGGGTTAATACTCAACCTACTTAATTCAACAAGGTCTGTGTATCAGCATAAATCTCTGTGACATGTTTCAGTGCCGGTGTACTTACACTTTTTCTTTCAGGTTCATTGCCTCTTCTACATTATCATGTCGACAGCACAAATTTATTAAGGCTGCATAGCCACCGACAACCATGTCCGGTTCGTATTTGGCTTTCACTTCAAGGGCTTTTTGCATATTCTAAAAAAGGAACAAAGCAAAGATGTGAACTAGAGGAAAAGTCAGTATGACATTAGGATTCTTATATGTTCAGTATGCAGTTACATGACTGCTTTAGTGCTTTTAGTACTATAAAATCACATTTGAAAACACAATGCTGGAATGTTTTAGCAAATTTTAAGTGAAAGTTATTTTGCAGAAATTAGTATTTTTCTAAAACACCTTTTAGATAAACTTGAGACCAGAATCTAAATAAGTTTTCTTGCTTTATGTTTCTATTTCTAGCATGTTTTAATGTAAGACTTTTTTTTAAATCCAGGCAGATACCATAAACATGATTAACCCAAATTCTAAAATAATTCTTATTTATTTGGAATTCGTTACAATTTTCACTTGGTACACTGTCAAATGCATAACAAAACTACTTTCTAAAGAATAAGATACTACTTAAAAAATAAGAAATTACTTAAAAGCTTATTTTTTAATGTTTTTTTACACATTCGTACATTTGACCACTTCGAACTTATAATGGCGTTTGCTTCTAGTTTTATTTCATATGCAAAACCGTAGGGACAGAGAGCTGAGAATCACTCTAAGTAGTATTCTTAGCAACGGAGAATATTGCACTATCATCTGCCCGACTGTTACTGCGCCTACATATACAGCTTTATAGGCAGGATCATACTGAACAAGAAACTGAATAAAAGTGTGGTGATACCCCACAAATTACAGACACACACTAAATGAATGTAAACTACAGCTGGACGCCTGCCGAATGAAGGCAAGAGACCCTTTATCTCAGAAGAGCTTTCCTCCTGCAGGAAAATGGAATTTCAATCCCTGCATTAACAACCTAGTAATATTTGAATTGCAAATGACTAGTGCATGTATCAGTTGCTTGACAATCTAGATATAAGAGACCGGAGCCATGGCTTGAAAGGACATTTGGCATGTATGATAAACCTATCACAGCTGTTACTATCATTCACTTTGCAGATTATTGTAAACAAACTTCAGCAACCCCAAAACATGCCATTCAAGGTGTTGCTGAAATTAGTTAACCTTTTGATTTAATTGCTTTTTGCACTTATGTTTGATTTATAAGCATCAAACCATGAAACCTCAAGCACTGCACTTGTCTTTGCTTAACTATGTCTTTCCATAATACAGTCATTTCTGTCCCTTTAAAAATATAGCTATGTGTTTCCAATTATCTCTGCATTGCTTAAGATACCTCTTCTTCACAAAGAGCATGTATGAGTTGTTTCAAGACATCTGTAATAGGCTGGTTTTCAGCTTTTCGCTTTTCTAGTTTCTTCTCCAAAGCAGACACGTCAGATTTAGCACTCTAAATGGAGGTAACAGAAAGAATGTCAATTGCAAAAACACCCTTCCCTGAACAACTTGTCGGATCACTTTAATAAAAGACAGACAAAATAATCCTCTTCTTTCATACTATAAGAAATTTTTTAATCATTTAAGGTGCTTTTATCTGTTTAAATAGTACAAATTAATTGAAGATTTGAGTCAGAATACAGTAAAAAAAAGCATTAAATAGCATATCTACAAAGGTCAACGTTACTATTTCTCTCATACTCAGTTCTTTGTGTTCAGGGAACAGAATTCTATTTCTTTTTCCATCTCCACTTTGCTCAGATCAGAGATGTAAAGACTTGACACTCCACCATTAGAAGCAGTATGGATTTATGTGGTTCCTGCCACTCAAGTGGATCACTGTAATTTACAAGCATGAATTAAGCCTCATATCACCACCGTTAACTAACTAGAACTTACAAAAAAATATTTACCAGACAGGGAAACTGAGGCATGAATCCAAGGTCAAGTATCGGGTCTATGTGAAAAACTGGATAGCCTTTACTTCTGCTTTGGAAAGTAACCCCTGAACTTCAAATGGTAGATTTAAATTATGTTAATATACCTCCATGATCTGAAAGCTAGTGATTACACTTGATCTAAAACCCGTATCAAAACATTATTATAATAGTATGAACAAGTATAGCTATCTGTGAATTCACTTACTTCTGGAATGTTGTCTGTAGACAGGGATTTTTTAGAAGACAGTAACCTTGCATCCTAAAATGTAGTAAGACAAAGATATCACTAATCGCCCCCAGCCAGTTCCATCTCCAAGTAAGTATACCATGCTAAAAACGTTCAAGTTGCATATAATTGCAATGTTTAAAAAGCTGTATTCTGCAGCATTATCGCATTGACTTGAAAAAGCACTTATTAAATGTATTCCTCAAAAACTTTCACATACGAAATGAAAACAGCTTTCCAGTGAAAAATCATGGAAAGGTTAAAAGGCTTACATAAAATCAATGCATAAAGATATTTATTTTGCAAAGAAGAATATATTAATAGAGTACAGATACTCCATTTTTTAGCTTAAAAGTAATTGCTATAGAACCACAGACCTTCATTAATTCAGGAACTTGAGAGGAGTCCAGCAGTCTGCAAATGCCGCTGTAGTGGGTTGCAGGGATAACTATATTCTGTACCAAGAGGTGGGGAAAAAAATTATATGAGTTTTGAAACACAACCAAACTGAAATTTGTCTAACAGAAATTATCTCAGACGTAATTCAAGTCTCCAGCTCTTGCATGTCATTGAGAAGTGGTCTGGTTGTACTTAAAAGCAGCAATTTCAAATCTAATAGATACATGTCAGGCAGGACAGGCATTATGTAGCAAAAAATGAAATGGTACCATCTTCTTCAGCTGATGGAAGTATTGTCTCAAACGTTCCTCCTTGGCCTGTACCTCTGAGTCACTCATGCTGTCAATCAAGTGATAAAGAAAATAGCCAACAGCTTCTGTGGAAAAAAACAAGAGAAAGCATTCCACTAAAATTACCGAGACTGTCATGTTATCAAGATTAATTTATAAGAAATCATTTTGGTGTGAGATGTCACCCTGATGAGAGGCTCTGAAATGGCAACAATGATCACTGAGGCATAGAGATTATGTGGTTTGGGAGCACATATCTAACTGGTGAGTGAAAGGAATATTAATTATTTTCAGACCTAGTGACAGCTTTTCAGTACAGAATCTTACTTCAATCTATTTTTTCCACTACTGTGTGACAGAAGTGGTACTGCCCAAGGCCTTCCCCCCCTTTCCTGCCCGCTACCCCAAATAGTTGCCGCAAATATTTTGTCATTGCTCAAAAGAAAAAACAGATTTCTAACACTTTGCATATTTATTCTGTACATTTTACCCATTATATTCCATTACCAAGCTACAGTAAGTACTGTAGTGTTAATATAAAAACATAAAAAATATTTTAACCATTAGATCACCTAATAGTGAAGAAGTTGCCTATTAGCCAATGAAAATGAAGATTCAGAGATTTTAGCAAAGAGTGCTAAGTTCCTTACCTATTTAAATGCAAAAATATATGGGGTCCTATAGCTAAGACTAGGAAAAGCATCAGTAATTGTCTTCTCAACTGTCAGCTTTCCTCATACCCCTTTTGCCCCTTCTGCCCCAGTGGGAGGAAGAAACAAAAAACAACCTGTTTTTTAAAAAACAGATTATACAAAAAAAGTATACTTATTTCAAAGTAGAAGATTTGGGATGTTAAGTACCATTTTCCTTCAAAAAATCAGAGGGGCTACTAAAGGTAAAACTAGGTTGAAAGACTGCATTTTTTTTTTTTTTTAAGTATTTAAGCACTGATACTGTGTTCATTCTAAATCTCTATTTTGGTGAATAAATTTAGAAAAATAAATCGTTATCAGCAAGATTTATTTATAATTCTAAAAAAAAAAAAAAGGATCTCATGGATCTCACAAAATATGCTCTGATTATTCGAATCAGGATTTTACCCAACATGTTTTCAAATTTCACTTTCAAAAAGAAGCAATCAGTGTTTACTGTTGTAATCCCTCAAACCCATCATTACACAGAAGAACGGATTTGTGGATAAGTTACAATCATAGAAATTGAAACTCTACCAGTTGGTCCTGGAGGCGTCAGGCAATAACGTTCATCCTTGTACAACAGTTCTGTTATCTGGTGAGACAGAATAATCGTACATTGCAGCCAAAAGAAGCAAGCAAGGACAAATAGTATCTGAAATTGAATTCTCAAAATAATAAAGCATTTCTCTGTTAAAGTATTATTCTTTACCACATCATAGTAATTCCCTAAGAAATACAATGGAGGTTTTTTTGTAAATAATAGGTTTTTCTTAAAAAAATATTGCAAACAGAAATGCTTTCTGAGGTGTGGCAGTAAGACAGACACTCTGGTATTCTGTTTATGTATCATTCTACAGGAAGTTAGCTATTGTAAGACACTGCTTAAAGCAAATATTAACCGGTGTCACTCCTCAGATGCTACAATTATGTTCCAATTTATCGAAAGGCTAAAATTGTCCCATAAATCCTTTTTTTTTATTATTTTGAAAGAAGCAAATGCATGAAGAAAACAGAGGAACACAATTTATCATGCTCTGCTAGATTTAAGATAACTAGTACAGCTGTTGCAAATAAATGCAATTTTGAATGACAAAATATGCATCCATAAAAATTAATTGCATTTGACTAAATTTAACACACATTCCATCAGTCACACAAACTGAAGGAATACGTAAATTTTCCTTCAGAGGAAAAGAAGCATTTACCCAAAAGCCCCCAAGTCCTATCTAAAAATACTTAACTAAATCACTTTTAAAATCCATTTGACTGTCATTAAGAAAATTACATCATCTTTAGTTAAAAACAGATTTTAAGTACTTGAAGAATTTTGCTTTATATGCAATGATGCTAGAATACAATCTGAAAGAAGTTAGAGGGAGATGCATTCCCACTGTCAGTGCTGTGTTTTAAGTAATAACAGAAGAAAAGGAACCCTCACCTTAAAGTATTAATAAAAATGGATAAACAAAGCCAGAAAATATCAAATATGCAATTGCATACTGCATCTATCACTTCTCATTTTACCAGCACCACAGACACTGTGGACAGTTAAACTACATCTTTCTTCTGCACTTTTGCCCTCGTTCTCCTATGACAAATCAACAGATTAAAGAACCTACAACTACAAAAAAAAAAAAAAATGCAAGAAAGTCCTAAGAACACAATTGTCCTTCTCAAAGAAATTTCAGAGAATACCAAAAAAGGATGGATTACAGAAAAAAAAAGAATGTGTGACATTATTTCTAATGCTAAGTATGTATTTATTACCCAAGTTAGCATTTCTTATTTCAAAAAGTCAATAAATGTATTTATTCATAAATTTAGCTAAGACAACAAAAATGTATCTTCCTTCCATTGTGGAGAACAGCAGAAGTCACTCGAGATACTACTTCATGTGCAGACCACAATTACTTCAGTCCTCTGACTGTCTTTCAAAATTCATTTCCTAATGGGGGTAAAATAAATCCCCGTTTTTTTTCTCTCCCTGCCTTACTTTTTTTATTTTTAAAATGCAAAAAAGGAAGGATAAAGGCAGAGGACTAAAACATTCTCTCACCATAATCTTCACACAACAGAAAATAGTAGTAAAATAAAAAAAACAACCCTGGCACCTCACACCTGTACCTGATTTATACAAATCATTAATTAGTGGCTTTGCAAATTATGATTTCCATTTCATTCCAAGATTTCTTCGAAAAATCTGAAATATACTGCAAGCCATGTACTAGTTTATTAGTCAACAACTACAGTATCAAAGAAAAAAAAAAAAAAGACAAAAAGCACAGTGCATCCCCTCCCAAATTCTGTAACGAAATCCCAAGCACTATCTGCCAACATCTCCTCTATTTTACTGTTCTGTAAAATTTATTGACCAAGTTATATTGCAGTCTTTCTAATGTAGCCCGTACTAGGGAGGGCACGATGATCAGTCACTTCCCTTGACTTCACCCAGGTGATTTCTGTTATCTGGCTTTGCCTTCAGTGTTTTAAGTCATACGACAAAAACTTTAAAATTCTAATTGTCTTATTGATTTTATTAGTGCTAGTGCAGGGATAGGAAGAAAGTTTAGGGAAGGCAGGAAAGGGAATTAAATGTCAGACTGTGCAACCATGGCAGGCTTTGTTCCAGAAGCTACAGCTATATACTACCTTCAGGTAAAACAACATTGACCCAGAAATTGGTGTAGCATCAGCTACTCTACACAGTAACACCACATTTGATTCTTCACAATTACACTTAACTGTCCAATTTGAAAATTCAATTTCATACAGTTGTACCATCTGCCACTGACAAAAGTCTTGCTCAAATTAATCAGGTTGCCAATTATTGGGCTCAGAATTCAGATTTACAGTAGTGCATCATAAACATGCAGTGCCTAAAGGACTTGATTTTATTTACAGCATTATCTCCACTTACCTTGCTCCAAAGATCTACATCATCTGAACTGAAGAGGGCAGCAAAGGATAACAAATTAAAAGCAACAAAATGATGTTACTCTTCTATCTTTTTTTTAAAAAAAACACAAAACATTAACACTGAAGATTTTAATCAATTACTTAAATAAAATTTAAATACAATAATTGCCACATATTTTTTTAACCAACTTTGTACAAAATAAATATTGTACTTTTTACTATACTGCATATGGTCATAGTTTCTGTTAATTAACTTAAAATAATGCAGCAACCCAAACAGATAACTAAGGCAACAAAGAATAAATTTTAGCTTTAACTTAGTTCAATTTTTTAACATGTCCTAATTGTACTTTTTTACTTTATACATCATTCTATTTAGCATTTCAAAAACATAATCTTCACTCAAAGAAGTCACAAACGCTCAATATGTGGAATTTCCTAGTGCAAAAATCTAGACTCCTGTGCATTACAATTAGACTTTTAGTATAGAAAGATTAACTGTAGGCAGCTATAAACATCACATCTCTTAACTTAAGGTATAATGTTTATTATAGTGAGATAAACAGATAATATTTTAAAAAACAGAAAACAAAACATAGAAGAACTCCAGTTTCTCCCCTCATAGAACAGGACAGAACTTGATGGAGAGCACTTCTCTCTATGTCATCAGGTTACAACCCAAGATCAAATGTTAACCAGTTCACTGAAGTGTAAAAAACCTGACATATTAAAATGTTAACTCTAATACTGAAGTATAAAAAACCTGAAATATTCCTATAATTGTAGAGCATCAGCACTCTCGTTAGAAGCTATAACTTTTTGACAACTATAAAGCAGCATTAACCTAGGCAAGGCTAAGAGAACAAAATCTTATGACCTTATCTTCCTATGATTCTAGAAGGGGAAAATAGTATGTCAGTTTGAACAGCTGCACAGAAACTTGAAAGCATTCATAGAAATCCAGGATTTTATTTAGGAGGTTCAAGCCAATGAAACTTTTATTCTTTTTGTGCTACTGCCATTTGTATTTGAAAATGAGTCAAATGCAGGTCCACACAGAGGGGGTGGGGGGTTGGAAATGCTGCCTGTGAGGTTAGTTAAGCTTCCCTGGGTGAACTCGCTCCACCACTGACAGCATGACAATGAACTGCAGATATCAAATGCATCAATTTCCTAAAGTACTTGACTCTGAAATAGTAATGGTACATCAGGCGAATAGAATGGGAATACTTCGAAGTAGTTACCATAGAAGAGCAGCTTCAACACAAATCCATAAACTAGCCTGCCACAGACATTGTTCATGTGTCCCTGGTGTCCATACCCTGTACTTTCGTACTCCACTCCTAAACTCCGCTCATTTGAACATTCGAGACCAGCATTTAGTCATAAAATTTTGTTGCAGTCTTTACAAAAGGTACAAATATTGTTTTCTTCTATCTTATCAAACCCTCAAACTTCATTTTTAGGCTGTTCTAGCCTTTAAGCTTAAAATAGAAACGGACACATGAATTGGCACGCTTTCAGAAACAATACAAAGGTGAAAAATTTGGGCACAGCCAACCTTGTACATAGCTTCTGAAACCAGGTAGTAACAAAGGCAAACAAGGGATTAATATTAAAAGAAATTAAAAAACCTTATGCCACACTTACAAGTGGCAAGAAGAAGGGAGAAACATTAAGCTGAAATAAAAAAAAAAAAATCCCACCATAAACCCCCAACCTTAATTTCCCTCAGATTTCCGAATTTTAGCCCAAATGTTTGATAACTATTGAAATTACAACAGTAGTAACTGTTCCACCACAGAGAAAGAACAGCTAGTTTCACAATACAAGTTGGTAACTTTTTAAAGAAACTTTAAATCACATTCTGAACACCTGCACAACTCTCCTTTCTACTACAAGTCCTACTTCAATTGAGTATTTATCGACAACTTGCAGACAGAAAATGCATTTCAAGAATCTGTTACTTTAATTAATACACCTGAAATGGACGATTCTGGGGCTGGCTACTAAAAGGGATAGTAAAATAACCCTACGAGATCTAAAACTTTATTTCATTTATCCCTTGTATGTCAGGGTCAGCTAGGGCCTAGTCAACAAACCCAATTTGAACACTAGTTTGCTTTGTCTCTTCCTTTTCTCATGGCAGAGCAGGATCAGCTACATAGAACTCGCAATTTACTAGGAAATTATTTTGGTCACATTCACCTGGTACGTTAGTAAATACTAACGTCCAACCTAAACATAGGAAATAACTTAGCCAACAAAATCAACCTTCAGACTCTGGTCTGAGTAATATTTAGTGACCACTCTGGTTCCCAGTGGTGTAGGTATGCTGCAAAAAAAACTTCACTCAGTCCTACATTTTTGACTGGGGTAAAAAATGAATGATAGAAATGCTTGTTAATTCACATATACTTGCATAAGCTTGAGACAATCCTGCAAGGTAGCAAGGAACCCTCCTTACAAAATAGGACCATAAGGCTGTGAACACTAAGTCATGACAAGGTGGCACAATACTGGGCGTTAAATGTGAGCTTTCAGGAATTGTATTAACCCAAAGGGCACAGAAAGCTACCAGATGTAGCAGAATATGCCTGGCTCCTACTGGTATTTTTGTGTTCATTAAGCACCCATTTACTTTAATGAATAACAACAATAATCTTACAGGGAATACAGGGAAATCTTACATTAGCATAACAGTTTATAAGGAAAATAGTGAATAAACATAAAGCCCTGAATGGTTACTACCCTGAGAAGTTTATATACTGTCAAATACCACAGAACAAACAAGTGCAGTTAAGTTCTTTTGAATCCACTATACATAATATTCATATGCAGCAGAGGTAAGGAAACCAGGGAGAGCAGAGAGGAACAAAGATATTCTTCAGATTTGCTACAGCTGGAATCCTACTTTTCAATTTTCAAACATGGTGTGTGGGGGGAAAGACTGCACAAACGTGTGCTCAACAAGGCAAAAAAGAGATGGAACTTCAGCACAGAGGGAAAAAAAAAAAGAAGAGGTAATTGCAAAGCAACCTTACCTTTTAAAACCCCAAATCAGGCTGTTTCTAAACTGACGGATATCAATAGGAGGTGTGCTTGCTGAAGACACTGTAAATGAAAGAAATATTTCTAAATAATTCTTGTAAAAAACATCCCTGAACTGCAGCAAGTCAGGTCATATAAACAGGGTGTAATTCAAAAAACTATTTCGTTAGTTAAGTAAATGCTGAAAAATTTTTGTAAATCAAAATTTCAAATACCAGGGTATCTGAAACAGTCTTGGTTTTATCAGCTCTAAATCTGCTCCATTTCAAAAGGGATCAAATATTCTAAAAGAGAGATTTGTCCCTCTTCATTGCCTTTAATGCCATTAGTCTTTTACAAAAATCAGTAAGAGGAGTAAGCATTTCATCTGTAAATAAGTACAAGACCAAAGAAAATTCCCTGTTCCAAAAAGCAAAATAAAACCCAAACAATCCAAGCAAGAAAACTTGAGGTATTAGCTCTGGAAGAAAAAAGATTCATTAGAGGCAAATGGTTTGCTAGCTGTTTCAGGCTGAATACCTGCCTTAAATTAGACTTTACAATTTTACCTTCTACTTTTTAATTAAAAAACAAAAATAAAAACAAAACAATGACACTATCTTAGGTGTTTGCCTCTGCTGATGTTAAATTGCCTGACAAGAAAGAAAAAGTAGGTCCATCTAAAATGCTATCCTCTGAATTAATAAACATAAGGGGAAAAAATATACAGATACACAGTTCTAAATGTTGCTATTTACACTATTGGTTGAACACAAAGAAAACTGTAAAATTACTTAAAATTAGATGTCCCTGAGAGGTCATTTACAGTTATGCCCTATGTCCTCATATTTTTATCATTTCTTGTCTAAGAAGATTCCAAATCATTCTACCTTCTTCCTCAAGAATTGCTGTCTCTCATTCCAGCAAAAAATAAAAATTCAGTAGTGGATGCATTTAAGTCCTGTATGAAGTTGTTATCATCTGACTTCACCATAACAATAGAATTAACCCCTGTAAAAACCTGAATGCACTGGGCCCTGTCAGGAAGGGCTGCAACATGGTATATGGTAGAAGAGAAATGAAATAAAACGTCTGTTCTGTAGGAACCTGGGAAATAACAGGCAGGAACAACACACTAAAACCACTCCTTAGTCCAACTCCAGGCATTTAGAAAACTAAAAGTTTTAAATGTTGGAATGTTTATTTTAGCTTAAAAATCTCAAGGAAAAGTTGGCTTCAAGAAACCCTCAATACAAATCCTCCTCCAGTGGTATATTAAACTTTTTGCTCATAAAAAAGATGAGCAGAAAAGCATCTTAGTATGCTCAGCCGCTGCTGACAATCGGCAACCTGGTTTCCTTAGCAACAAACAAGTCTGAGAAAATCAAGAGGCTGACAATGAAGTGGAATGGAACGGCATGATAAAGGGGAAAAGCGGCTCTCATGTACGATGCCTTATGCGCCCAGATTCCTCAGCTGACGCTTCGTAGTTTTCATCTTGTCAGTAGCAGAAATCTATACATTATAAGGTATGAGAAGCTGAATCAATACACCTAGATAGCAACCGGCATTAATAACCAACCTTCGCCTCCCCCAACTACCCCGATGAGACAATCTTGAACTATTTTCCATACTGCATCTATTTTTCCCCTTTGTAATACTGCAAAAGAAGCCAAGTCAAAACCAACCAAACAAACAAACAAAAAAAAAAATCAGCTGTTTAATATCAGTGCCTTATCATTACATAGGTGCTAATTAGATTTACTAGCATTCATTTCAGCTCAGTAAACTATTTACTTTAAAGCTCAAGTTCAAAAGAATTTCTGTACGTCTCTGTGAATTATTAACCCTAGTCTTTGTAAACAGAAATACCACTACAAGATTTATATTCGACACAGACAACAGCTAAATAATACACTGAGACTAATTTCATGACAGCAAGATAGAATGCAGCCTACTATATGTGCCTGTACCATATTTTTGATTTCACATACATCTACCATAGACCAGGCACACACATCTTTGTGCCATATATCACATTAAAACCTGGCTATTTCAGTGAACCAAAATGAGTGCACAGTGGTGGCTTTACTTTTTCACAGAGGTAATAAATCCCGAACTATAACTATTTCACTTTCCAGAAGAAATTCCATTGCTCCTAATAAATAGTTATTCCTTCAAAATTATTTCAAAGTTATCTTAAGTACATCAGTTTTCATGGTTAATGTTTCTTGCTGTAACAAGAACAAACAAAATAATGGCTGAACATAAGGTGAATCTTACAGATTCACTAATTGATAAATCTCAAATACAAAAATTAATTCACTGGTTAGTAACTACTCATTTAATTTTCTCATTTTCAACACAACAGCTTCCCAGGGTCACGGTGTATAGAATACATATTTGAAATAAAACAGTTAATGACAAATGCAGCCAAACACTGCTTAAGCTTTTCCCTCAACCTTGGTCAAATAAAACTGTTGTTTAAAAAAAAGAGATCTTTCTGTATCATATTTAGTCAAAATTTAGGTTATTTTATTATTGTCTCAGTATCCCAGGCAAATAAAAACTGTATTTATTTTAAATGTTGAAGGGAAACACATATTTCTACTTAACCAAGCAAATCTTCCCATTCCATACATTCAGTCAATGACATATATTAACTTTCACAAGCACTGAGCATCAGAAATGTCTTTGGAGTAAACTATTAAAAAGTTACTAATTCGTGCTGTTACAATTTCATCATGCAATTAACTCAAATTTATGTGTATAACATATAAGTTATGTGCATAACTTCCACACCCAACATATCTGCAGAGCACACTCAGGTTAATGTCCACGCCAATCAGTTCTTTAAAGTTGGTTCTTTCATTAATAATTCTGCAGCACTTCAGAGCCATATTGTTAGTCTACCATCCCGTTGTAATTGATGCTGTAAACAAAGACAAACCTGCAGGAAAGACTTTACAGTCATTGTGCAAGGCAAGTTGTTTCCTTAAGCCCTCTAGGTACAAGAGGATGATAATCCTAGCACAATCACAGTAAAGCTGCGATTTTCAAATATCTTGCATGTAAATCTTAGAGCTAGGTTCAATATTAAAAAATAATTTAACCACGATATGTTGTCCAGAATTGTTAGTTTCAAACTGTCTGACATCTCATCATAGAAGACCTCCCATAATAAAAGCTTTGCTCAAGTTTCCCACATATCTTTAAACCTCATTTATTAATACATGTAAAGCTCTCAGCCTACAACCAATCAACACTATCGCCAAGCACAAAGTAACATGCAACATGAAAAATACTTACACAGAGAAAGAACATTGTCCAGTCTTCCATGTATCGCTTCATATCTTATTTCTGCTACAGAGAGTCCAACAGTTTCAAACAGGCAGTCGTTTTTCTAGATAGAGATAAAGTAATCAATCACTGGAAATACACACAGAGAAGACCTTCTGATACTCTGTATTTTTAAATGCTTCCTTCCCAAAGGGCATTTGCATTCTTGTACTGATAGCTGTTGAGAACATAGGATGTGCTCTACAGAAGTCTACACGGTCAGCCAGATAAATTGCTACCAATCAAAAATTATCCAGCTTTTGTATTGAAATCAATTGCAAAAGACAAAGTTATGGCAGGCAGAAAGAGTGGGGCAGTTAGTCAACTTAGTCTGCAATTCTGAATTTTTCACTAAGTTAAAAAAAACAAACAAAAAACCCCCTAAAAAACCCAGAAACAATTGTACTACTTCTAATCCTCAGTTAAAAGGACATCCTTCATTTATTTAGTTTTACACTCAGGAAACAGAAAGCCAATAAGTCTTGAGCAAAATATTTTGGTTACCTCTGAGAAGGAGAAAGAAATGCCAGAGGAAGATACAGTAATCAAACCATCAGTGCTACAACTGTTTCAAAAATAATCTGAATATTCAGAACAGCCTTTACCATACCAAGTTCATGTTTAGAGCACTACTGGGATCTAAAGCCTTCACAGACGATATAGAAAAACAAACTATGCAATATCTTTTTTATAAATTCTAAATGTAAACTCACCTTCAGCTGGGCACGGAGAGTTTCTCTATCAGCAAAATTTTTAAAAACATAGTCTGTGTATGTTTCTGCATCAAGTTCCACCCCCAACTCGTGCATCACTTTCAGGACCTCAAAGATACCTATCAAGGCAAAATTGGTAAGGCTGAGCATTTCAGAAAAATGAAAACTTGAGACTCAACATTTAAAAATAAAGGTTGCTTTTCATAAAATGGACTTGTCTCTTCAATCTCCTTCCTTGAAATTGCCATGCAAAATCCTGCATTTTTATTTTAGGTGTTAATATTAAGTTTTTAACTGTGAAATTTAAAAGAGATTTACTAAACTTCCCCTTCAGCGCTGTACTATTGAAACCATGAAACTCTTGGCTAGTTTGGAAATTGCTAGTATACAAAGTTATTTTCTAACACAGTGAATATATGACAGTTACTTTTAGTCATATTTGCAAAACATCTTTTAGAGCTATATATCAGTCTCGATACTATTGTGCATAAAAAAACAAATCTGAAATTTGATGTAATGTATGTAATCAAATTTAAGACACACACGCATTCTTCAATACATAATACATTCTTAGCTTTGTTCCCAGGATTCAACCCTGATTTGCAAGGCACACTTTCTAGATTTGTTTAAAACAAGTCATATTTTCATAAGCAAATAGGTTGATTAATCAAGTCATCAGCTTTAAGCTGGAAATTCAGATAAAGGCGGGAGTCTCTCAAGCCCCACTGAAGCTACAGTATAACTTTTAGAGTTCATATCAATTCACACAATTAGACTGTATATTACTACTTCAGATACCCATCTGAAGACAACAGATACCAAATCTTAATAGTTCAGCAATTCAAGTGTAGAGTTTTAGAGTATATGCCACGCTTTTTAATTGCTCACACTCTTGCAATTTGCAGAAACTTCTTACAGTAACCCCAGCTAGCAAACTCTGAATCCCTGTCAAAACAAATACAGGTATTACCATTTTTTGCTGGTCTCAAAATGATTTGTCAGTTGCTGCAGGACACCAGTACCAAACAGCATATGTTTTTTTCAACTTGCATTTCATACTTATTACTTTAAAAATGTAAAGTTTCCCAAAGTCCCTGTCTTTGCCCTGGAGTGCCACCTATGGAAAAGTGACACTTCCATGAATATTTTATGCAGTGCACTATGGTGCAAATAATCAAATGTGAATTCCCTTTGAGCACTTGAAAATACATGCAGGCAAGTCACACTAGATTAAAGTCGCATCATCTGTTTGAGTTTGCCTTAAACAAAACTCTGATTTTGGCCCAGAATCTGCAAAAATATGAATAAAGAATTAATTACAGCAAGTCTTTCTTGATACCTTTCAAATTCTGACAGCTAGTTTCTATTTCGTGTTTTCAACTTCCCATACATTAAGTCCTCTTGTGCTGAAACCTTTTAAAAATAACTGTATCTGTTCCACAAGTAGGTTGAAGACCAAGAACTAGATACCATAGTGAATAAGGTGTGGTAAACTCAGGAGATTTGAATTCAAATTTGTATCTAGAACAGAGTAGAAAGCAGGCTTGTAACACACCCTCATTCCCTAGTAGACATGTTCACAAAAATGTTACGTGACCTGGCACAGCTCCTGAGTAGGAAAAGGGCACGTATGAAGATCAGAACACCAGCATGACAGTGAGATGCAGATTAAGCAGGAATACCAGTAACAATATTGCACATAGCCAAATTAATCACAAATTTAAAAAAAAATGCTGCCACACATTTCTTCATTTCTAAGATGGCTCATGTACAATTGCGGGGGGGACCCAAAGATTAATGAAAACCAACACGGAATCCTACAATTTTGCATACATTTTCTACCTCACTGAGAGCAGAACTACTTTATCATCACATGAGTATCATCCACAATACAAAGTAATGAAACATCCCCACTTCAATAAACACTACAAAATTGTCAAATACATGGATGAAATAGGATTTGAGCATTATGTGTGTGGACTTTTAGAAATCATCTGCTCCTCATATTAGAAAAACACTATTACTCTCTTCCCAAACCAAAGAACACACTAAAAAAGAGTCACATTTATCTAGAACAGCGGTCTCACAAACTTTTTTGTGAATATGTCCCTGACACATGTACATTTATTTAGAAATTATATACATGTCCTACTTTACTGATATCTTACACGCATTATAAAACATACACAAAAATAGAAAGTAAAAAAGAATGAAATGATTATTTATTTTATTCATTAACAGCCCACTTATATGCCAGTGGATTGCCCTCCACTGATCCCAAAGATTGGGTGTGACTCAAACCCACAGTAATGCCTTCCAGCCATCTCCCTGCTTGATCCACAACAGGTTTTGAGATCTTGGGCTGAGATATGCAAGGACTGCAGGAGCTGAGTATCTAAAAATCAAATAACGGAGTGAGTGGAAAGAAGACAGGAACAGGGAATAAAATACAGCCAAACTTCCGTTCTCCTTTTTGTCAATACTGGAAACCACACAGGAACACTTCAACAGAACAGATTCTAGCCCCAAATCAGTATATCCAAGAAGCAATACAGAAGAGATGAACTACAAGACGGTTGTAATATTTCTCTGGTCAATCAGAGCAACTTGCTGCTTTTCAAGAAGTGAAAAGTGAGACTTGTATTTCAGTCTATCATTTCTTAAGTTTCTCACAGTAAAATTGTGTCTCCTTCCTAAAGCAGTCCCATCAGAACAAAGGGGATTTCTAAGGCAGTTAAGCTCAGTTCTGTATGTGCAAGGGCAGTAAAATTGGGCTGTAAGCAGTTTTCTAATGAAACAGAAAAATAAAAGTCCAGTTTGAAAAGTGAGGCTGCATTCAGGGAAACAACATAATATCCAATACATTTTTGCTGTGCTGTTGACTTCAGATGCACTTAGAAAGTTCTTTGCCAGAAAAGTCTGTCTACAAAACTGTATTTCAAGCAGTTGCTTTGTGAAATCATCAGCCTTATTCTCAGGACTAAGACTCCTATTTCCCTTATTTCCTGAAGTAAAAATTCAGTTATCATTCACTAACCATGCTTTGTGTATATAACAACAGTTTAGCAGAAAAAAAAAGTGAAATACACTAGTAACTTTAAATAACTGTCTTTAAAAATAAGAATTATAAAAATATGAAGGGGAGCTATAAAATACTCAGTAACAAGTGTAAGTCAAACATTTCTGCTTATTTATACTAGGCCCTCCTGTTTTTAATGTATAATCCGATACAAGATGAATCTTAGTGCCAATAACAATTTCAGATCCACCTCATATTGATCTTTTAAACCCTGCAAGCACTTTCAATTCCTAAAAGCATTTACTTAGATAAATACTATGGAAATAAGTAATTATCAACTTAGATGCACATAAAAGCAAGAATGCCCCAACTGAAATTACCTGCCTGTGTAAAATGACTGAAAAGAGCTGTCTGCTATTTCAGAGTGTTTAAGTTCTCTACAGTATCTCTAAAAATGGCCTTGCTTAGTTTCATTCCTCTAAGCCACCACTTCAGTGCTATTTTTCTTTCAAACTAAATTCCGAAATACAGAAGTTAAGGAATTTCCTTTGATATCCAGTGTCAACTTTTGTCATAATAAATATTAGATAGATGTAAAATTAAATATTGCTACTAGTTATATAATTGTTTGGGTCACATGATACATACCGATTCAGACATTTGTACCCTGCAGTTCTAAATAGGTTGTCGCTTATATTGTGTTCTTTAATGATTTAGTCCACTGTTTACATCCTATCAGATTTTTAATAGTTTTGCCTCAAAGGTCTTTCCCTTTTTTAGCCTTACCTGTATTGAGATGCAAAATTACACACATTACATACAATTAGGAATTACTAATTCATAGAGAAAGGAATTATTACCTCATTTTTGCTATGAGATGTGATACAGTCTCCTTCTGTACTTTTGTTCACACGGGTCTATTATTTTTTGCTGCTAGAAAGCACCATTCTGTTTATTTACTATCTGCTGTCACCTTTCGGTTCTCACTGAAGCATTATTTTTTGCTCTATTATTTCTATGAAACAGTTTTAGGGTGGGTGGGGTTTCCCCCCCTGCCTCCTTACTTTCCTTTGAGCGCATTCATTGTATTTTTAGATACTGGATCTCATTTATTCATTTTTTTGTTATTAAATTTCAAAAAATGAATGTGAGCTTACACATGGGAAAGAACAAGACAACTTGTTTCACTTCAGCAAGAAAAAATTAACTGAATCTTCACTGCAGAAGAAATTGCTTAGATGTCTTATGTCTGTTAAGAATTGCAAAATCACTGATTTTGTAGGTATGCACACAGTAGTTCTGTTCCGACTTGACAATTCAAACTTGGAGATGAAGTACTGGGTTACAAAAACATGTTTGCAAATCCACAGTATTATCATACAGCCATACAGAAGTTTATCTATCCAATATTTTTGCAGATAGAAAAAGAAAGGTGCTCTAAGAAATGGCAAAGAAAGACATTCCTTCATTTTTCTTCATTGGTTCCTTCATTTGTTTTCTTCTCAATTTGCTTACATGGCTTCCAGCAGGAACTACTATGCAAAGCATGGTTGATTTCTACAGTAGGAGTTGCAAATTAAGGCACCCTCTGGTCTTGTCAAAGACTAAAAGAGATACGAAAACTTAAGTTTCTCTCAACAGTCAGGTATTGTTTCAGTTTTGAGAGCTAAGTCTAAATGTAAAAGCACTTCCTACGTCTCTGATATTGTGTTAGTGAGGTGAAATTTTGCATGGAATAACAGAAAGCATGTTTTTGCAGTAGGCAGCATCCACATACAGAAGGTATGATACTGATTTCAATGGACTTATTTTTGGCAACATGGCACTTCAAGCAAGCCACAAAGGACCCAACTAAAACAATGTTGCCAGACTTTTAAAATATCATAGAACTTTCAAGCATTTCAAAACCTGGGAGAAGATAAACTTGAGAAGTAGACTAGCAGGACCAGAGCCTAAGGAGTTAATAAAAACTGAATATTGTTTTCACAAAGGCTTTTTCAAAAAGACTTGAGACATTTTTATAGCCAGAAACAATTAGGGAATACTTGTTTCAGCATTTCTTCCAAACTGGAATGCGACTGTATATTTAAGATAAAATTGCGATATGAAGAGTCTGCTAAAAGCACTTTTTTTTTGTTTGTGCATTTTGTTTGTCACCCAGTGTCACACTAACAACTCTGCATCTCATTCTAAAGCACATTATACTGTGAGATAAGATGAAAAAGACAGTTTTTTGTTTCCCCAAGGGGGAAGTACTTCTGTTAAAAGCATCTTTTTACAATACCATTCTTTCTGAATTACCAATAACGCAAACCAAAGAATTAGATACTGTACTCTAAAATTTAATATTTGTTCAATTCTTATTCATATCCTGTAGACATCCCCATGTGTAACAGGGGAAAGTATGCTAAATGCTTAAACCTACTTAAGGATCCCAAAGATTGAGCATTTCTGTCCTTCAATCAGTATGCTGTCAGGTCAGTCTCGCACATTCAGCAATGTAAGTTCTCCTGCAGTTATCATTATTGTAACAAAACTCACATTTGGCTTATCAGGTAGATAATAAGAAGTTGGTTTGATAAAAGGACTGGGTTTGCAGTCCAAGAGAGTCATTATAAGATAACCTTACTTTTAAATGCTTCTCTCAAATTTCAGTTTCTTTAGGAGTAAACTCTGTAAAAGGTAATGAGCAGCAAAAGGAACCAGTGGAAAGCAGAAAGTATGTGAAGAGTTAAAAAGATAATTAAACACTCTCACACATCTTTCAATGCAAAGGTAGACTTTAAATTTGGAGAACTGTACCACGATTAAGTAAGAAAGGAGGTTTTAAAAAAGTCTTTCTGAAGGAAAAATTGTTTGCAATGAAGTAAGACACACAGCAAGGTCTTTGTTTACTCTGCAGAGTCTGCTGAATCTCAGGGCAATGCTTTAATAAAGATTTGTGCTCTGGCTTTGCAATAAAGCTAGAGGAGCATCTAGCAGGTAACTAACCTTTAAGATTCTTCTCTTTCTGGTACCCAGCTAGCAGTGGCCAGCAATAGTGAGGTCTGAGTGGCAAGCCTTCCTCTTTCATCATCTTCATCACATCAATGGCCAAGGCTGAAAACAATCACAAGATAATTAAACAGTGACCAAGTACTTTAAACGAGCATGTGCAAAATAACTAAAAAAGCAGAGTACCTGGTTTGTTGGCCTCCAAAGCGCAACGCAAAATAAATGGTAACGGTGCCGAGTGCATTTTTGCTTCTTTTAACTCATTACAAAATTGCTTCAGCTTGCTCACAGGCTGCAAAGAATTTTAAGATGTAATTTAATATATTTTTCAATTTCTCAAATTGTTAAGAATGTCAGATTCTTCTAATATTTAGGAAATGGGGATTACACATGCCAAACGGATTGTTTTGTGAATTACAATTTACTATGCAAACTGATATGAAATATTAAAATCTATGTTTTATTCTTTAAGAACCATTCCAAAAATCCACCATTTTCCATCTTCAGAGTTGCATTAAACTAAATAAATATACTGTTATTAGTATATTAAGGAAGAAGTATTTCTATTCTGCATACCATATCTCTATTTACACAATGTTGCAAGAAGAAGCTACCCTGGTCCGCATTATCACGTGATAAATGATTAAAAGACTTCAAAATACGGAAACTTATATCTTCAAAGCCATGGGTTATCAGAGTCAAACACAGGTTCATTGCATCTAGGATGGGAAAAACAGAGAACAAAATTAAAAAGCGCATGTAACTGCTTTTGCAGCAAACGACTAAAATTAGTGAAAGCTGGGAAAGCAAATGTATTCTACAATATCATTAGCATACTTTTAAACATAATTAACCAATCAAATTTGAGACCACCTTTTCCAGAATCATTTGTATTTATCAATGAAATTCACTTCCCCACTAAAAACACCATGCCAAAAATTACAGAAGCATCACCACTGTAGCATGACAGAAGGATACTAAGAGAAACATTTCTAGACACATCAGAAAAGAAAAAAATAGGTTAATTATAATTAACAGTTCTCAGTCAGATTACACACACTGGAATCCAAAAATGACTTTAACTGCAGATAAAAAAGATGCACTATATTTAGTGTTTAGTCTCCCTTTTTATGATATCACAAAGAGCTGTCACAACAGGAATTACAAAAGCATTGTTTGAAGAAAGGACTCCACACTTACTGGTTTCCTATAAAATCTTAATAATTTTAAAAGTTAAAAAAAATTGGTAGATTAATTTTTGTATATAAATGACTAAAACTGATTTATATTTAAATCTTATAAAATGTGATCTAAAGCAGTACAAATAATTTTCCCTAAGTATTCAATTATTCAAGTGCAAAATTACCTGGTTTTGGTAACATTAGTTATCGTTGCAAAAAAAGAATGAAAATGCTTTCCTTCTCCACCCCGAGTAGCAAAACATTGCTGTAGTAACCAAGGACATACCTGGAATTAATTCCCTTTCAAATCTTATGCGTTCTTTAATATCTTCAATGTACTGAGGATATCCAGCCTTGGCAAGGCTAAAAATCACCTGCATCAGAATCCTATCCATAAGATATCCTTCAGTCTTTTCAACCTCTTCCAGAGTCTGTTAATCAGAATAAATTTAAATTTAAAAAACTCCAAAGTAACTCAAACCAGGATTCATTAAAATAAAAATCAACAAATACTTCACAAAAAGCTGGATTTTTTCCTTATTCAAGAACAATGGGTTTATATACATGCAACACGGTAGAGAGAATAACAAAGATCTATAGAGAGGGCCTCTAATACCTACAGACTTTAAAAAGGGACAGATAAAAGGGTATCATAGATAGTTTCTCCCTAATATCTACTAATATATGAAAACACAAGAGGTATTCCCATTGTGAGATGACTTTCAAAAGAAGTTACTTTGAAAAGGGGAGAATGATTAATCAAACCTTTTGTTCATGTTTGGAAGACGGTTCATTGATATCAATTTGTTTAATTTGTAATTCACTAAACAATATTAAGTCTCCCACATCCTCTTCCTTGATTTGGTCCTCTCCATCTGATACTACTTATTTAACTCAAACCAATTTTCTTTTCTCATTTCTTTCCAAATACTTCTTTGATTTAAAAAGAAGTAAGACAGAATACTTGAAAAAAAAATCAACTACACAAAGGGCTGTAAGGCAGCATTATCTTATCCACACTTCATGAATACTTAAGCTGTTGGTAAGAACACTCAAAAAAAATTTCAGTTTTACTGGAAATACTTTGTGGCTTCAATGGAAGCCAAAGAATGGCTCAATGGGATCAGGATAATAAAGGTTTACTGTTTATTTTTTATAAGTAAACATATAAATATCTCACATGCACTATTTGCCTCTAAAAAACCTCTTTAATTATTAAATCATTCACTGGCAAACACCTTCTCACAGTGAAAGGCAGCTATCAAAAGACAAGTATTTTTCATAAAGTATGAGACTGCTTTCTGTTAAGCAGCTACCCAGAAGCAAAAATAAGAATTTAATTGCAGTGGACTAAGAAGAAACAAGTCATAAAATCCAGTATTATTCCTCCTGCATGGACAGAAAGCATTCTGAAGTTACATTGAACAAAAGATCAAACACGTTGTACTTAAACTCAAACTTGCAATACCTTTTTGATGCTATCAGCATCACCCTTTTCAGCATAGACATTCAGGAGTGATAAATAGGTGTCTGGACCTGGTTCAACACCAGCCATCCTCATCACTGAAAGGATATTTTCTGCACTCTTCATATCTCTAAAAGAATTCAAAAGAAAGACACTCAGTAGATTTAATCATCAGAATGTGTGCTGTGTGTTTATTATATCATAATGTGTGTTGCATGTTTATATGTCATAATATTTTTTTTTCCACATTTCTTCATTAAGTAGAATTGGAAACAAAGACTACAACAAGCACAGAGAAACTTATTTTATCTATACAAATCCTGAGAGCTCAAAGTGCCAATTTTTTAATTATTGTATTACTTAGAATACTCTTTCAACTTTGACAGCTGAAAAAGTTCAAAACAAAGTGCAGCAAATTTGCTTTTCAAACAGTACAAAATTACAGTAACTTATCTTGAAATTCAAGATTTTCAGACACAAGAAAAAAATCTACTTCCTTTGTTGAATAGCCTTGTTTTACTTCAAAAATGTATAAAAAGGCAGTCTTCTATATATCACAGTACTGTGCGGCATGACATTTTTCTGTATGGTACTACTTAATATTGTAGTAAAAGTAAAATAAAAGAAAAAAGGTATGAAACTTTACCCTGATCTTGCATGACCTTTCACAAGGCTACTGAATACTGCCTCAGTGATTGGGAGATCTTTGCTCTTCATAAATCCAAGAATCTTACTGCAAAATACAAGACAATGAATGATTAGATATTTTTATCTTTGAAAAAATAAACTACTGAGTTACTGCTGCTCTGCTGGACAAGTACTGTATCATCAAATGAAACCAAACCCTGATGTCAATGAGCAACTTCATTGGGGATGCTGCATAATATGCTCATAATTTGGTCATTTTCAGATCAATAGCATTTGTCACTTTGAAATATGCAGACACAAGGTTGGAGCTGGATTTTTTTTTATTATTTTTATCTTCTTTTTACATATTTGTCATGGCCAGCAATCACACTGTGGCAACTTAACTTTGCTAAAATTAAAATGTTACGACAGATATCCAACAAGCCCTGACCAACAGACTCAACACCAAAAAAAAACAGAATTACTACAATTTGCTCCTTAGTCCACTTTGTTCTTAAATGTCTTTCCCAGTAACCATTTTCTTACACAGGCAGTAAGCCTTCACAACCTCACACTTTTTCACGCTGGCTCTAGAAATGACCAAACAAGTTATTTTCTGAGCAACTTGAATACCATTTGATTTGAACGCACTGGTCTATCACTTATTTTTATTTTGCTTTGTAGGTTCCCGCTGTCTCCAAGACACTGCTCTTCATTGCTTGGTTAAAATATACTTAAGCCTCCTCTTTGCTTTGCTTGATTTGTAAGAATTACGTTGAAATCAGTTTTAATGTTAATAGTAGGGAATATGAGAAGTAGATTTTGTGGAAATTCTTTCAAACATAAATGCAAAAGAATACCTGGCTCCTTCAATGTCACCCTCATTGCAATAAGCAGCAATCAACCTCTGGTATGTAACCTAGAGAAAACACAAAGAGTAAGTTAATGATCTCCATCCAATAAATAGACACTACTATTAAGAATGAAGATATCATGAAGTGGTACCTACTCGATTGGGCTGCACATTAGCTTCCTCCATTCTGGCCAAGAATTCCGTTGGAGAAAATTTATGCTCGTTCTGAAGGTAGACTTTAAGTAAAGCATTGTAATGGCTTGTATCATACACAGCACCTAAGGAAATATTTCAACCATAGTCAGTGAATGTAGATTCTCTAAATTCAACATGATTTTATAGCTTTCTCAGATAATTAATTTCATATTCATTTTTTTCTGTATGAAATCTATATATAAGCAGATTGCCTCCTTTTACTACCTTTGAAATATCAATCACCTATTTAACAGCAGACATCTGTTTATGAAAGGCTAGAACATAACAAAAGCACAGTAACATCAATGCTCGTGTGCATGCTATTCCACACCTCTCTACACCTGTATTTGTTTTACAGATTCAGCAATATTACTATATTGAAGCAGTTCACCTATGCAACATCTATAGATAAACAACTAATCATCTGATAAAATAGCTGGTAGCATAGGAATACTCAAGCCTGCCAGATATCAAGGTAATATCTAACAGAAAAGTAAAATACATTTTTGCAATAATCACAATCAAGCACAAATCCAATTTAAGCATCCAAAAAAACCAAAAAAAACCCCAACAACACACACACACAAACCCCCCCCACAAATCTTTAGATTTATTAACACCCCTAGATGTCAGTATAACTCCCAGAATAGGAAATAAATCTCTCACCTGAATAATAAAACCTACCTTTAGTCAGTAACCAGTATTTGCTGTTATAACGTAACATTTAAACACTATTAAAATACATTCAGTCCTCTATTACAAGGAAAGTAACTAAAGCACACAGCTGTTCTTGCAAGAGGGACTAACAAAACCAACCTACCCAGTTCTTTCATCTTGTCCCATATCATATGGGCTAATTCTGTTCTTTCAGGTGACAATACCTCTGGTAAAAGAGCACCACAACTTCGCAACAAAAGCAAGGTCTGATTACTCCCCGGGCACCCTGCAAGGGGAACACAACCACAAATTCCTTTATAAATAATTATGCATTTGATATTAGAAAAAGGATTCAAGACTGACCTACTGAAATATTTAAGCATTTTGTATAGCATAGAATCTTCTCCAAGACTGAAAGTTTTTACTGAACAGGATATCCAGATGATTAAACAATGATACTATTACGTACCATGATAAAAAAGATTCACGATAAAGCACGCCATTTAGGACAATAATCCCAGCTGAGCAGAAATTTTAAAAAGTACAACACAAAATACTAAGCTCAGACGATTCTGTCCTTTAAATTTCCCAATCCAAGATGCATAGATGATTTTATTGTAATAGGGATAGAACTTCCTGGCAAATTTCTTAAATGGTAAAAAACTTTATAACAATTCCATACTATTCCAAAACTGGTATTCAGAAATATTCCACATTCAAATTTCCGTTTCCGCTTCAGCCCATGCTCAATGTAAAATAAATGAGATAATTTACATCTAGGGAATAGTGTAGGAAACTGTAAGAACGTCTGACTTTTCTGACTTCTGCACTAGCCCCAGGACATCAAAAAACTAACTATAAATTCATCTGTCTTTCTTGGACTTCACTACTACTCCTAAGGCAAAGTAATGCAGAGCTGCAGAATCACAGATTGCCCAATAAGCTGGAGACATAACATTTTTTTCAATCACATCTTTATATGCAAACCCTGCCATTTCTAACAAAAAGGAGAGTTGTTTAGAAAGCAGCATACTATAAAGGAGGAAAAAATGGGCAAAAAAATGTTATTTATCCCTTTCCTACCACAGAGAAAGTTATACTTCAGAAGTAATTTCATCTAACAAGGAGCAAGATAAATGTTCATATACAATATAAATGATGAAAAAAATCCGTAAGGTGTATCTTTGCATCTCAGAGACATACATGCAGACTTGAAAGATTCAGACTTCTAAAATGACTTGAAGTCTAAAGCATCACTAACACTTTATATGTGACTTGCAAATCATCGTATCAACACTCCAAAACTGGGTACAGCCCAGCATAGAGGCAGACGCAGTTGCCAGTAAATGGATCTCCAGCTGCTGCTGATCACTCTAAGTGTAATTTTTAACTACACAGAGCAGAAGAAACAGATATACAGCTATAAAATAATGGCAAAGTAAAGTTAAAAAACCTGAACAGCAGAAGGTTATATACGGCCTAGAATTACATCTTCAGGTACTGAAAAGGACCAGCAAATCTAGGATACCACACAACTATTGTAAACTGTGTTTCAAGAGCGCACTCTACAGCAAAAAAAGTTACTTATAGAGAGTAAACCCAGGGGAGTAGAGAGTAAAATGAGGGAAGAAACAGACACAGTAGCGGTGAAAAAAGATAAGCAATAATTAGAAAAGAAGTTAAAACATTGAGAGGTGGGGCAGGTACAAATTGCAAATGGGGATCTGAACTTCTGAAGACATAATAGAGCGGTGAGAGAAGTCAAACTTGACTAACTTTTAAATCCCTGCATACAACTCTTTCATGCAATAAAAACGCCAACACATCTCCACTTCCACAATGCCAGTGTTATATTAGTGACCGAGTACCTTGGAAGGCAAAAGAATCAGGAAAAGGGTTGGCAGGGTGAGTATGGAAAGATTTAGGACAAGAGATCTACAGCAAGCACCCTCTTTGGGCATTTTTTGGGTTGCAGTTAGAAATGGAAGAACAATAAAAAAACAGATCAATCTTTTTAAGAAACCAACAGTAACTAACCTCCCACACTTGCTAAATTAGTTCTCAACTTCATTAATATAAAACGGACTGAATTTTTCATATGGAAATATCTGTCATTTATTTTAATAGCATCCTAGTTAAATCTCTTGTGAAGTTCAATGCTTTTGTTTTTAAAAAATAATATACTTGCACAGCCGAACAAAACCACTATAATCAATTAATGTTTTTGTTAATAGGACTTCCTAAAAACTGTAACTAATCAAAGATCACGAAGAACTGTGATTTGCAGATAAACCCAGAGACATAAAATTCTTGCCAACCCACACTTGCTAATTATAATTTTAAACCTAAAAAAGAAAAAGCAGTCAGAATCAGAAAGGGTATTACAAGCAAAAAGAAAAAACTAAGAAGTTCAACAGAAAGAGAGCATGAATTGAAGACTCAGTTTTAAACAGTAAACTGCAAAACTTTTAAAAGTACATTCCCAGGTATACAAACCAGTAACTTTCCAGAGCAACATATATCAGTTTAAAAATCAAACAATGCATACTTGTCATTGTTAAATATACTCAATAAGTACTATTGTTAATATTTATCAAATATCTCTATTGACTCATCGTAACTTGTACCAAACCTCATCAAGTGTGGCACCTGGTTTGCAAAATATTAATTGTCTGGCTATTTTTTAGCCAAAGGCATACTGATTCTGTCAGAATGAACAATGTCTCAGATGTTTATTTTCATTTTATTCAAAAAAATAAAGCTTTCTTGTCCTAAACTGCCACAGCTACCAAGGAATGGGGAAACTTGGGGGACTACCTTCACATTTCATTGCATAGCCAATGAAAGGCCAATTTTAAAACAAATGGCTTTTTAAGGACAGCATGGTTTATTATAGACATTTTTAAAATATACTGTGTAAACCAGAGAGATAAGACCCCTATTCAGAGTTCACAGTACAATTATATGATGAAGGTGTAACATACACAATAAGCAAAACAATATGATAAAATTTGTTAAATCTGAATTGTTACAAGACTTACGAATTCCCAAAGACATAAAAACCTGGAAAAATAAATGTCTGCATTTAAAGCAAAGTAACATCTCTAAAACATTTAAAGTCTGTTCAATATATGTAGTAGATTAAACAACATCAAAGATAAAATATAAATCAGAAGTCTTTAAATTAATTTCCTAGTTTTGATGAATCACAATATGGCAGCTTTAAATTTAGCTTTTGTTTTAATTGGAAGCAACTTACCTGCTTTGCATATTTCATGGAAGATTTTTAGTAGAAGGACTTTAGGGATGCGGCCAGTTTTTCTGACAGAGTTATCCAGTTTATTTAATGCCCAGTCAAACTGCCAGGTCTGTCTGGTTTGAATTTCTGAAGTTGGTTCTTCTTTAACACTTCCCTCCTGTTGAGGTGCAACTGTAAGGAACCTTACTTGGTACATAACATTTCTGCTTAAATAAAAACAAACAAACAAACAAAAAAATAGAGATTACACTTCTGTAAATCATTTTGCAACTCCACTGGTCACACAACCCCAAAAATATTATGCACTTTATTTCTTGCTGATGAACAGTTTCTCAAAACATGCCATATGGGTATAAACACATGCAGATGATTCATTTCAGTGTCTTTCGACTTAAAAAGATATAGTCATGTGACAACTTTTTCTCTGACATCTTCAGTTACATTCACCTCTTACATTAAATGGTTCAAATACTACTCCCAAAAAAATAAAAATTTTGAAGTCATCCAAGTCTAAGACTTTATTGTCCCATTGCAGGTTTTCTAAAAAGCTCTCACACACTTTTGAAAAATCAATCCAAGCAGAGTCACAGACATCTATTCCAGAAGACAGCAAACGAAGGCAGCAAAATTTACACCTTTCTTTTCAACTAGAATACACAAACCAATGCAAAGGCCAGTGTTTTAGACAAGCATATCAAACACATTAAAAAACTATGGGATCATTCCCTGTTCTTCAGAATTTACATGAACAAACACAAAACAGTCATCCTGTGATTTAAATCAAACATCAACATTGGATTAATTTTCTCAAAACACAGTATGACAATGACAAGAAACATAAGGAGGAAGTGTTCCTATTTCTAGCTAAACAGTACAAGTTTCTTTTTTTAAAAAGAAAAAAAATGAAGAAGCTAGCGTATGTAAGAATAAGAACATAGTATTTGTGCCACAGTGGAATTGTGAACAGCCTGTGCAAGGCACAAGCACTTTTAGAAGTCTGTTCTCAGTTGTCCTTACAACTGCATAAAATACACCAGACTACCCTCCTCCAGAATCCTAAACAAACGAAGTAATATGTGCTGGATGGCAAAAAGAAGATACTGCAGCTTCTGAAATTGCCCTCCCTTGACTCCGGCTCTTTAGCCAACCCTTCAGCTAAATTTCTGTAAGGTCTCTAGTGTAGTTTAAAAAAAGCCTACTTGTTGTACTCCCTGCTGTTACAAGATACTCCGGGAGTCCTATGTAGGAATGGCTTCAGGTTTTCTGAAATGGTAGCCTAGAAGTGAGGAGTGCCAGCATTCTCTACAAAATTATTTCCTACACCTGGAGCTATTCCACAGGGATAAAAAGCTGGCTGGCAATTCAGTGTTTCAGCAGCATCGGCTGCAAGCTGCTAAATGACATAAAGAGCATCAATGGGGTTCAAGTCAGGTGTAGTGGAAAAAAACAGAAGGGTGGTTTAATGTCTGGTTGCCTCTTATGAGTAGGAAGTAGCCCAAAGATCACCTCTTTCTCCTTGCTGTTTGAAATCCTGATTTGATAACTGAGCAGGCTGTAACTTCTAGGAGTAAAATTCTTTAAATATAACCAGCCTGATGCAGATTCTCTTTCCCAAAGGAGCCGCAAAAACAGTTTAACAAAAGATCTGTTTGGGTTTTGAAGGCATTAAAAAAAATAAAATCCCTTAGTAATAAGGAACATCACTACCGTCTGGTAGTATCTTTTTCAAGTAGGCAAATTTTACACTACCCAATCTCCTCAAGTTTCCTCCTGAAGAATTTTACAGAGGCCAGCAAATTATCTGCATTTTATTTGGCTATGGACAAAGAATAAAGAATTGCAGAAGGGAAAACATATAATCAAAAATTTCTTTTTTTTTTTTTTTCTATATACCTATTAAAGAAGCTACTTGAAAGCTTTTCGGAATACTTCAAGTCTAGTTGGAAAAAATGCTTTGGAATCAAGCAGCAGCACAGGACACAGTGCCTCTGTAACACAGAAATTTATACTTTGATTTTCATTAACAGTCAAAGCACAAGCGGAAAAACATCTTGTGTTCCACATTAAAATGGAAACGTCTTTTTCTATAAAAAATTTCTATTGCTTTATAGTATTTTGCAAATTATTGAATTATATTAATTGTATTGAATTATCTATTTTATGCCACATAGTACACTTGCAACCATAACCTAATTGATACTGACAATTCTTCTTAAGTCTACGCTGTTTTAAGAAGGCCACCTTTGTAAGATTCTCTGCATGTTAAGAATCATAAACATTTTAAAGCGCTTGTATAGCTCCATCAGATTAAGCATGAATTAAAAAAATGGTATGTGCATGCTCAAAATACACTGGTTAACTGCATGGAGGACTGAAGTTTCATTTGTCACTAAACTCTCCCTGCTTAGCATTTAGCATGATGCTGTTTATAACATAAGTTTAGAATATTATACTATCTCAGCTGCTATGGTTGAGCATTGTAAAGTATTATACTCTTATGTTTATTGTTGTTTTTATACACTAACTTAACCTTCTGAAAAATCAGCAGAATTGGGTATTTCTATTTACACACCACCCCCCAGTATTATCAGATCTGGTACTGCTATTTCTGTTAAGTTATACTGATTAAAGACATTTTAAGGAATGGCAACATGGGAGTCCAGTTTCCGTTTTAGAGAGACAAGGGGAAAAACAGTACAAGAGAATAAAACAACCCGAGGAACTCTTAAACTTCCACCTGCAAAATTACCATTATCAAACTGAAATATAATGTCTAGCATAATATTCAGATGTACCTTTTTGTCTGTAGGCTTTCAACATTTGAATAAATAATACCTTTAGTATGATTTAAGGCACTGTGTAATGCTAAGCCAATCCCATAGTTGGATTTTGTTAAAAATAACTATAGCTTCAAAAGCTGGATGAAGCTGCAGGCATCTACCATCTTGAATTTGGTTCTTTGCACTACAAATCAACTAAGAACACAAAACTTCAGAGAAAATGAAAAAAATATATATATATCGATAATAAGAGCTCACTATTCTAAAAGATGAAAGATTGAGCAGACCAGAAAGACAGCTTCCAAAAAAAATGCAAACTTAAATTAAGGGTCCACAGTATCAGGTCTGATTTCAGGCAATTAAATGAAGGACAGAAGAATGCGATGGACAACACACTGAAAATCAATACTAATGACACAACCTCCCCATGAAAAAAGCTAAAAAAATGAAGCAGTTAACCATGAATCAGGACTCTTCAACAAGATGTGCGATTCTTCTTTGATTTTTTTAAGTTGAGAAAGAACACATGATCAAGGGGAATAAAAAGAAAAAAAGGGCAAGGATAAAAATCAAGAAGGTCATGTCAACTCAGTCAGGAGGTCCCACAAAAAGGCTTCTAAATATCACAAACACGATTTTAGAAAATAAAATGAAATAAAATGAAAAAATTACAGATCATACTCTGTTTAGCTTTCAAAAAAAAAAAAGTTAATTGCAGCCCTGCTGTGCAAATTTTAACCATTTTACCATGACTAAATTTTAAAAGGGAGAGGGAGGTGTAGGTGACAATAGGGAAGAATGATCTAAGCAATTTCTGGAAACATTAAGATATGTTACATTTAAGACACATTAATGGACCTTACTCAATCCCCAGAACTTTGGAATTACCATCAAGAATTCATCACAGTTTTGGAAAAAACAAAAGCATAATCAATAAAAAACACATATTGATATATGTGCTTTCAGCACCATGTTACGTGACTGTCTCATAAGCAAAACATGACCCAACTGGGAAAAGACTGACCCGTGTCTATTCAATAATTTCATTAACAATTTGGATGACAGATAAGTTTAATAAACTTATAAAAGTTTATTCTGTATTCGACAAATTTGTATTCGACACCATAATGGTGGCAAACTCTTAGGAGAGGCTCAGACTTCAGAGTCATCTTGATTACTTGATGTAATAGTCTGAAATCAACAACGAAAAGGAAATTCAAAACAGACCAAACAATGTTGTACGTTGTGGACAAAAAGCAAAGGCAGAAACATAAGATGGTGTACAATTGCTAGACAACAACACAACCAAAAAATACAGAAAACAAGCCCCCGCTAAACATGAAACATCACGCAGCAAATTCAGTTCTTCAACTCCTAACAAAGTAACATAGATAAAACACAGACAGTATTATTCTGCCTGTCACGTTTTTGTGTTTACTCACCAAAAACCAGGTTTAAAAGACTCAAAAGACTCATCTACCCTATTCCACTCTCAAACAGAGAAGCAACTGTACCTAATCCATCAAGCACTGCAATGGTAATATTAATTGCTGTAATATTAGTTGTAATGAAATATTAGAACAGGATACTTCAACAGTCAAACTTTCTCATCTGCAAGCTTATAAAGTAATATTAGGAAGGGGAAAAAAATAAAATCCATCACTCATAACCTTCGCATTTCTGATCCTGCCTCTGTACCAGATGTTAGATTATACAGTCTTATGATTTAACCATATTTTTTCAATTATTTTAGTAAACTTTGTTCGGAATTAAATGCTATGCTACACAGCAAAACACACGCTACTTCTCCAAGGGCTGCAATGAGTGCCAAGTATTTACTTTCATCAACAACCTTTAAACAGCATTTTAAGATTTCTCCCCATGTGAAAAACTATAGTTGTGAACGAGTGAAGCTGCACAATAAACCTCAGATCTGTTTGAATTAGCAATCTGATTCCTGCCCAACATGTGTAATTTCTCTTTACTATGCTTCAGAACTGTGTCTTCCATATTTCTAAAGCAGACTAAAGGTAGTGCCTTCAGTTTCCTAAAGGAACAAATCTTACACACCAGCCTGAGTGAAAATGTCCCATCTTTCCCAAAACTCAATAAGTGGGCGGTTCCAGTGCTCTGCCTGGCAGCAGCAGAAAGTTTATTTTCTGTGAAACTGGACCAATTCTAGACATTAAAAAAAAGAATTACAAAGCCACCATACAGATATTTGCCTCCCTTTAGCAGAGCTACAATAAGGTAGTTGCTGTGCTTTTTCAAAGAAAAATACTGAATATTTTGCTCTTTCTAAACTAAATAGGCAAAAGGTATTTAAAAGTAGTTTTCAAAATAAATGCCATGCTCAAAGTAGAATAGTGGTAAACTTAAGAGTTAAAATTCATTACATAAAACTACTACAGACTCAACATTAATTAAAATTACTAAAGATAAGACTCGATATACCACCTGATATCAGCATAATTCACATGACTGCTAAACAGTATCTCCCCTGATTTAGCTACAGTCACATACAAAAAATGGCCACAAGACACAAGACAGAAACTGTTATGTTTTTTTTCATTTAGACTGAGAAAACTCAAGCTTCTTGGAAGATAACAAAAAACTTTACCCAAATGGTTTGCAAGAAGCAAAGCAGAAAAATTTTGCTTTGTGCTATTTCTTAGGAAGTCTCTAGATATTTTGTGTCCATCATTAAAACACATACAACAACCACAACAACTGTGCAGGTTGTGAAACTTTATTGCCATGGAGCTTTGCTTCAATATTACCAAAAGCCAGTCTACTGAACATCTCCTCTGCAATTAAAGCCCATTAACTATATTATTTTGCTAATGTAAAGTAATTCAGTACTCGGTTCTACATTTTTGTCCACTGATGGATTGCTGAGTACAATAGTGAATAACCAAAGCCACTTGTTTGCAGCTAATTTAAAAACAAACAAAGAAAACCCAAAACCCCAACCAAAAAAATCATACATAACACACGTTAAACCATGAATCATTTGCTTTTTTAACTTATGGCTTACCAAACTCAAATCAAATCCCTCCTGAACTTAAACAAGATTCTTTCTCCTGGGTCACCACCACGCTTCAGTCTTGTACAAACCACAACATACCAAAAGTCAACAGGCTTTACAAGGACAACTTGAAAAGCATTGCATGTGGTACCCTCTTATCAACTTCACCAGCAATAACTCCTCTGAATAGAACACAGATCTTGCAAAAAGCAGGTTTCACTACAGCACAATTTGCCGAGATGCTCTTTGCTCCACAGTCCCAAAATCTGACATTTAAACTCACAGACAGTAATCTCAAACTGAAGAAGTGTCTTGCAAGACTTGCACATAGAGATTCCATTTGATTTTCCTCCTCAGCTATACTTTTATGATCTATGCCTCAAGAGTTCAATTGTCCTCCTTTGAGAACAGAGTGTCGACTCCAGGATGAGTACCTTAACACTGGCACAACTAGAAGTGCAATTCAGCAATACAACTGCACTGATCTATTATCACACAGTCGTCATACAGGGTTCCCTCTTCTTTTGCCAGTGGTCCCACCCTTCATAGTTCATCAGATCCTTACCTGATCCAATAAAACCTGTCAACCTGGCAGAAAATTTTTTCCTTGCAGTCTAGCAAATGAAATCAAATGAGTAATACGTCCAGGAAGCACCCTGATTTCGAGTAGGACAAGAAGACCAGGAATGAGAAGCTGGTCAGTCTGGGAAGAATGGAGCCAATAGCCTTCCTCCCAACGCTAACCTTCCCACACCAGTAAGCTGTGACAACAAACCCTAACATAATCACCTGGAGTATGTTGAATAAAGTCCCCAAAAGTTACGCTGATGTTAACTCAAACATCACTCTGAACACCCATCAACTGAGAGGCTCCTTACAACCTTCTCAACAGTCAGCTAGTAGAAGCAAATTTAAGTATCTGTTCCCTTAGTGAAACTTCTGTGAAAAAAGTTTCAGTAAATAATTTGTAACAAATAAATCAGAACAGTGCTAAAGTTTGATGCTGTAGATTTGAAGTTTGTTGTATTGATCTGTCATACGTTGCCATAATTGCATGGCATGATAGCGATGACATAGGGCTCATAGGTAAACTAGTGAAATAGTACATTTGACTTAAACCTGATCTGAGGCTTTTGCTATGAAATGCTCTTCAATCACCCAATGCAATCAGATCTTCACCTACTGTCCCAATCCATTTCAGAAAATGTTTAGATTAAATTGACACAAAATGAGATGGAACCGCTCCCACAGTATATTCCATGGGCACTCAACTACGGGTGGCAACACGCAGCAGAGAAACAGGAACCTTAATGTAGCAGATCCACTCCGTCCAACTGTGGCCAAGGTTGTCACTCCACCATAGATGCAGACACACTTCAACGTACTGACATACAGTTTCAACCCTTATTTGCATGAGGAACCGTTTCTCTGTCCAGTGCATATCATACTGTCTCTGAGCAGTAAAGAAACATATCCTGAGAGTGTCTAAAATTATACAGGCATAACAAATAGTCCAACCATCATTTGTGTACTCTGCAGTCTGGCAATGGTAGTTGGGACTTCCCTGGAAAAATCAGAGCAATATGATACCTTGATAAAACCTCTGCTTGGATGTGAGTGGTTACTCTTTCACAACTCTATAGAAATAAGCAGATTTGCAACTTTTTCGCTAAAGCAACTATACCAAGTACATATAAACATATAGTAGTTCTCTTGCGAAATGCTGGATTATTCCTGTTACTAATTTACTCCTAAAACTGGGGGGGAGGTGTTTCCCCACTATTCCGATCACAATTTTATCAATATTCTCTGGAATTTACTGCAGTGGACTGCATTTCACTCTCAATATACCATCTCGAGACCTGAACAGCAAGTACAGCAAGTCTAAATGTTGTCCATATATCATTCTAGTTCTTCAAAAGAGGTCCATTTCCAGAAATTAAGTCTTAAATAATTGTTCTTTTTTTCTACTTAAGGCAAAAAATGAAATTATATGCTTATATGTGCAATTTCCATTCATGAACGTTACTTTCGCTTTATGCTTTGCTCCAAGAGCATCACTTGTGCATGAGGATGCCTAAACCCATAAAGTAAAGTGACAGTAAGAAAATTATTTTAGTTGAAAAAATATCTAAGGAATGAAATTTCTGGACAAAGAGAATGCACAAATTTACGTGTGCTGCTCAGTTTTACTGCAGTATAACTCACAGTTTAGACTAAAACCTAAATGGCATGAAATAAATATTGCTGCTGTTTCCTGTGACCGTGTTCTCTATGAAGCACATTGCTCATGATTAACTAAATCTAGCCTGAGAAGGAAAGTTTTCAGTACGACTACTAAACTATCCCACATACAACTTATACTTGAAAATATAGAAGAGTATAATTTAGTGCAAGAAAAATGCATATCTGTGAGGAAAAAACCCCACAACAACAAAAAACCAATACCCAGCTGTTAGAGCCAAATTATCATCACATAAAGCGATGTCAATTTCTTGTCAATTTCTTTCCAGAAAGGCAGTTCTAGAAAAAAATGTGCCGTTAGTCTTTCATCAAGTCATGCGTCAATTTCAGTGAGTATTACTTCTTGCAACAAACCAATTTAGGAAATTAAGCTTCCAGTCAAGAAAAACAAAAATCAGCTTAACTACCACAAAGTAGAAAACTTTATTCATGATTTGCAGTTAACTAAATGTGTGGTTCTTCTGCCAACCATACAGCAGATGTCTTCCCAGTTCCTAGTCCTCCTCACACAGGTCTAACTCCATCCTTCATACCAACGTTAGCATCTAACGATCTGTTATGCCTCAACCACTAAAACCAGCAGAAAACTATCCTCTTTTTTAGGGAAAATTTTGGCCAGGCTGCCAAATGAAATCAGCTCACAATTGGTTTGAAAAGCATTAAAGCTGCTGCAGGTAGCAACAACTTCCTTATTTCAGTGGTGAGACATCTAGGAATTCTCTATTGCTGACTCTCCTCTGTTCCCATCCCTTTTCCTGAACCAGCTCTGGCATTCACCAAGTCCTCTGCTGAACGAATTTATCTCTCTAAAATGGCAGAAAATTGTTCTGGTTTTCTACCAGGAATTAAGTACCACCACAGCTATATCAAGGCACAAGCAACAGAGAACAGAAGAACTTTCTCCCTCTGGTAGCACTAAGTTAAGTCAGCGCATAAAACTCAGTGTTTAATGCTTTCATATTCTCAAATTTTATGCAAAAATTTGTCTATAGCATCATATGGATATTGAGTGAGAGACTAATGTTAAGCCTAGTCACTAACACTAATTAAAAGTACACGTTGATAGCTTTTTTCAGATAATTATTCAGAGTTCCCATCTTCAGAGCTAACGGCAATATTAGGGGCTGAGTAGTTTGTCAGGTGAGGCTTGTACACAGCAGAAACATCCTCCTCCCTTCCCACCCACCTGCATGGGAGCTGCAGTGCACCACCACTGGAGAGAAAGCCTAGCGGTCCCAAAACTAACACATTATAATTATTATTCTTAATAACAATAATATGTTCTCATGTTAAGAGTTGTGTTTCCAAACTTTCTGCAGGGCACCAACCACACAGTAGTGTGTTCAAAACAGTAAGAGACAAGCACACAGGTGAAGTGAGTTTTCCACCCTACCTGCACGGTGGAAAAAAGGGAACCATAGCAAAGGAATTAAGATGTTCCTCCTGATAACAGACCCAGGGGAGTCTGAGGGACAGGGGGAAGAGGCCCAGATTCTAGCTGTGCCACGGGCAATCAGTGCTTATCTCCCCCCAGGCCTCTGCCCTCCTCCTCGACTCCCCCTCTGCACAGGCTGCCCCGCTACAGCAGCATCCTCCGGAGAAGAGCACCCTTAGCTCTCCACAGAGGACAGCGCTCCGCTTCCCTGTGAGCCCCCCCAGAGGCTGCGGAAGGAGCGGGAGGGAAGCGGGGCTCCCCCGTGGCCTTTGACCCTGAGCTCACCCTGTCGCCGGGGCACACGCGGCGAGAGGCGCCCAGGCCGGGCCGGGCCGCACCCCAGGGCTCCCGCCGGCAGCCCCGGGGGGCAGACGGGACGCGGCGCAGCAAGGGGCAGCGGCCCAGCCGACGGTGCCCTTGGCCGTGAGGACCGCCGCCTCAGCCGGCCTC
>NW_015090922.1:10954939-11028730 GCF_001431845.1 Calidris pugnax
CAGAGGGCCCGCAGGCGCCCGGCAGAGCTCAGCAGCGCGGCCATGACCGCCGCGCGCGCCGGACGCGGAGGAACACGTGAGCCCGGCGCCGCGCTACTACGCGTGCGCATCACCGGGGCAGGGGCCGGCGCTCCACCTCCACCGGCCCACGTGATGGAAGAAACCATCCCTCATAGGGGGGAGCCCCCGACCCCGTTCTCGGAATGGGCCCGCTCAGACACCACCGCGCTTCTAATTGACACCCCTCCCCATGTGACTGATGGGACATTCCACACGCAGCCGGCGGCGCAGCTCCAGCCGCGGGTTGGGCGGAGCGGCAGCCAACCCGCAGCTGCGCCGGTGGAAGGCGGCTGGGAGCGGGGCGTGGGGGGGTTCGTTAGCGGCGTCCCGCCGCCCTCTTGGAGGCGGAGGGGAGCGAGGGGGAGCAGAGTCTCTCCCGGCGGGCTCTCCCGGCGGGCTCTCCCGGGCACTGCTCTGCAATTCCCCCGCGGGCGGGAGCATCCGCCCGTCCTTGCCCGCCGAAGGAAGTCACGTGGGTGACGGAGCGCGGCCGCCCTTGGCCGCTTCCGGCCCGGCCCGGCCCCGCCCCGGGGTGAGAGGAGGCCCCGCCTGAGAGGGATCCGGGGGCCGGCCCCCGCGGGGAGAAGGGCGGCCGCTGGTGGGTCCGGACGGGTATCCCCGAGGAAGGAGTGCGGGCGTAGCCGGCCCGGGGAAGCCGCGGGCGGCCGTCGGGTCAGGCTGTACAGGGGAATGGCAAACGGCGGCATCCCCGGCTTCCTTCTGGGAACAACATGGGAGTGAGGAGACGAACCTTAATTAAAAACTTTTTAACAGTAAATATACCTGAGCTTGGTTGTATTTGCTAAGGTGTCACCTGCAGTGATGTTTTATTTTGGTATCCAAATTAAAGCTGGTTCCTGTGACATAGAACACCGGATTAGATAAGTTACTTGTAAGTTAAGTGTGTGTTTTCATACAAAAACCGTGTAATTATTTTTGCCATAGATTGCAAATACTGATTCCAGTGGGCAAATAGTTCATCAAAGAGGTGAGATTTATTCAGCCTGGAGAAGAGGAGGCTTTGGTGAGACCTTACAACAGCCTTCCAGTATCTAAAGGGGGCCTACAGGAAGGATGGGGGGGGGCTCTTAATCAGGGAGTGTAGTGATAAGGCATGGGGTAATGGTTTTAAACTGAAAGAGTTTCATGAGATATTAAGAAGAAATTCTTTACTGTGAGGGTGGTGAGGCACTGGAACAGTTTGCCCAGAGAAGCTGTGGATGTCCCATCCCTGGAGGTGTTCAAGGCCAGGTTGGATGGGGCTTTGAGCAACCTGGTCTCGTGGATGGTCTCCCTGCCTGTGGCAGGATAGCTGTGACTAGACAATCTTTAAGGTCACTTACAACCTAAACCATTCTATGATTCTGTGATTTTTTTTATCAATTCAGTCACAATCAGTTGTTTCCTCAGGATGTGAAGGGCCCAGTTTTTAAGTCAGCAACACCTACTTTTGCTATTTATAAGAAAGCCCTGGATGCTTAAGACTTCTTACAGTCAAGACATAAGTCATGAGCTACAGCAAGACACTATTTGCAGTGTTACTGGTTATCATGGTTTCTGCTGTATCACAGTGTTACGGTCTTTCACAGGATACAGAGTTCAGTCTGAATAAGGAAGACCAAGGTGAGTTTTTTAACCCAAGTACCAACCTAGTAGCATTCATGCTAATTATTAGACTGGGTTAGGTATGGTATATGTTTACTAAACCTGATTATGGAGTAGAGCCCCTGGGGACCTCACTCTAAAGACACAATACAAATATGCCTACGGTGCTTACAAGATGAACCAGAAATGATACAGCAAATGACTGGAAGAATAAAGGAAAATGATGTGATTACATTGGTCAGTATAATAGTAGGTTCTTGTTGCTGAGATGTCGCTGCTACTGAATCGGGAAAGAAAGTTTTAAGTAGTGTTTTGAAGGAGAATAACGGGACAGACACTGACCAGGAATTCCTCCAAAGGACAAAGAAATACAAAGGTGTTTGAAAATTTAGTAAGTGGATAATGGGATATGAAATGATGGGCTGCTCAGAAAGGAGTTCTCTTTTCACTACTGAGTGAGGAGTCGTAGGTATGATTCTGTAAAGACAGCTATTTGATGTGAAAAGGAAAGGAGATTTCAAGGAATTAATACAAAATGTGATAGACCTGAAGCAGTAGACTTAAGAAATTATATAATTATATTTGCTGAAGTTCTTTGAATGGATGTGGAGGTCTAGATCACATTTATCAAGATCTGAAAAAGAGAAAAATTTTAGTAGGTAAATTGAGACATAAAGTTTAGAATCTAGGTGAGAGTTTTAGTTCTCTGGATGAAGAAAACAAGTTGTGTATTAGAACTTATTTGTTATTTGTGGAGAAAAATTACTACCACTCCTATGCGAGAATATAGAGAAAAGACTGTATGGTAGTGTTGGAAATAGTAGTTGAGAAACAGAAGGAGTTATTAGATGAAGAATGAAAGTTTTATTTTAGCCATTCCATGCTTGAGTAATATACAAAATGTGGATGATGCACCAAGATTTCAGTATGGACAAAAAAGCTTGAGATAGATCTGTGGGTCCTCAGCATGGTAGCTATACTGTGTTTGTAGAAAAGATTATCCAAAGATGAAAGGTAAAGATCCAGAGAGATGAAAAAGCCAAAGAAACAAATATACTCCAAGAGGGGGATGAAAATACTCATCTAAGTAGGAGGATTGCAAAAGATGCGCTAGGGAAAGAGAAGATATGTAGAAGCTACAGAAGGAAAAGCTGTGGTCAGCTGTATAAAGGACAAATAAAAAATCATGTTATGTTCTTGGACTCTGGAGCTGTGTCTCTATTATTGAAGTCCTGTTCTCTCCATCAATTTCAGCCTATGCTAGATAATTGCTGAGCATAGTTTGAGGAATTAGCCTCAAACAGGTTGGGGCTGTTGCCAGTAGGTAGTTTGGTGATGGCCATGCTGTGCTAGAGGGTAGGACTCTAAAAGTATGGACTCTGGCCGAAGTCTTCCAGTCGGCTTGAAGGCCATAGAATGGTTCTGGTTATTTAAGGTAATAATGAATTAAGGATGGGCGTAGCCTATATGCATACTACCTCTACTGGAATTTGTAAGGTTTCTGCAGATTTCATAGAGAGTTGATCATAAACACTTCTCAGTAATTTTTAAAGCTTAATTGAATTGTGACATGGAAATTTCCAAAGCAAGAGTTAGAATTACATGCAGTAATTAGCGCTCTTTTTTCTCACTCTCCTGTCTTTCAAAAACCCCCTAGTGTACAAAATAGCTTAAAAAAGTAGCTTGTTCCACACTTGGCTTTGGAAGATCTTAAAACCCAAAATTAAACATTACACTATAAATTTATTCCCAGAGTCTGAGCAGTAAAAACTTCGGGAGTGAATGATTCAAGTTGAGCCAAAATGCCTTTGCAACAGTGGAGAAAACAGAAGAGGACACGCAGAAAAGAATCGATGTTGGCCTAGACTATTGCCTTTAGGCAGTTTGGGTGTGATGGCTGTGTGTCAGAGGGTAGGATGACAGCAGGGGTTGTGGCTGATTGCCTTTCTCATGTAAGAGTTTTATGAGATGTTAACCTTTGAGAAAATCAAACGTGGTTTGTGCTTGCAGGCTGTGTAATAGGGCCTGGGTTAATTCCATGGATCCTTCGAGGGTCTCAGAGGGGCCCTCTACTGGCTTGAGCTGTCTGACAGCCCTCAAATCCCTGTTGGAAAGCTGGGACTCATTTCTAGAGTTTTCAAGGCAGAAGGTTTTAGGGTGGACCTCTTGCTCCTAGCTTCCTGATGCTTTTGCCTGTTCTCTCCCATTCCCTAAATTAACATGGCCTCATCCAGAGGCAGCTCTGTGTGGATGGCACCAGAACAGTAAGACAGGAACATCTATCCTCCCACCAAGGCCACAATCCAGTGAGGTACATGGTCTATTTCGTGCAATGAGGGGAGGCAACATAGTTTCCAGCATTCATTTAGGTGATGCATTCATCTGGGAACATGGACTGTCAGGAAATTTTGCCATGGAGGTGATAATTTGGGGTGTTTACCTGAGACTTTGGGGCCTTGGAATGGAGAAGATGGTGAGATACCTATATGTTTGTATTGTTAATAGCAATATTTGGTTTATTTCTGATGTCTGAGTAAGGATAACCTTAGATTTCAGACTTAAGAGATTCTGGTATGAAGAATATGCATTCTTAATATATCTTGAGGGAACATGGCAAAGAAACCAAAAAGTGACCTTTCCTCTCTGTGGCTTGTTCTCCAAACCTGACTGAAAGTGTTGTCTTAAGCCTCTTGCCTCAGGCGTGCAATTCAGGCTGAAGCAAGGGAGCCTCAGAAGGAGATGACTCTGGAGGCAGTAAAAGTCTGAAGGATAATGAATAATGTGGTTCTCTGTGTGTTTACATGTATACCTAGATATAGATACATTCGTATACAGGTACTCTTCTGTGACAGCGAAGAAAATCTAAGTCTAAATTCACACTTGCTGAGGTTTTTGTACACTTTTAATATCTCATTTCCATTTTGTTCTGAGAGAAACAAGATGAAAGTAAGCACAGCTCACTTTCAGGAATACAGTGGGAAGATCCGTGTTTTTTAATCATGGACTTCTAAGGTTAAATGTTGTTGCTCAGATGCCTTTGAGTGCTCTTTGTCTCTCAAGTATCAACTGTTTCCCCTCTTCCCCCCAACAAAAAATGCAGTAAATTTGCTTAAATTTAAGCCAATCTCAGAATTTATGAAAGTCTGACTGCACAGCTTTGATGGTACGGCATATTGTTTTGCTGTGTGCTGGGTCTGGCAGGGTGATAAAATCAAGCAGGAGCAAGGAAAAATCAAAGGGCAAAGTCTTAGGATTTGCAGTATAATATCAAAGTGTCTTTTTAAAATGACAAACAAGAAGGAAAACCCAAGAACTTGAGGAAGATAGATAATACACAATTTGAATGGAAAGTTGCTGCTTGAGAGTCCTGTTGATTTCCATATATCATGCTCAGTTTTCATGTAAAACAATTCCTTTCCAAAGGCCAATGGTGACTTAATCTCTAACAAAATGCTAAATTAATTCCTTATTGTATATATCCATTAGTTAAAATATTTCTGCAGGCAAAAGTATGCCTTTGCTGTTGTTTGATCCCACTCAAAATCTTTGATGGCTCTTTTAGACTGTATTGCAGTGTAAAATAATTATTCCCACTGAAGATGCAAAGGAATTTAGCTCCCTGTACTCCTCAGCTATGTTAGTTTTGCAAGGCTAGTAGAAATTTTAATAAGTAGTAGAGCCTTTATTTTTGTAACCAAGTCAGCAGATCTTATCTTGGCTATCTATGGGGAGTAGATCTGATGAGTAAGAAGTTGCTTTTTTTATATAGTTAACTTTTCAGAGGATCACAATTTGAAAATGGTTGTGACATAACTGGGTCACATCTGAAAATTTTCTATAAGCTGCATAAAATGAGAAGTTGAGGTAGCTGCTTTTGTCACAAGATGTATTCTTAGAGCTGCAGTGAATCGTGTAGTTGAGAGGTCTGCATATTGGATGGTTACTGAAAACTGCAGAACAGTCATAAATCTGTAACTGATTAGTAGACCTTCAGTGTCTTAAATCTGTTGCTTTTAAATAGTTACAAAGTAAGAATTAGGGTATATATGCATGTGCATCACATACTGTGTTTCTTCTTTCATTGCCTTTGTTTTACGTGTTTAATCGTGGGCGTGCTGCACTACAAAGAATATCGTGTCCCAGGGTTTGGCTGGTGTGAGTGTTGGAGAGGAGACAGTAGTAAGACAAGTTTCAGGAGTGATAAAACTGCCTATTTCAACTGCCTATAACTCCAGTACGTAACAAACCATTTCCAGATTTTGATGCATGCTGTAACTTCTCGTTGGAAACAAGAATGGATTGATTCAGATATCATACAGATTGCTAACTGGACTGGGAAATTATAATAAAACATGATTCATAAGCTTATAGAGTTTACTTTAGATAAGAATCCTTATGCTGTTTTTATATCAGTGGGCATGCTAGCTGATTTTTTCTGCCAAATCTCCCCGTATCCCAAACAATGAAAAAATTTTATAATTGTGGATATAAAACAGATCAAATGAGAGCATCTGAAGTCTAAGCTTCTACTTTGGTTCAAAACATTTGAGGTTTTCTTACAGATGTTTTGATTTATTTTCACGGTCACTGAATATTTTTTAGGAGTTGGGCAATTAGTCATATGTGATCTAGAAGGATTAATCCAAAGGCCACTTAGCGTCTGCAAAAACTAATCCACTAACTTTAAAAAAATGTTAAATCCTGTGGTGTATGCATGTACTAAATCTATAACTTACACATGTCTACCTCACTGGTATTCATGCCAGGGACAGATATAGCATGCTGCTGTACATTTGTACAGCTCATTTTAGTTTAGTTTCGTTCAGGTTAATCAGATATGATGTGAGTGTCTAAAATGATAGCTAGATTGTCATTTTTATAAACAGTAATCAAATTAGCTTTTATTGTGTTAAGAACTCCCATTTTTCTGTTTATTTCTCTTCCCTCAGAGTAAGGCTACAAATCTGACTGACCGAGAAGACAAATATCCAGAGAGGTGTAAAGAAGCATTTGGAAAGGCAGAGAGCAAGGGTCTCTTAAAGCAGATCAGCCACTGATGGAAAAAGTTTTTAATTCTTTTGGCAGCTGATCTGCTTTGAGAGATTTTTCTCCTCTTGCATATTTTTCCATCATCCCTGGCTGGATATTTCTGCCCCACTGGTAAGTCAAATGCCAAATCAAATGTTGGTATGGCTGGGCTCTAACTGAGGGGCAATGATTCCAAGTGTGAAGGTAGGGCAGAAACAATTGGGTTTTTACTTCTTTTTTAAGCACAAGTACTGGTTGTGTTACAAGATGAAATTTTTAACTCAAGTGTGAATTAGTCACATAGAAAGTTCTACAAATGGAACAACTTGCTAGACATTCTTTCCAAAGAGGAGGAATTTGGGTAAGAATAAATTAGGAGGAAATTTGTATTGTTTTCCTGGCTTTAATTGTTTTCTGAAAGCATTTCCTCAACTTGACAGCTGCTGAGTTTAAAAACAAATAGATATACTTACCATAAGCTGGTGGTGGCCTTTTCCACATTGCTTTAGGGCCTGGAATGGGTTTTGTGAATATTTTTGTGTCATGAAAAAAATCCATGTTTTCTCAAGAAGTGTACATTTATAGTAAAACATTTTTCTATCTAGACCTGTGCATGCACACAGTAAATTAAATGTACATTCTCTGTTCTGAAAAAAAGTTAAGCATACAGAGAAAATTGTACAGTCATGGCCTGAAGTTGTGTTTCTGGTCCTTGTAGAACTTCAATGTGAGGACTTCATCAATAGCATTATAAGGTGTGCAAGGATCAGCTCAATAACATTTATATGTTTAAATTACTTCACTTGCTCCACTTCAGTACTACTGTATGTTTTTGTGGCCAGGTTGTGTTTGAATCTTGGATAATTTGTTCATTCCCACTTACCTGCATGTTCATTTACAGCTAACTCTCATTATTTGGTCAAGAGTCTTCATCTTCCCAGAGTTCTGAGTAAAGGTTATCTGTACATGATGAAATTCAAGCTCAAGCATCTAGAAAAGATTTTTACAAGAACAAATGGAATCTTTAAATTTATACCTAGAAGACCACTTTCAAAACTTTTAAATGTAAGTCTGAATTTAGAAGATGGAGAGCGAATTAGTTGGAATGCATTAAGACTCCAATGGGAAGGGGTTTCCCTATTGGTAAGACAGATCAAAAGTGGAATGTAGCTGGTCCCTTATATTGAGGATCTTGGCAAGTTCACCTCTTTACTTTTTCCCCCCAATATTAGCTATTAGCCCTCAGAATTAAACTGTTTTCTTCTGGTTTTTTAGTTGTGTGTATGTGTTACTTTTTTTATCCTTGAACTACATTTTATTTCCTCATTTTGGGGAAGAAATTAATGGGTTTTGTCTGGGTTTTATTTTTGTTTTAATATCTGCCTATAAACTTAACAAATTTACATTTTACTTCTGTCTTCTTAACTACTCACTTGACAACTCCAGCCACTGGCTTAAGTGTACCTAAGGTATATCTTTACTAAGATCTATGTGAGAATAGAGATGTGCCTCAATATTTGTGGGATGCAGACCTAGATGTTCATTGAGCAAACGTGTTTCCCTTACTGGCACCAAATTCCACTATGAATATTTGATACATGGACAACCATACATAGTTTTTCTTCTATACCCTCTTGCATTTTTACCTCTTTTACAGTACTTTCTCACTTGATTTTGACAAAGTATTCCTTTTTCAGATTGATTCTTTTGTAAGAATTACTTTAAATGCCATTTGAATACAAAAGAATGTCCTTTTACTTTCGTTCTTTTGCTTTATCATAAAATTTATAAAAGGAGATGTTTTGTTTAAATTTTGGAGGTAGCAGTAGGTTCCTAGGAAAACATTGTAACATTACAGAATCGCAGAATGATATGGGGTTGGAACGGACCTCTGGAGATAATCTAGTCCAATCCCAGCCAACATTAGTTAGTCAGTATTTTTTGACCTTAAGAAGGAGATGTATTTTCAGTTTGGCGAGGTATAAATTACTTTTTCAGTTACTCAGGTTTAATGCAATGCAAATAGCACACAGATCTTACCCTGCTCGTTGTTTAGTCATCCATGGAATCTGTGGCTCATGTGGCTCACGTTTCTAATATAAGCAAATAAAACTTGGAATTTTTTTCTTTTATATATTAAAAAGCATTAAAAAAGAAAGAAATATACTTTTTTCCAGTCCACATAAAGTTTCTTGGGCTTGGTTCATAATCAGATTTAGACTGAGGATTAATTTGGCCTTTGTATTTTTCCCATCCTATATGTATTTTCCCACTCAAACCAGTCCCTTTCTTAACTTTTTATTCCAAATATTTGCTTCTGAGCCTTTCCCTAGCCTTCTCTTTATTGTCAGCATCTGCTTTTCTTCCTTTCCTGTTACCTTTCTGTTTCTTCAAGTCGAGCTCTTTAAACATTTACGGTTTCAGAAAGTTTCCAATCTGCCATTACTAGTAAGCTCTTAAAAGAATTCCTCACCTAGAAGTGTCTAAGTAGGACATTGTTACTTCATCAAAAGATTAAAATATTTTTCTAATTATGTGTCAATTTAGATTGTAAAGCTCTTGTAAAATCCTTGTGTTTGGTGGTCGTTTCTTTAAATACATTTCAGTGAGAAAGACAAGGGTTGTGAGCGTCAGCAAGATATGCCTTCAAACTGTTTAGGTTTGATTGCATTGCATTATAGAATGCTTCATTACTAGTTTAACCTCTCCAAGGTTTTCAGCTGCTGTTTTATTTAGCTATACCGACTACACTGCCTACAGCAACTCCAGGCAATGATTCCCCCAGTGGCATGCATGAGCTGCCCTGCTCTACTGCAAAAATACATTATGGCTGAATTTGCCCTCAGAGTTTGGAAAGATCTAAAGTCTTTGGAGACTAAAAATGTGTTTTTTCTTTGTTTTAGCTGGCAGTATGAGCCTCTGGCATTTTAAAGTGCAAGTCATTAGCGTCCACAAGGGTGATGTTAATATGTCTGTGTTTCAATCTCAGGACATTTTCCAGTTGCTTCTGCCACAACAATCTCTGCCATCTCAGTGCTTTTTAAGCCCCTTGTGAATTCAAGTAAGCTTTGCAATGCCAGTAAGAATCACTGTAGACTTCGGCTGAAACCAGTTGCTACCTGATTTATTCTTTTTGCAGCAGTTGGCAGCGAGGTTGAAACTCATTCAACTCATTCAGAGCTACTTGATGGGGGGGGGGGCATAAAGAGAATGAGGGATTTAACATTTAGAAGCATTAAACACCATCAAAAGAAAAAACTAGAGGATTTTGACAACCTTATCTTTTAAATTATTTGTATTTATTTTTTAAAATTGAGGAGCTGTGATTTAGACTTCCTCAGTTGCACATACAAAATCCCAGCAACAGTGATAAGATGGCACCCAGAAATAAAAGCAAACTAAAGGATCAATTGAAGCAGGCGAGAGCCTGGCCTGAGGGACCAGATGACAGTCCTCATTGAGGAGCAGGACGGAATCTGTCAACAAAGGTAATGCCTTGCGGGAAATGCAATAAGGCAGCACAGAGAGATCAAGGGCTGACCCTTTCACCCCGCGTGTAAGCACGGAGCATGGATGTACGGTGCGGTGGGTCAATTGCTGCTTGCTTTCACTGGGAGGAATGTCAGAAATACTCCCCTTTTAGGCTGCGTTACTGTATTCCCTCCAGTTCCCAGCTCAGGCATAATCCCCGCTCCCACAACTAAGAGGAATGTAATCTAATCGGAGGGATGGGGCAGAAGAAGAAAAGAGGTCTGAATGTGAAGACAACCAAGCGAAGCTAAGAACATAAACATTTTGGCAAGCGTTGTTATTTTTAGGCGTTTCCTTTGGTCTTAGGGAAAACTAAGCAGTATGGTGCCAAGTCAATAGCGCCTGGGGTTAGATCGCAAGGTTTCAGGGCCGTTGCTGCCTGTCCCCGCTGTGTAAATACATAAAAGGACTGGAGACTAAGAAATGTGGTTTCTTAGTCTTCTGGCTCATGATTGGTTTCCCCCCTAAACATCTTTAAATTGAGCGCTCTGCAGGGGATTATTCCCTCCAGCCCCAAGCGGAGAGGGTCTCTCTGGTGCAGGTTCCTGCCTGCTCCTGCCGCCGGCGTCAGACACGGGTCCTCCAGAAAAGAGCGGGAAAGAGTCATCTGCCCACATGCAGGTGTCCAACATCTTGTGCCCGGCTCCGTGAGGGAGCCTGAACAGAAGGGATAAGCCTGGGACACTTCATAATTGCTACCGCCCGGCTGATTTGGTACTTTATAGAGATTAGTGTTTTGCTCGTGAAGTGTATGAAAAGTCCCAGAAGGGCCATGGTTTGGAGGAAGCCCATCCAGATCTTCAGACCTGCAGGTAGTGAGATCATGGTGTATTGGTTAAAAAAAAAATCAGTCCTGTTCACCTATTTATTTTTACATTAATTATTACATTTATGGATAAATATAAGGCTATTCAGATGTTTCTAAACTCAGATTTGTTGAAAATGTCAGAACTCTTTATTTTGGTTTTGAATAACTGTCGTGGTTTTGGAGTCTGATTTACCTCAGACCAGGACGGTAACACTTTTTCCTTTGGATCACTAACTTTTATTCACGTGTGTTACAGTAGCAAGTAGCTCTGATCCAGCTGAGACCATCACAGAAATTCATGCATTACTCTGAATGTCATTAATAGTTTATATTATATATTGGTCTGACCTGTTTATACACTGGCCTACAAGGAACTAAGGACTTCAATGTAAATTTCAATTTTGGTGAATCTGCAGCCATTCTGGGCTGGTGCAGAAGCGGGAGTGGTTGGGATGGACGGTGCAAGGGATTAAAAAGCAGAACCCAGGTGTTGGCTCATTCATGGTACCTTAATGTCAACAACTGAGGAGAGGGATGGACTCTAGTTTTGTACGGGAGGAGGTCGAGCTGTCTTAAGGGAACTGTAGGAATACATTTATGGTCACTGGAATGACAACTCAGAGTTTTGTGACCAAAGTTACAAATGCGTGGATGGCAGCACTAAGCACAGAGTCGGTTTGACTTCCAATCCCCTATACCAGAACACATCTTGCCTCTTTTTAATTGTTTTGAATGTGATTGGAACGAGCAACTGATGGTCTCCTTATGCTCTGAGAACTATGTTAAGGTGCTCCTTTTAAAGTGTGAATTTGACAGGATTCACAGACAAGTACCAGAAATAAAAAATAGTGGGCAGTGTCTTGTAGTTCTCCTTAGCTGAAAGTTGCCCATCAAAAGCAGTCATGCACTTAGAAAGCTTTGTACGTGTTTCGCTGACAAAAAGAGGCAAGGATGGCTGTGGGCCTGTGTTCATGTAACAGATACCAATATGAAGTAGGTGTTCAGTGCATCTACATCTTTAAAAAAGGCTGAGTGTATCTGATGTATTTTTAATTTAATTTATTAGTGTCTATTTGCAAAAAAAATGTGAGGGCATTGTACTATTTTAATTATTAAGGGCCAAGTTTTGTTTATATTGTTTAAAAAATAGTATTCCATTTTATATACATTCAACACAAATTGTTTGAGAATAATTGTCTGAGAATAATCAGTGTTCCTTTTATACAAATTCAACAGAAATTGTCTGAGAATAATAGCTACAAGAGGTTCTGTTTTGCATATCTATCACTCTTCCAGGTGGATGCTCTAAAAGCATTTTGCAAACAATAATAAATTTAGCTTTGCAACACCCTGCTGGTGTGAATGAATATTATGAACATTTTTTAAAATAGGAAAACTGAGGCATAGAGATATTTAAGCAAAATGCCCCAAGGGTAGCCACTGGCATTACTTTAGGATGCTTCCATTTTCTTTCAATGAAAGAAAATAACACTACATTATCAAACGCTACATTATCAAACTGTTGAAAGTGTAAGGAAAAAGTTTTATGATGCTGTCATCACTTCTGCAGTCTTTTTCCTTGGAAGATGAGTGGTGGTCTAGAAGGATGTTTGGGATTTCAAAGAAAATCACTTCAGATTATCTGGAAAGGGCTGTTGCGAACATCATAATGAGGTGCATTAGATATTATGACCCTTTTAATTTGTAATAATGTACAATTGTATGTGAACATAACTTTTAGATTACTTTCTAAGATAAATGGTGAACATTTTATGTTTTGATGGTAAGTCCATTCCGAATTTTCTAGATATGCATTTAGAAATATATTTTTTTAATGGACAGAAAAATATTTTTAAATGTCAATAACCTTATACATCCAACACAATATTACAAATAGAAAGATACAGAAAAGTTCTCCCCGTTGCTGCAGAGAATCGGTTTTACTGGTGCAAAAGGAAAAGTCTTTTCATAAGTAAAAAGCCAAAGGAGAGACATTGCATGAGATGTTAAAAGACTTTGCAGTCTTGATGAATTGTAAGCAGTAAGAACCACACACTGGACTCCATTATAACTGTAGCCCATCGGTGCCTCCAAAGTTTGATCTGAACTCCTCTCCATGGGTGTGAGAAAGCTAATCAAAGCTGATGGATCTTTACAATAATGTGAATTTTCTTTGGCTTTAAACAGAGTCGGTATTTTTCTAACTTGATTATACTAGCCATCTTGATTTCTTGGCTTCTGCTTCAGCCAGTTGTGGAATAAAGTCTTGATGTAGTTCATTGACAGTACTACAGAGCTGCTGCAACGTACCAAAAGATCTGAGATGAGATATAGAACATGTAAGAATGGGTATTAAAATAAGTCAGAGCTGAAGCAACCCTTAGCAAAAGTATCTGGCATAGTTACATATAGTGTAAAATTTGCACCTCGTCTGTAAAAGGTACACTGTCTTATGTCCTTATTGTAGAAAAATTCGACTCAAGCTTCCCATGTGTAGCATCACTTAGTATTTATAGACTTGACAGTTTAGAATCCTGCCCATTCTCCATGGGACATCCTCCTTTGCAGCAAAACAACAAAGTACAATTTCACGTATAATTTATTCATAAATTACTTCAAACATGAGAAATTATTCTTTACCAATAAATCATTATGCAGTGCACACTCATTTTATGGTCTAGTAATTAGTGTTGTTTCATGATTTTTATGCTCCTTATTTCAGCTATTTAACAATTTATTTCTAAGTTAAATAAATTAGTTGGCAGTAAACTGATCACGCATTGAATTCCAAAACAGGACCCTAGCTAATATCAATTGCCATGTAGGTGCTTCCAAATATAATTACCTTGGAAATCCTGGCATTAGATAACAGGGTAACTTACAGTTAATTTTGCAGCACTCTAGAGTACCTTGCTGCAGATGTAAGTTAGAATTTTCCAGCTGAAACTGAACATTTGCTTTTGAGTTGAGCATTAGCACTGATATGTTGTGTCTCAAGGAATTAACAGAACGAAGTAAATGAATTAAAGACAACAGAAAGCAGGGGTCTGTTTACAATCAATTCTGATTTATTTGAATCTCGTGTCTATCAGTGGTCTTAAAAACAGCTCTGTGTCAACGTAATTAGTTGGTCTGTCAGCTTTTCAGGGGTAGGAAATGTTACTTACTTATATATTACTCCTCTGAGGACTATTTTATTATTTTCATATCAAGACTGTGCTGCAAATGCTAGTGAGGCTTGCAGTACAGATGCTAACCATGAATCAGTGAAACCAGTTCCAGCGAATCCTATTCCAGAACCTCAAGGTGTGAGATAAAACCTGGATCATATTACTTCACAGAGAGACCACTGGAGTCCCTGAAAAATCAGAATGTCTTCTTTCCCCCTTATTGTTCCTCTAATTGAAGAGTACTGCAATTTTCTTATCTTTTCCTGCTTAACTAGAAAACTGCTTGTGGGCTTTTTCCCTTCGCTTCTTAATTAAGCCATTGCTGAGTATGCTCTGTTCTGGCTGGACAGGACTCAGTTATATTGGGCTGGTGGTGAAAAAAGAAGAATGCATTAAAGTAAAAGCTAAGCAATGGAGTTTGAGCCCTATAATAAAGTTATTTCGTGAAATTGTTTTTCAGGTGTTTGCAGGAATGTTTGATAGAAGAGTTTTGGTGTTTTTTTTATAGGCTATTGGATTTCAATATTTGTCCCTTAAGACTTAGCGATGGAAAGGCTTTGAGTGCAATGAAAACTCCATCAATTTTCATATAAATGCTTTTTCTGAAAATAATGATTTAAAGGTTTTGTAGGGCAACTCCCTTCAAAAGGTTAGCCAGACTAATCTAATTGTACTGCGTGGTGAATCTATGGAGAGCTTGAGTGCTGTGTAGTTGAACTGTTTTCACAAAATAAAATTACTGTAATCAGTGTATATGTATTCCATTAATTTATGAAATATCTATTAGTAACTATTCTGCAATACAATACAGAAACAAAGATTTCCTTTTCTCATGTGACTTGCTATCTATGTTAATTAAACTATCACATCCCAGTTTACCATTTATGAGGATCGCTACTTGTAGGCGCTTTGAGTTAGACTTTTAATGATTAGACTCAACTCGTGGGTCATCCCTCCCTCAGCCTCTCTCCCCACCTCTCAGTGTGTTTGTACACACATGGCTCTGCAGTCGGGTAATACCTACTATAAAGGGAAAGGCTAGATTTGGTATAGATCTAGAAGGTTGTATCATTTACTGACTCTTCCCTGGATTAAAAGTGATCAGGATCACCAGAGTGGTGAAAATCAGACATTTTTGCGCACCAAAGATGTAGATTTCCAATATTTAAAGCTTGAATATGAGTTTGTTATAAAAGTTGTCAGTGGCACCTGCACTGCGGGTTTGCTTGGATCTTTGTCTCTGCAGAACAAGGTGGCTGAAAAACCCACTTTCAAGTGGTGGTGTTTTTTTATTTAATGCTGTTAATATCAGTGGCTGTAAAGTTCTACAGGTGCTGAATGCCTTTGAAAATTCTCCTCATGGTCCGTTAATACAATTTTATTAACGTATGTACTTGTCTAGTACTTTGGGCTGAGGACACTCCACAGATACTGACCTAAATTTTACCTTTGAGCATACTACTGATAAAAATGGTGTTATAGAGCTCTATACAGCCAAGGTGATGTAAGCAAAGGACCTCCTAGGTCTTCACATCAAACACAACCTCACGTACCACGTCACGTAACTTTTCCTGACCTTGTTAAAATTCATCGTGCTGGGGAGCAGCCCCTTTTGCTTCCAGTGCTCGGATGAGCAGCTGTGTTGCAGGACTGGATTGCCCCAGGAGCTTCCTCCAGCAGCCCTTTGGCTTACATAGAACCAGTCATTTATTTGCCTGTCATGATGGTTAAATGGAAATCGTTTTCCTTCTGCATCCAATTTCTATATTTCTTAAAAGAAAGTGATATCTCTATCAGCCTCAACAAGTCACTGTCTTCTCATGTTATCTCATCAAACAGCCTCTTCTTGCAGGACTGGTCCAGTCTGAGTTCGTTCCTGAACCAGCAATCTGAAAGCTTCATAATAAGGTATCACCTAAAGCTTCCAGATAGGGTGTCACCAACTGTGTTGCACAATGATATTAATAGTTCTTCAACAGAAAAATCTCATCTGATACCAGTTGGTATCATGCCTTTCTCACCCTGGTGTCAGATTGTCATCTGCAGCTCCTCCCGTGATCAGTCATTACACCAGAATATTTCTCCTTATCCAGCTGATGGATTCCCAGTTTACAGCAAAGATTTTGTTATTAGTGTCCAAATGCACAATCTTGTGTTTTGTGATGCACCATTTTTTCACAGTTTTATTATTCCAGTCATCAGGTCTTTTTCTGAGTCATGCTGACTCTGGCACTGCAGTACCTTTTAGCTGAGCGTTGTCAACCTGTCTCATCAGCACACTGTCATTTCTCTGTTAAGGTCACAGAACTTTTGCCAAAGGTTGTTTTTAAAATTATCCTGGAAGATACCCACTGGTAACCTCTCTCCAACTTGAAATGCTTAATTTTCAACATTGTAGGCTTTTATCTCCTCTTTGATCAGTTCATTATGTACTATGTTGTCTTTTACGAGATTAATCTTAAATTTTCCCAGATAGCAGTTTGTCAAATTTTTTAACTGCAAACCTGGCAGAGATTTTCCTCATTTCTTTCAACCAGAATCCAGTGCTTACTTGAAGAGGAAAACAAGGTTAGGCAAACATGAATGACCAGTGAAAAATTAATTTTTAAATGCCATTTACCATTCTATTCATTGAGGAATTTCCATTTGTTTCCAGTCTTTCTCACTGTTTTGCTATAAGTTAGTCCCTGCATGCTATCATATTATTAGTATCTGATTAACAGGTTTTATCTCCCTCTTAACCTGTACAATTTTCTTCCTGACTTTCAAGACTGTTGTTCTTCAGTCCCCATTTAGACAAGATGTTCAAGCATTTCAGTACTGGAATTTTGAAGTGAATGACTTACTTAACTAAAAAAATCACTATATAATCCCAAAGTGAGAAATAAACAGCTGAACAATGGGTTTTCTTACTTGCCTCAGCTGTCCATTGGAATTTTTTAGCTCAGGAGAAACACAAGTTTAGCTGATAGCAACTAATACAAATTTTGTATTTATTGCCTTTCCCTATTTTTGTGCCTTTTACATGAGTTCTAATGAAGGATTCGCAAGGAAACCCAACTGGCAGTCACTTCCCTATACATTTTATCACATATCCCAATAGAGTGACATTTTTAGCATGCTTTTCCAAGTTGTTACATTAACAAATTTGCACTGATTTCTTTATCCTGTCATCTAAAGACCACCTTGTAGTAAGACAGTGAACTTTTACAGCATTCCATAGTTGATGCACTGTCTAATGTCACAAATGTCTGCTCAAATTACTTCACTAAGACTTGAGAAGAGTCTACATTGTGCCTTCCATTTGAGCTTGATTTGACAGAATCAGTCCCTGCGCTAGCTCATGGCACTTATCAGTTAGTCAGCCTTCCTCAGGGAAGAGAATTTAGAGTGCACCATATTCAGTTTTCAGATCAAGCCCTGTCCCCTTAGGAAGCTCTATACTGCATTATTAAACAAGGTGCCATCAGCCGTAGCACCATGCTTAAACATTCAGTCAAATAAAAGACGACATCATTATGTTAACTCTTTTTTCACCAGCTTCATTTGTCTTTCAGTGGTCTGAAATAAAATGCTCAGACAAAGAAGACTTTGCTACATCTTCCCTTTAATTTCTCTTGGAAATGCATAAACATGGGAAGGAAAACCTGATGTTATAAAATAACGATTAAACTTAATGCTTTATGAGGTGGAATTTTTTAAGTGATTTGAGACCAATGTATTGTTTATTTTGTCAGTCTTATATGTAGTTCTCATATAGACTATTCATTTTGTTTGTTTTGATTTAACTGTCATAGCTATACACAACCAAATTCTGAAGATTGCTGTAACTTTAAATGTATTAAAGACAGAAAAGTTACTTCAAGCTAATGTCTAAACGAGAGAAGAAATTGGTCGTAAATGTAGAAGTCCCTTTATAAAATATATTACCTGTTAAACCATCAGTGCACTGTGCAGTAACGTATAAGTAGACTGTGATCAAATTATGCACACAGCGTCAAGAATTATGGATCCTTTAAGTGTTGCATGTCATTTCAATCAAACTGAAAATCACACAGAAGGGAGATGTGCTCCCTCTTGAAAGTGAGTAGATTCGGGATATATACTTTAAGATTTGCATTATAAATCTTCTTGTACATCTTTATTTATCTTGTCAGAGCAGAAATTGTCAAGATTCTCCGAGAAAAGGAAAGATATCCTTTTTAAAGCTTCATGTTGATATAAATATGAAAATGGATTAAACTCTGCTTCCAATTTTCAAACATATGTACTTCAATGAATATTAAATGGTAGACCCATATCATCATCATGACTTATTTACTTTGTAGAGTTTTTATCAAAAAAGGACTGGAGTTTGCTGTGGAGCGTGAAACTCCACTGTAATTGAGTTTAGAGTGGTAAAACCACTAAAGAGGCCATGGCCCCAGAGAGTTCCCTGAAACCCACCTGTCAGCTGGTGTTATATCACTGATCCAACAAGCCGTGCCTTCCTCTTCCCGCTAAAGACTTCTGTGGTAAGAAAAAAAAAAAAGAGAAAAAAAAAAAAAGATGAAAAAACACCCTAAGTTGCTCCTAGGAAAAAACCCCACTGCAACAGCTGCACAGTGTCAGCAGAAATAATGATCTAAAACTCAGCCTCCAAGGGATGCTAGTCTGGGTCCTAATTCTGTAAGGTGTCATTTCTTTCATTGCAATGCCATTAAGCATGAAAGTAATGGAGAGGAAATGAAGGATTCTTTCACCAAAATATAACAAGAGAGAGAAAGGATATTGACAGGAAAAGGTGTCTTGTTTTGCCAAAAGGATGCTTAAATACAGCGATTTAATTCTCACTGTTTTACCATCAAAATTGCACATTTTAACATTGTAGGTTTTGAACATGTATGTTCACGTGAAAATTGAAATTGTAAGCAGGTTTAGTTCCATAGTTTCTTTGGGTTAAAAGCAGATTTTTGTGCGTGGATTGAATGACTCAGAAGGCTGATACTAGACTACTTTAAAACCATTGATGAAGTCAGTCTTCAGGTCAAGTGTTCTGCTTGCAGAACTCCAGGTAGTCCAGTGGAGTTACACCTGTGCAAGATCTGGTTATAAGCTGATAGTGACTGTTGATAATTAACAACTGGTTGACCAGCCTGTTTCCTGTCCAGCAGACCATTAGATCTGAAGCAATATCCCCCTGCTGTAATTTAAGCACCTGCACTAGCCTTTTTAGCAGAGATAAGGAGCTGAATGACACGGGAAATAGCTGCTTCGTGAAACTCAAGGTGATTCCTGCACCAAAATGTCAAGGCAAGTTGGCAGGGCCATGAAGCAGTTTTCCAAAATGGTGCATTTATTCTATTTTTGGCATGAAAAGAGGCTTTCGTCTTCAGATTGTCAAGTAAGTCCCTTCACAAAAGCCAACACCTACCTTCAAAGGCAGTTAAATGCCCGTGCCTTATTTAAGAGCGTGCCTCCACTGAAATCACTGCCATTCTGACGTTGGATCAAAGTCTATAAAAGAAAAGAGTCCAAATGTTTTCTTTTGAGAAGATGTAGCTGATCATATTGAGTCCCTTTTACAAGAAAGAGAAAGAAGCTGCTCCGTTAGACTTGGATTTGTTTCAAAGATTGTGGCTGGCAGATGCATTGTTCTGAAAACTATTCCTGCCAGTTTTTTTATGTGTTACACCTACATTAATATTCAGTGCAAATGAGTCCTCGGTTTGGTCTTTGAATTACTACTGTGATCATCGGTGATGAAATTGAGAAAGGATATGATATTTCTCCTATATCTTTGCTGCACATCAAAGTCTGAAATAGTTCTTCCTACAGGAGCTGTGCTGCTCTCGGAGTTGTCCTGCTGTAACGTGCTTCAAAAACAGTTGCTGGGAGGAACACTACAAATTGCTGTGCGTTGCCTACTTGACCTTGGCACACAAGCTCACTACAGCTCCAGACTGGATCACTGCTGGGAAGAGGATACACAGAAACTTCCAGCCTACTCGGGCAGTGATTTGTGATCCCAACCTGTTCCTGAAGGATAATGAGACTGTTGTTGGTGTGGGTGCTCACCAAGCTGTACGGAGGGATCTTCTCTTTAAATCAGAGAAAGTCACTGCAAATTCAGTGTCTCCCAATGTTTCTGCTTGCTTTCAGTTTCAGACACAGAGTCTTGAGTGATTATTTATGAGCAACATTGAACCTCACTGAAGAAAGCTTCTATTTGTCTGAGTTCTCAATATTCTATGCATGTTTACAACCAAGGAAGCATTTAGGCACATAACAAAATTTAAAATAGGTGTGTTGAGAAGAAGCAGACATTTTGTCTTTTGATTTGATCTTAATGTAAAGAAGCGTGCTTTTTTCTTCAAAGGATGTAGCTTAAATGTTTAAAAATACCACTTTCTCTGTACTATAGATAATTCTAATTTTAGTATTGAGGTGTCAAAATAAACTTTAATCCCCTGCCTTGATATTTTACAGTTCTTGAGGGGCTATACCTCATGCCTGTTGGTGAGTACTTCGGTCTGTAGTACCGCGGTCTTGAGTGTGGCTTCAGTGGTTCTTAAACCAGTTGAACTGTGGGCTGCTACTAAAAGGGGTGATTTTCCTTGAATGATCAGGCTGCTGTTCCTGCCCCACTATCTGCTACAGGGTCTCATTTTTGGTGGCTATCTGAGAGAAATCTTTTTTTTTTTCCCCTCCAGTTAGTTTTCAGTGGGATCAACTCACTGACCTGGCAAAATCTGATGCTGCAGGATTGCTGGACCTGACATGAGGAACGTGGTGAGAGCATGGCAGCACGGGAGGGCAAGCTGAGTGACTTTTTTTGGCAACAGTCTAAGTCACATAGGAGAAGACGTATCATGAAGTCACTTTGCAGTTAATAACAGTGCTGTTTTCTTGCACTAAACAAACAGGGGAAATGTGAGTCAGTATCTCTGAATTACCTTCCTTTTCCTCCCCTTACTCTGCCCACCAGTTTAGTGCCTGCGTTCACATCAGCCTTAAATTTAGCAATACATCAAGAACATGAGAGATGCTTAAAATAAGTCTTTCCATAGATTTTTCACAGGCAGTCTTTTTTACATCTCTCTCACTGCCGTACAACTCCTTGCCTCCAACCCTGCTCACCCACGATGTTTTTTGGCATCTTTATTTGAGAGGTCTGAAATGGAACAACTGAAGAAGAGGTCTGAAATGAACAACCTTACCCTAAAGAATTTGCATGTTGATATTTGTGGGAAGGTACCAAATTTCAGGTGTTCATACTTGCCCTTACAGTGCCATAAGAGGTTCTAGCAATTGCTTAGAAGAACTTTATGGTAACATATGCTAGCAGTATATGCTCCTCAGTGATGACAGAGTATTTGTGCAAAGAGAACTGCCAGAATGGACATGGTGCTGTGGGTTTGGCTGTCGATATTCGTGTTGCTGCTGATGTCTTGTCACTGAATATGGAGTAGCTGACAAGAACCAAAAGAACAAAAAATGGCAGTCTGCATGGTTTCAGCTTTCCTTACCTATTTTGCTCTTGTATGAGGGTGGTAAATGAGTTATATTGTCCTCCTTACTGGAGTTTCAGGAAAAGTATGTTGTTACAATCTGTTGCACAGCAAGCTGGGCTATCAGTCCCAGCAGTTTACTGAAATAAGTCTTCATTGCAATGTCCGCAGTATATTCAAGGTATTTTATTGTGATGTTGGACAGCTCTGTTTCTGCAGAAGACTCATTACTCTTTGGATGTGCTCGTTACCGGATGTTGACTGGCAGCTTTCAAACAAAAGATGTTCACAAATTGTTCACACGTACTGTCCAGACATCATGGAAGTGAAAATCTATTCTTATTATTGAGCCTTACATTTAATACCCAAGTGTGGTATCAGTAGCCTGTCTAGTAAGTGATGAAGGATGTATTACAAGTATTGTAAACGTTGTGGAGATTAATTAGCGCTTCCCTTTCGACAAACGATATCCAACACTAGATGGCACGCTTGGCCTCAGGATCACAGCCCCTTCTGCATGTCCCTGCCTTGCCTGTGTCCTCGCCTTTTGGTCTTTCTTTTCCACGATTTTAAAATGAGAAAGGCAGGTGATGTTACAGGGCACAGTTGGGCCACCCCCGCAGAGTAACCTGTGATCCTCCCCAAGCTGCTTCTTTCTACAAATTTTGAAAAATTTCAAAAAATCCCTTCATATGGGAAGAAAGCATCACTGAAATAGTAAAGTTAGAAGAGAAACGTGAATGAAAATAGCAGAGTACTAAGAATAGTAGCATTTTTAAAGCAAACACTATTTAATAAAAAAAAAAAAAAGGAGAAAGAGGATGCAAAACTATTTTCAACAGGCCTTTTCCTCCTCCTCCATTCCATCATCTATTATTCTTATACAGGCAGATTAGAAATGGTTACATAAACTACAAATAAATTGCATCATGTCAGTTTGATCCAGATCAAAATTTTACTTTACTTTATGACAATTCTTGATTTGATCATTGAACCAAAAATCCATAATTTCAGTACCCCTAAGGCAAAGTGATATGCTCTGCCTTTCCTTGTGTCAGGAACTAGTGGGACATAATAGGATTGGGATTAAAGAGCAAAATGGATGGAGCTAAGGATTCAATGTCCACGCAAAATGAGTTTCAGGGAGGTTACTTGGACTAGCTCTAATCTGCTTCTGGGGGGCAAATGCTCACACACCAGGCAAGGTCTTGGAGCTCAACCTCTGGTTTAATTGCATCGGCCTTGATGATCTCTCAGGCTGCTTTCCAGACCACAGTATTGCAAAATCTCATTCAAAGCTTGTTTTGGTTATGCCTGAAAAACACATACTATCTTTTCCTTGTATATTACTTCAAAGTTCTTAAAAATTAAAGTACTGCTTTTGATGCCATCGACACAGTGCACAAACAGCTGGGTTTCTCTGTACTTCTCTCCATCACTCAGCTGTAGAAAAATGCATCTCGCTTTGCCAGCAGGAATAGAAACTTTCATGAAGTCCTTGTCTCACTAAAGTATTTTTAGCTGTTCTTTACTTCACTTATATGTGAAAATGCATATACCTCTCTGGTATTTTGCCTCATCCTTTTCCATCGTGAGAGGCCTGGCCATACAGTCCTGATGCTGCATTGATGATATCAGAGCACAGACCTCTGCTGTTCTGTTATGAACCTTTTCTACTCCACTGGGATTATTATCAGAGTATGATCTCCCCGGTGAGAGCCCTGGCTCAGATGTTTCTTCTTCCTGAAGGAGGGGAATCAGGTCACAAAGCATGGCTTTCTGTTGGAAGCTGGAATTCCTGTCCTGGCAAATGCAGGCGTTGAACAGAGTGAAAAGCTATTCTTTGTACTCCGGTACCACTCAGTACCAACATTCACACTAAGTGTTCTAAAATAATTAGTTGTCAATTGTTTCTAAATTTCTGCTTTTCCACTACTGTAATTTAAATAATTTTACTTGCATTATTAATGATTTACATCAACCAAAGTGAGCAGGAAACCAAACCACTGAAATCTTAGGAAGTTAAAAGGGGCCTTATTGTACTGTCCACGCTAATAACAAGTCTATTGAGTTTATAGTTCAGCATCCTAATTTTTAGAAGCACTGAAATATCTCCCAGATTGGGTAAAAAAAATGCAGGAAAGGCTGCCCTGTCTAGCTGACACAAAGTCAGAAACCTAATAAAGGGAATGCAGCATTGGAAAGTACAAAAGTCAACATGTCAACATAAATCAACTTTGTCAGAATGAAACAGATGAGTCCATTTGTTGGTAGATCAGATTAACGTAAATCAAGGCAGTATAAAGGTTACACATTATAGGGATTTGTGCCTGGTAAACTTTCATAGTGTGATCAGAGATAGTAATCATCTGGCAGTGGGAATAAAAAGTCAAAGTGAAGCTTAAACGCTGAATCAAAAATCAGTCCTGTTAATGTCTAACACGCTGGGGTCAAAAATTCATAAGAGTCCAGCTGTGAAAATAAGATGGGAGCTGTATTAGTTTTCTCCATTCTGTATCTCACATTTAAGTGTTGTCAGTTGATGAGGGTTTGTCCCTTGGGAATTGTCGTGGGGTAGTTTAGTCCATGTAAAGTGAAAATTTTGCATCACATGGAGGATCTTGTGAAATTCTGTAAGGCATGAGGACTACATGCTGAGATTCATAATGGCGAGGAAGGAACAGTAGAAACAGTAATCTGCCACATGCCCTTATCTAAAAGTGGTTCTTGACAAAAGAAGGCAGCATGTTTGCAGTGTGGAAGCTATCAGAATCTGTGACACATTTTAACAGTCAGTGGTTATTAATGGATAAAAACTGGTAACTTTAGACGGATGCTGACATATAGAACTGTTTAGAAGAACTATAAATCCCAACGGACCCATTCTTTTCCTGCCTTTCAGTACTGTTTCTGTTTGTGGCACTGTGTGAAGTTCCATTACCAGGTCAAAGGTTTGATGCAAACAAGAAATAACCTCTCTTGCAGAATTTATATACTGAAAAAACTTGAATTAAGAAAACTAATCACGTGCAGCTTCTTTAAGGCACATGTTGCATAATGTCTATGCAAATATTTTAGAAAGCTTTTTGTCCATTTCCCCCCCTTTGTTTTCAAATTATGGACTCACAATTCATTGTTTATATGTCCAGAAAATTCTAAATTTATGTAACATTTTAATACCATGGTTTTACTGTCTGCTCAAGAGAAAGAATCTAAATCAAGCAATGAATGAACTTTTAAAAAAGAAATTAATGCAGTCCTGCTTCTTTTTTAAAAATTATTTGCAATCCTTGGCAAATAGTCTAATCTCTGTGATCCAAATTCAGACCTATATAAAAAGTGTTTTCTTCTGCATTTGGCCCCACTCTCCAATTCTTAGTCAGAGATGTCTTCCAAAGAATAAGGTGCTAATAAGCACATTAATACATCATATCTATTTATAAGGGACATATTATGTACTTCCAAACTACATTACACAGAATTGTTGACTGAAGGTATTCAAAGGATTTTCCAACATGTATTTGTTTAGTATATTTAGCCTCATTTTGTAGATGGGGTATCAAGTGACATAAAAACCAAGGGTGGATGATGTCACTATGTAACAACTTCTTTTGTGGTGGTCTAAATGTAATTGAAGGAAGGAGGTTGTGATGTTGTTGGCTGAGGCTGATGTGCTTAAGAGCATGGCCTCTAAGTCCATTGTTTCCCCAACTCTATGACTACCTACTTATGAGTAATTGAAGTTCTGGAAGCTGGAAGTCAGAGTCTGAACCAGTGATTTGTCTGAGAGAACAGGGAGACCTATGGCACAGTCAAGAAAAAAATACCCAAGTATCCCAATTCTCAGTTTCCTGCTCTGGTTAGGAGATTGGTTAGGAGATCACATTGCCTCCTGCCTTATAATTACAGTAAAAGCAACATTTCAACAATAAAAATAACATTCTCATTCATCTGATTATCCAAACTGAGAATAATGTATATAACTAGCATCAGATCATGATATCAAAAGCACAGGTTCTGTTAATTTTGCTTGGTTAAGTATATTTTACTGAATATTCCCATGACTCCCATGTAGAAGACAGTACTACCCTTTGTCAATAAAGGAGGTATATCCTTTCCAAATTATCAACAATGGCTTTCACTTTTAAAGAAATCACTAAAGGGCCAACTGACTTATTGACTGTATTAAGGGAAACACACTGAGTTGGACAAGTTTCCTCAGCAAGTCATGAGGAGCTTGACTTATTGTTCCTGACTTACAGCTCTCATTTGGTGAAAAAAAAAGAAAAACCTTACTTGATAATAAGACAAACATTAGTGCTGATGAGGTGGAAAGATCATCGCCAGGAACACGAAATGCAGAGCTTAATATTCAGGATGACAAAGAAAGACAGTGAGTGACACGAAAACTGAGAGCAGACGATGTCACTTCATACCTGCTTATCTTGTGGTGGTTTAACTGACCTTAGATTGTCATGGGATGGTGCCCTAACCTAATAAAACATGAAGTTGGTTAAAAAGCTACTAATGATAAAAAGATCTACAGTTAAACTAATAACTAAAGTAATTAACTTCCATTCAGATGGGACTCAATTTAGTTTAACAATTACTTCTGTGGAAATTATTTTATTTGCCACATAAATCTAGCCAACTCAGAAATGGGACAGAAAGCTTTTAGCAGCTTAGAGTAACAGAACACCAGTTAATGACAGAAAATGAGAAGCAAAATATGCTACTGGAATAAGAGTACGTATAGTAAATGTAGTGAAATGCCAATGTCCGGAGAGGGAGGCAATCGTTGCTGGGTAATTGTAAGATGAACCTGATCCTGTGGCATTAGGAGTTACAGGAGACCTAGAGAAGAAGGAAGGGTGATAGTGGGACAGAGCTAGGAGCTCTCAGTGAGCATTATCAATGAAGGGAAAAATACAGTATTGACAGAAAGATCTGCAGACAGGAAATGAAGGCAACCACAGACTTCTAAGGTAAGCGAAAAATGAACTATCTCACTGAAATACTAGTTGTTGGTTTAGACTGAGTGTCCTCAAGCTGGGTTTCACTCCAGACATGAAGTCTGTCAACACAGAAATTGTCTTGAAATCTTTTATTATAACTTTCTAATTTAGGTGCTGATTCAGTACTGCTGGGTACTGACTGAGACTGAAAAATACAGCATGGGGGGGAAAGTACTCCTTCCAAACATTCAAGTTTTCTTGGAAGTTTCCCGTCTGAATACTGACCTGGCCTGACCCTATTTAGCTTGTGAGATCTGATGAGATCAGAGCCTGAGGTTATCACTAAACTAAGAAAAGTGATAACAAAACAAAAATGGCATGATTGACAGGGTAGTAGGCTGAACACAATAAACCTATGGAGGACCATGTGTATGTATTCCACTCCTTAATATCCTCTTTGTAGATAAGAAAAATAAGCCTTACCCTGAAGCTAAAATAGTAATGGGATGAGGGCTGCCAGCCTTACTTGATGGCCATAAACAATAAGTATATTATACAAAGATGGATTACTGAAATGGAAAGTGGGTACTTATGAGATGCTACCTTGAGGCAGGACTGAAGCAGGAGCCATCCTGGACCCTTGTGCTGTCTACAGTTATCTCCTTTTGGTGGCCCCGTGTTTCTCAGTAAGCTGTGATATGACCCTGCATAGTCCAACTTTAGTGCTTTTCACTGTCAGGTTCACTGGGGCTATAGAAGATTATTTTGCTTGGAGAAAAAAAAAAAAAGATGCATGAACAAGTCACTGAAAGCATTTACAGATAAAAGATGTAGTCAACAGAAAGCTGTCTAAAGAGGTTTCTTTTGTATTCCACCAACGAAAAGCAGCTACTTATGACAATAGAAAAAATGGCAATAAAGGGTTACATAAGGAAGCTCAGGTTTCTTTTTTTGTGTCCGTGTTTTTCACTAATCTTGAAAATTATTGAGACACATGCTATTATTAAGTTTGTGATGTAATTATACTGAGTTCATTTAAGAGAGCTGTAATGACAGATTTTTCCCTCTGCAATGAGTACTGGAAGTACGTTCAGAATTTAGGCCAAGTTCTGATGTTGCTTTGTAGTGTGATAAATAGGGAAAAACTCCAATAATTTAAAAGGAAATTTTCTAGATGGCTACCAAATACCTATAGTTGTTCAGTGCTTAGAGCCACTATATTTCAGTTTTTCAGAAAAATAGTGTATCTCCTAAATATCTTTCATTTCTATAGACTATTTCATATGCAAGCTGAAGGCTTGCATAGATCTTCTCCTTGTTTGGCACAAGCCAGGACAGATCAGATGTCCCCGAGACTTTTTTCTCCAGTATTCCAGTTCAAGATAGAAAAGCAAATACATTTAATTAGAAATTACAGAAAAAGCTTCCTATTTTAGAGATTCAGAGATGGTTTGTGATTTCTGGATGTGAATTAGAGCTGGTGGGAATTTTTCTGCTGAAACAAGTAATGGAGAATTGGATTTCTGAGGGAGCACCAAATTTCATAAAAGGGAGAATGCATAATTATAAAATGATAAATGAATAAAAGTTGCTGATTTAATGCATTTTAGGTTAGTTCTGGGAAGGATCTCATAGATCTCCTGGCCCTGTTAAATTGAATACAAGGGCCACAAATGTTTGTCTTCCATTTTTAGTGCAACTTGGGATACAGGGGTTTTCCCCTTTACTGAGAAATCTAAAGTAATTGCCTTCTGTGCTTTCAGAGGACATGAATTAATTTGGAAAGCAATGGATCATTTTCCTGGTGACTTTTCCAAATACAGTTTTATTGCCTTCTGAGGCATACTTGTGAGTGTTATTGTTTTACATTCTATATAAAAACTCAAAAGCAATAAATTCTTTTAGTACTGTTATCTCAGTTGTTGCAAAGTACTGGCTTCAGTAAAATTTGTAGGCGTAGTTTTGCAAGTACTGAGAAGTCACTTGCTCCCTGAGAATAAAATCACTACGGCAGGGACACATAAAATGTGGAATACAAATCATTTTATAGAGGCAAAGTGGTCCAACCTCAAGCCTTTGTTACTATATTCATGCATATGCTTTTCAGGTATCTGAGGCTACTTCTCGGGAAAGATGATATTGGACAAATCCATGATTAGAGCCTTTGTAATGTTAACCGTCCCCACTGCGCTCGAATTGATTACACACATTTGGTGAAAGGCAATTTGAATGGTAAGTCACTTAGTCATATTCTCGTTTTCACACACCATTCAGCTTCCTACTGTCCTTCTGCTCATTCTTTTCTCTTTTCTCGCAGCAGTACGCACAGCATGTCCCCACCATTGTTCAGCATAGTTTAAGATGGCATTAAGATAGAAAGATTGGTGTAAACATGCGGCAAAAGTTCCCAGTGAAATGCCCAGGCTTTTCCAATGCACACACAGCCAACAGCTTTCTAACGTCCCTGAAGAAAACAGAGATATTAGCAGCATTTTATTGAGAAGGTGAAGTAATTGCTGCAAACAGGTTAAAGGCCAGTCCTACGAGCGGGTGGGCATTCTTACTGTACTGGTGAAGGTTGAGGGAACAGAGCATACTCAGCAGCTGCATCTCTCAGATTTGACCATTTGCCCAAAACCCCTCTGTTTCCTGCTTTGTGGAATACTTGGGGTTGAAAGTATTAGATCAGAACTGGGTCAAAAAGAGAACTCAGACTTCAACTCTAAAGCTATGTCAAGTTTATCTTTTTAATCATTAGATTAATTTTAGGGTATGAACATGGTGAAATGTGAACTCTCCCAGATTTTACAAAGAGCAGCGTCATAGGAAGACTGAAATCTAAATAGATCTTCACCCACTATTTCAAGCTCCATTGTCTTCTTTTTCTTTTGGGGCTTTTCCTACTACATAGCATCACAACTGGCCTCTCATACAGTTGTTTATGTCACATAGATATCAAACACTAGGATTGTGGTTTTTTACTTAAAACAAGATTGGCTGGACTGCCTGGCAGCAGTTACACATAGCTACCCAGAGCCATGGTTGTAACAGCTTTGAGGTCTTTTGGTGATGGCGAGGCTGTATGCTGGGAAAAACATCTGTAACTGACAGCACAGTCTTGATTTGAGGTATTTAGCCAGAATCTGAAGCTGCAAAGTGGTGGTCCGGAAGCCTTCTCAATCATTCCTCAATATATGTAAAGTCTATCAGCGTGGCACAATGCAGAGCTGAGGTCAGAGGGGTGAGCTGCTGACATGACTTAAGGACAGGCAGTATTGTACATTAGCACAGAGCTCTGCTCAGGCTTATAAAGACCATGTTTCTTGTAGAATCGATGTTTGCCCAGTTGGGCTACCTGCCCCAGCTTAAAATGCACCTGAACAAGTGCCAGTGCAGGTACAGAAATACAAGGTGGTAGGATGCAGCAGGACAGAGGGGAAGGCAGGACCACGGAAGTATCATCTCAGAACACTTTGGGCTAATTAACTTGAAACTGTGCTCTCAGGCCAATGCCTGCTCCTCAGAGCTGAAGACATCATTTACAACTGCATTGTGCAGTTGTCCTGGTAGTCCCTTTAGTCTCATGCTCTCACTGCAGCCAGTGATAAAATTCCTGTTGAATTAAGGCTGGGCAGTACTATCCCAACAGCTGGGAGCAGAGGCATTATGAGAATCTCCAAAACACCCCATAGAAGTGGTATCTTCAGAAACGGCATCTCTGCAGGAGCTAAAAGTTCAGAGATCTCACAGGCTGCAAGTCAGGGATCTACAGAACTGAACTGAAGGACCCTATTCCTTGTCTTGTAAATACGGAGCAGAATTTCTCTGGTTGTCCTGGTTTTAATCTATATATCAAGTGGTTAACATACAAAATGAGAGTGACAATTGTAAATAATGTACACAATGCCCAGCAGAGGCCAGATTTTCACAGTAAGTGGGGCTCTGTATTTGCTATCTTTTACAGGCATATTAAAAAAAGGTCTGAACAACCACTGTGCATCCAATGAACCTACCTTTTAGAAATGCATTCCAGCCTTGGATAAGTTTGATCTGCTGTGTGGACTGGAGGGTGCAAATCATAATTTCTTCCCTGCCCCGTGTCAGGCAGCATTCCCTAGCATTCCTTGTTTCCAGTAAATAAATCCATGCATAAATAAGACGCTAAAAATCATTGCTCTTTGATAAATATTTTAGTGACTATTCCTGCTTGCACGGGGCTCTCTTTGGTTCCCCTGAAGCCAGATCTGGCCCACATACAGTGAAAATGAGGCTGTCTGCTCAACATGCAAAACTCCTTATGTTCTAGCTAAGGGTAAGCATCAAGTAAAAGGAAAAAGACTTTTTCTTCCTTTGTCTTCCAGCTATGTTAGCTTAGACAGCCACCAGCACATGATCATTTACATAAGGAGGGAACTGCAGAGCTGCTGCCAACTGCCCATAGTGCCTGCCAAAAACAGATGTTAGATGTTACTGCTAGAATAATGTCTTCTTCAGCTTGACATGTGAGTGCTGCAATCTTTATTTAAAAGGAAGAGGAAAAAATATGGTTGAATTAATGAAACGAAGCACACAACATACGGTCTGAAAAAATTATAATGTAAGGGAAAGTGCTAGTTGTCCAATTGCCTAAGACTGCTAAAACTCAGCTGGGTGGAACTGTCACAGAGAACTGTCCTGGTCTGTCACGGAGATGGATGTGGTGACCTAATAAGTCTGTTACATTGTTATATTTTTAATCCTATGCCTTCACATTGATTTTAAAATATTTTCCAAAAGGCAGTGAATAAAACTGGAAAGACAGCGTGACCACAGTAGTGATAAATCCAGCAATTTTGTTAACAAAAAACTACATGTTAAGTACCAGGCAGCCAAAACCTGAGATTTATGCTTGGATTTTGCTATAATTTTGTGTGAATCCTGGGGGATCTATAAAAACTCAATTGAGATAAAGTTTTTGTATTTCATCTGTGTTATTTTATTCATATGTCTTATAGGAAAAGAAGAACCTGTCTGCAACAGTGAACAATATTATAGTTTATTACTTTATTTGCATGTTTTCCTGTATACAGGGAACTAAACTTTTTGGTCTATAGAGCTGAAAAGCTGACTTATATTGCAGAAAGCTTTACATAATCAGCCTCTATGAAGACTTATATTGATGCTGCTTCTGTGGGGTCAGTAGAACCAATGAACCCTCATTTTTGCTTTTGTATTTTGAGGCTGAGTTTTCCTGTGGCCTCAGCCGTGTCTAACAATGGTTAGTTCACTCTTCAGCCCTTCTTTTGATTAATAGCCATACTGTCTTTTCTTGCTAGCCAGAGGTTGTGGGAACTTAACATCCCTGAGACCGTTGCCTAAATGTCATTGGAAGTGATTAACAAAAAGTAATGAGAAATATGGATAGAAATGCAGGCATACATACTGCGTGGTCTCACCAGCATTGTTGCTTCAGGAGAACTGACTAAAATGGGTTCAGATCCTCAGCTTTCATGTGCTGTGATTTCATTGCAGGTCCTGTAGTAAAAGCAACTGGCACCTATGAGATGTCTGTCTTCTGCCCACAGATGACCCGGAGATAAGGCAGAGTAGCTCTATCCTGCTGCAAGAGTAGCCAACATGAACTGCCTTGCAGGGGGTGCTCCTGCAGTTTTTAGGACTTCAACTTGAGGCTGCTCTGCAGAAAAAGCAGCCTCCTAATTGCACAGCTGTCTGTTCTAGGAGAGCATGAGAACGAAGTGCTGCCATCTGCTTCTGAAGATAGATGGGATAAGAAAGCATGTGAGTGCTTTGTGTCTTCTCTACCATCTTTTTTTCTCCTTGGCTGGGGGAGGTGGTTGTCACAGTGTTCCCTGATTATTAGACTCTGGTGGGCATGTTTGGAGGAGGTGGGCAGGCAGGAGAGGAGAAGCTTTCGTCCCCTTCTCCTCACATCCACCATGTCTGTAGCAAACTCTGGTGCTCCTCTGCTCCTTCAGCGGGCTCTTTTAATGGATTAACATGTCATTTTAGGTGTGTTTTTTTCCTTTTTATGGCTTTGGTGAACAAAGTCAGCTCAGTGAAGAGCCTGATGGATACCAGAGCTTCCTCCAGAGAAAAGGAAGAGGAAATGGAATTGCAAATTTTGGTAGCAGTGATGTATTGGGTTGGCTCAGCCATCTTGCTTAAAAACACCAACAGACTGTGCTGGATGTTATCACCCAGGAGGGTTACACAGACATTATTACACTATGTGATATGGCTCCAAAACTGCAAAAATCTTGGCTTTTTGTCATTCTGATTTTTTAAGCATTTTTAAGCCCTTTCCTCTTTCAAATTACTGGCTGTTTCTCCAGCCATTTGCAAAGGGACTGGGGGAGGATGCACTAGGGAGATGTGTGCTGATGCAGCTCAGCAACAGCACACTGATGTGGAGCTTTAGCTGGATGCAAAATACACTGTGTTTGGCAGTTAAGCCCTTTTTCTTTGCATCCTCCTATCCAAAGAAGTATTTACATGAAATGTCAGTCACCCTGTGGAATTATATGAGAATTAATTATCTGTGGAGAATGATTTGGCCCTATTAATTATGGGTCTCACATAAGAAAAAGAATAGGCCTAATGTGTCATATGATTTTTTTTAGCCAGTGAACTAGGAACTCATTGGCATCAAATATCAATGATGGTTTTGTTGAATACAGATTGATGACCTCTGACAAAAATTATAGGAGAAACTTGTATCATTTTGTCTTATTATAGCCTAGTAAGACCTTCGTCAAGATCAGGGTCTTATTTTCTTAGGCTGTCATGCAAGGGGTTAAAGCTGATATTTATCAGATTATTGTTTGCAACCAGTCATGAATGAATAAGGCTTTAATGTATGTAGAGTCAGAAATAACTGATGTTAAAATGCAATCACAAATCAAATATAGTATTTCATGGAGACAGTTAAAACATTATGTCTAATTAAGTCTTCATTTAAACATGTGTGTAATTTTGTTGTTCAGAATTATGTACAGCCTTGTAGGCTGTTCCCTGCAGTGAATCATGGCGCCTGTTTATATCTTGCCATTTGGTAAAGGAAATCTTGAATTTTATCTTTTGCAGATATAGTCAGATATAACCAAAGTCCTAAGAAGTTTTTAGGGTTATTCAAAATCTGTATATTTCACTGAAAGTAATGGAGCATTTATCATATTGTACTTCTGAAATATGTTCTAAGTATTTTCTTGTCCCTGTGCTTTCTCTCTCTTCTCGCGTTGTTCAGCAACTTTTCTGAATGGCTGCAAAGCACAGCAGTGGCACAGAAAATTTGCTGGAATAGGATCCTTTCTAGGAGAAATAGCTTGTTGGCTGCAAGGGAATGTCATACTTAAATACCAACGGAACAGATATCATCACCACATATACGAATTTCTAACTACAGCATAAACATATGAATAAGATGAAATGGCAACCTGTGGTTTTTTTTTTTTTCTTTTGGGGAAAGCAAATCCTGGAAGTTAAAGTAGAAATTGAAAGGTTTGGATTTTTTTTTCCTTTTGCAAATTATGAGTGACGTCTAGCTGGTATGTTTCTGTGTTCCTAAAAGTATGTTAGGAGTTAGGTTGAAGTAAACATGAAGACACCTCATGGTGTCTCCATGCTTACAAGCATCTAAAGGGTGGGTTGAAGGAGGATGGAGCCAGACTCTTCTGTGACAGGACAAGGGGCAATGGGCACAAGCTGGAACATAGGAAGTTCCATTCAAATATGAGGAAAAACTTCTTTATGGTGAGGGTGACAGAGCCCTGGAACAGGCTGCCCAGGGAGGTTGTGAAGTCCCCTTCTCTGGAGACTTTCAAGACCTGCCTGAACGGTCCTGAGGAATGTTCTCTAGGCAATCCTGCTTCAGCAGGGGAGTTGGACTAGATGATCTCTAGAGGTCCCTTCCAACTCCCACTTCCTTGTGGGGGATGTAAACGTTGGAGGTCGTCTTGGACAAAGTGATCATGAAATGATAAAATTTTCAATTCTCACTGAAGCAAGGCGGGGGGCCAGCAGGACTGCCACCCTGGACTTCCGAAGGGCAGACTTTGGCCTCTTCAGGAGCATGATTGGGGGTGTCCCTTGGGAGATGGTCCTCGAGGGCAAGGGTGCCCAGGAAAGCTGGTCATTCTTCAAGGAGGCACTCTTAAAGGCGCAAGATAAAGCTATTCCCAAGTCCCTAAAATCAAGCAGGAAGGGAAGAAGACCAGCCTGGCTAAATAGAGAGCTTCGGCTGGAACTCAGGAACAAAAAGAAGGCTTATAATCTTTGGAAAAAGGGCCTGGCAGATAAGGAGAAATACCATGAAGCGGTGAGGATATGCAGGGGGAAAATTAGAAGGGCCAAGGCTCAAGTGGAGCTCAGCTTGGCCACCAATATTAACAATAACAAAAAGGGGTTTTTTCAGTATGTTAACAGCAAGAGAAAGGTGAGGGATAATGTGGGCCCACTGATGGATGAGGTGGGCACCCTAGTAGTGGAAGACACGGAGAAAGCAGAGTTGCTGAATGCCTTCTTTTCTTCAGTCTTCACTGTTAGGACTGCCCCTCATGAATCTGTGGCCTTAGAGGCAAGGGGGATGGTATGGAGAGAGGAAATTTTTCCTCTAGTAGAGGAGGGCCAGGTTCGGGACCACTTGGCCAAACTGGACATTCATAAGTCCATGGGGCCTGATGGGTTGCACCCACGAGTGCTGAGGGAGCTGGCAGACGTTATCGCTGGACCACTCTCGATCATCTTTGAGAAGTCGTGGAGAACAGGAGAGGTGCCTGAGGACTGGAGGAAGGCCAACATCACTCCAGTCTTCAAAAAGGGCAAGAAGGAGGACCCTGGGAACTACAGACCAGTTAGTCTCACCTCTGTCCCTGGGAAGGTGATGGAGAGACTCATACTAGATGTCATCTCCAAACAAGTTGAAGAGTGGGGGGTTATTGGAAGTGGGCAACACGGGTTTACCAAGGGTAAATCATGTATGACCAATCTGATAGCCTTCTATGATGCCATAACCGGTTGGTTGGATGAGGGGAGGGCAGCAGATGTCATCTACCTTGACTTCAGCAAGGCTTTTGACACTGTCTCCCATAACATCCTCATTGGGAAACTGAGGCAGTATGGGCTGGATGAGGGGACAGTGAGGTGGATTGAGAACTGGCTGTGTGACAGGACCCAAAGGGTAATTATTAATGGAGCAGGTTCAAGTTGGAAGCCTGTAACCAGTGGAGTCCCCCAGGGGTCAATACTTGGACCCGTGCTGTTTAATATATTCATCAGTGACCTGGACGAGGGGACAGAGTGTATCCTCAGCAAGTTTGCTGATGATACCAAACTGGGAGGAGTGGCTGACACCCCGGAGGGCTGTGCTGCCATCCAGCGAGACTTGGACAGGCTGGAGGGCTGGGCAAAGAAGAACCTCATGAGGTTCAACAGGGAAAAGTGTAGGGTCCTGCACCTGGGGAAGAAGAATGTCAGGCACCAATACAGGTTAGGGGTGGACCCGCTAGAGGCAACTACTGAAGAGAAAGATCTAGGGGTCCTGGTGGACAGTAAAATGGCAATGAGTAAACAGTGTGCTCTTGCGGCCAGGAAGGCCAATGGTATCTTGGGTTGTATAGGGAAGAGTGTAGCCAGCAGGTCAAGGGAAGTCATTCTCCCCCTCTACTCTGCACTGGTGAGGCCACAACTGGAGTACTGTGTCCAGTTCTGGGCTCCCCAGTTCAAGAGGGACAGGGAACTACTAGAAAGAGTCCAGCGTAGGGCTACAAAGATGATTCAGGGATTGGAGCATCTCCCTTATGAGGAGAGACTGAGAGAGCTGGGACTCTTTAGTCTGGAGAAGAGAAGGCTGAGGGGAGACCTTATCAACGCCTACAAGTATCTCAAGGGAGGGTTGAAGGAGGAGGGAGCCAGACTCTTTTCAGTGGTTCCCACCGAGAGGACGAGGGGCAACGGGCACAAGTTGGAACATAAGAGGTTCCACTCAAATATGAGGAGAAACTTCTTCACGGTGAGGGTGACGGAACCCTGGAACAGGCTGCCCAGGGAGGTTGTGGAGTCCCCTTCTTTGGAGATTTTCAAAACCCGCCTGGATGTAGTCCTGAGTAACATGCTCTAGCTCTAGGCAATCCTGCTTCAGCAGGGGAGTTGGACTAGATGATCTCTATGGTCCCTTCCAACTCTAGAAATTCAGTGAAAATTCAGTGAAACTCTGACAATTCTGTGATTCCATGATTCCGTGTCTGCTATCGAACTGCACATGTGTTGAATGCACAATGTAAGAACATCATGTCACCAACAGAGATGATCTTCAGGTAGTAGGACTGTTTGAGATAAAGGATGATCTAGCAAGAGCCTAATTGGTTTTTAGCCCCTTTTGGAAAAAAAAAAACAAACCAGTATGTGTGCATGCTACTTCATTCAGCATACATACTCTGCTGTTTTACCTGTATTAGGATCTTAGCATTTGTTGTGTTATTGGGTCAAAAAATTATCTATGTCAGGCTGAGGAGAGATGATGCGAAGGCGTCTCATGGGCCGTGCACTAAGTTTCACAGGAATTCTGTAGAAGGGAACCCCAAACCATGCATTCAGTAGGTCAAATCTATTGAGAAATGTTTTTTCTAAATTAATACACTTCTGCAGAATTATTTTATCGAAAATAAAATCAGTGCAAACTTATTTTTGTTCTGATATTTTACTGGCGCAATAGCACATGTACTGCTGCTTGAAACAGTAAACCTGTGGAAGAATTTGCTTTTGGGAAACAGTGCCCTTGTAGCAATTAATATTGTAAAGCAGATTATTCTCAGTTTTCAGGCAGTGATGTTGGACTGTAAGTCAAGGAAACACATTGGCACTTTCATCCTTCACCTAATTCCTTTCACAGTTGACATTTGAAATTGAAAATAAATGGCAAGAGAAGCATAAAGATAACACCCCACAACTGGGACTATGTGTTTTAGACTTTAGAAAAATCATTTAACCTACTAACTTGGCTGGCGAGGTTAAGCACTGCAGTTAAATGAAACTGCCAAATCACAAAGTAGTTATTTGGAAATAGTAGAGAAAGAAAATTCTAAAGAAAACTCAGATGATACAAAAAATTCTTTCATATTAATTTTGTAGAAGTCTATTTGGATAGCATATAATGGGAAATGCAGCCAGGGATATCCATAAAGACACTTAACTGAAAAAAAGCTCCTTCTTTGTTCTGTGTATTTTTCTTAAAAGTATTTCTGTTGCATTTAGTGTCTTCTCCACAGCCAGGCTTTGCTATTTTTTGTAATTTCTATGGAAAAAATAGATGGAAAATATAAATTTTAAAAAGGCATTTTTGCATGCAGATTGGGTTCATTCACGACCATTTATTCAGATGCAGACACATCTACATAGAAATGCAAGACCACAAACAGGAAAACAAACAGGAAAATGACAAACAGCAGAATCCTTTGAGATGTTTTGCTGCAAGTATTTTCCACAGCTCTGCTAGAGATGAGTGGCCCCTGCTCTGTGATACCACAGATCTAGAACCAGGCTTCGCTAGGATCTGGGCTATAGAACTGGACCCAATTAAGGAGAAGAGAGCACATTTTTAAAAGAAATAGAATAAATACATAAAGCTACTATTCACACCTGGATTTTAGGTCTTTTAGCTTTTCTCATACAAGAAAAAGAAGACAAGCATAAAAAGCAAGAGGCAGTTTATTCATTAATGAGAAATCATTGCATCTGTTTCCAGAGGTAAACAAGAGCCTGTATTAATTTGCCATACCCTCTGCACTTTTCCATCTTCCCAAGGATAGGCCAGAAGTCCAGTGCAGCACAAAACATCTTCAGAACAGTATTTTCAGTCTTGTGAAAGAAATAGGGAGGCTACAAACAAGGGAATGAATATAGAGTCTTCTCATATATTGCCTCCTTCCATAAGTGTGCCTGTACAGGGAGGCAAGAAACTGACATACAGAGCCTTCCCATAGATTTCCTCCTTTTATGTATATGTGGAGTATATGCATTCAAACCTTCTTCCCAGAGCAGGATTAGGTAGAGTTTTTAATTATAGTGAGGACTGACCATGTGAAAGAGCAACACTGCATGGTAATTTTGATAATTGTTTATCCGCTTCCTGTATTGATGGAGAAGTATATGATGGAAATAATTTTTAATTCCACAGAGAAAAAAAGCAAAGCATTATCTCAATCCTAACAAAAATGTTATTACCTTTTTAGGTCGTAATGATTTGATACATATATGCAATCATCACCTACCAAGGACTTAGAAACATAGTCCTAGATATTTTTCACAGTCACAGTCCTTTCATTTTTCCTGACAGTTTCCCTGGGAAATAATGAATATAGAAAATTAAATTTATTAATTATTCAGAAAATGGGGAAAATGTCTCTCAATGAGAAATGTATCTACTTCTAACAAGCACTAGCATTTTTATTTCTTTCACTTAAGTTTCAGTTTCACATGTTATAGCAATAGTGATTTAAAAATTTAACTTCAAACACTAGAATGATTAACAATAAGGTATAAAAGACAGTGAAGACAGAAGGCAGGCCCCCACTTTCATAAACTGCTATAGTTCAGAAGCTACCAATTCCCAAGAATCCAACTCAGGGTCCAGAGTGAAAGGGATGTAAAACAGGAGGAAGAAGCAAAAAAAAAAAAGGCAGGCATGTACTGATACCCTGGGCACAGTCAATATAAAGTTCCCATTTAATCAAAAATATGCATTTTCTGCATATCTTTCAAGCAAATTATACTTCAGAAAGACACATGCAAAAGTATAGTTATTCAGCACTTTTTCAGGAATTCATTCAAGGAAACTTATGAAGAGCTGTTTTCTATGTCTTAGTTATTTTTGCTGCTGATCAGCCACTTATTTAACACCAGAACTTAGGTAAAACAACATCACATACGGTGTCATCCAGGGACTGACTACTCTGCCGGCTCTGAAGAATGGCAAGATACCAAAAAGTCACAGCAAGGTATCTACATCACTACAGGATGAAGGCATTTACCTTGCCACAACTTTTATCCTTTATTTGGAGAGCCATTTCTGTGAAATGAATATCACGCTACTGTATCAGGATGTGAGTCTGCAATTGCTCTGAGGCTATCTGCACTTACATTCAAGGAGGTGTTCACTTCTCCCTTTAATTTTTCCTTGAAATGAAAGGTGTCTTCTTTCACTCTCCTTTCCTGTTTCTTCCAAAGACAGTCTTAGGACTTGTCGGAGCTTCCTAAAGGCACAAAATACCCTTGATCCTGGTAGCTCGGCAATAACTGAATGTGGTTGGATCTTGTGAAGAGGTGACTTGAATTTGTATGTTTAGTTGCACCTGCAGGGCCCAGAGGAATTGTGCACGGCTGTAAGATCACGCACTGCATGCATTCGCACCAGGGTGATGTTGATATTTACAGAAGCATCGAAGTTCACAGCTGTCTATCCTTTCATAGATAATCAATAAATCATACGTCAGCTCTGGTGATTGTGCATGTCAAGTAGCAAGTTGTCAACATCTAAGCTATTAAAGATGGCGCACTATTTTTGTGGTGGTTTAAGAACTGTATTTCTGTTCTCACTAAAAGAAGGAAACAGGGCTGGGGGGGGGCGGGGGAAAAACTCCATACACATATTGTCACTTGCTGCCATTTCTGGGTCTGGTCAGGAAATGTAGAAATGTTTATGAATAAGGAAAGACCCCTCTCAAGTAAAAAAAAAAAAAAAAAAAAAAAAAAAAAAAAAAAAATGTGTGTATTTTCAAAACCCCCCCACTTTCCCCCACTGTTTTTTTTTTTTTTTTTTTTTTTTTTTTTTTTTTTTTTTTTTTTTTTTAAAAAAAAAAAAAAAAAAAAAAAAATCTGTGTGATCTCTAAACTGCCCTACTTGTCACCAGCTGACAGATCTGAAAAATGACAACCACTTTTGACATTTACTGATCTTAGTCTAGCAGATGGTGCATGGCACTTCCAGACCAATGTGATGGGGAAGATAGGAATAGATGGAAAACAAAGCAGATCGTAATTGTAAGCATCCTCTTTTATAATTCTGACCATTTGCCACTTCATAAATTAATCAATCTGATTTCCGATGTATGTTTATAATTCTACTGAAAATCAGACTAGGATAAAGAGATCCTATTTTGCATCCCAGATGAAAATAAAAATTACAGAAAAAAATCAGGATTCTGTGAGCCTCTGGCATCAGCTCTTTACCTCCACTGGCTCCCTTCTGACAAAAAGGTATTTATGGTCTAAATTAGTGTTAATGTTTTGCAGGGCTTAATTCGTATTACTAAGTGGCTTTGCGATAAACAGCTAAAAGTGCAAAACATTACAATTCTATTTCCCAGACTATAATTTTCTGCTGCAATAGAAATGCATTAGTGCTGGCTTTGACTTCTCTTCTGCTAATAAGGGCATGTTTTAATGCATTTCTGAATCTACTGTACCTCGTTCTTCTGGGGTAGTTCATTGACTTATTTCCAACTAATAAAACACAGGCAAATGCTGATGAACTGAAATCTGGAATCGTACATAACATCTAGGAGCTTCCCTCAAGATGGCACTACTGAACTGCTTCACATACCTCTGAACCCTTATGTAATCTTGTTTATAGAGCATCAGGGTCATTTTAAAGCTAAGATCACACGATGCTAACTTGGCCAATGATTTTCATTTTCATTTTGGCAAAATGCCTTCTTTATGGCTAGGCATAGACATTTAAAGGCAATATTTTTGTGCAGGCTCTGCCAATAGTCTGGTAGTTAGGGAACACTTGGTAAATAATAGCCAGGATTACACTTTTTGATTTGCCTTAGAAACCACGAACCCCTCTGAAATCTGCCACACAGATTTGCATACATCAGATTTACAGGCCTCTTTTCCTGTTGGCTGAGACTCTGGATCTTTGCCTCAACATGTGAATTGAAAAGGATGATACAAAGAGAGAATGAGAAGAGATTATTTTTCCAGAATCTGTAAATAGAGGGAGCCCCTGCACGCAGCTGTCTACCTCCGCTCTTAAGTAGGAAAACTCCTGCCTTGCCACCATCCTACTAGAGCCTCTTGAAACACTGTGTAGAAATCAGAGGTCGTACAGCATCTAGAGGGGAAAGGTCTGGAGTGACGTCATTACTTCTTCTCTCATCTCAAGCTTTGCAAGAAATATGCCCCAAACTTTCCCCGTTTGCTGACCTGACCTTTGTACACACACACAGCCTTCCAGACCAGGAGCTTCGTTGCAAAGAAAATGTGGACTATGATCAGTAGAGGCCGTCCTTAGAAAACAAATGCTTTTTTTCATGTTTTCTTTTCTGACTTCCCGCAGTTGTCCTTAAAATCCTGCTCTCTGAATGGATAATGTTGTAAATAAATATTTTTCTATAGAGAATTTTACAGAGAATTTCTACATAGTTTGGGATAAGACATCGGGGAAAACCTTGCTGGTCTGTATCGATGAACTGTAGAAAGAAACTGAGAATGTCAATGAACTGTAGGAAGAAACTGAGATAATATCATTTACATTAGCAATTACCTTATAAACCACTGGAAAGAATCTGGTTATACTTCATTCAAGTGTTTTAGGAGACTAAATGAAATTATCCTCATTGCAAGACTAAATAACCTTCCTATGCTATGCTAAAACTATGCCATGGCTTGAGTAACTGATTCATCATAGCAAAAACTCATCTGTGTACCTATGAATAATGTGAAACAACCTGAAGAACACAGAATTAGGCAGAAGTTTTTACACTGTGAAAGATGGATAGCATCATAAGCATAGACTCTGTGCAAAACTTCTAAAGTTTTGTAACTTTTGAATTCTTCCTTGTTTTCAGGGTAGCTGAAACCCTAGATTTTTACGCTTAAGAAAGCTGAGTAGATTTTTTTTTTTTGAAGCTGTAGCAATCTGCAAGAAATTAATAGACTTGTGTGAGACCTCTGTCTTATGTGCCACTGACACAGCTCAGTCTGTGCTTAGCACAAAATTCGTTCCATCCATATGAGACTTCAGGGATCAGGCCCTGGGGGACCAAAAAGCTGGTCTGATTTTTTCTTGCAATTCTGTTGGTCAGTTTGATAAGGTACATCACCTTTTCCTTAAAAATGTTGCCTTCCCACAGCTGCAATTACAAAAATCTCAAATTACTATGAAAAGAGCTACATGACTGTATATGACATTGCAGGAAGAGATGGCCAAAACTGTTCACTGCAGGTGAAGAGAGGCCAATTTTTCCTAGCATATCATGAGCTGAAAGGGCTGACTTAAATAAAGGTTCCTTAGACAACCCTAGATATATGTTATCACACTGAAAAACAATAATTTAGCATGCACTCTGACAGAACAGTTGAAAGAGGTACTACAAAGATGGAGTTTAGGACCTGGGCCTTGAACCTGGCCTTGAACCTGGCCTTGAACCTTTAACCTTGATACCTGAGGAAATCCATAGCAAGGGACTGCTACCCAGGATGCTGGTGGGTTAAGTGCTGTACTCACTGAGAATTACTCAAATTCAAATATTTCAAATCCCCAAATTAATATTGTGTTTTTCTCTCTCCATGTAATAGAAAATTGTGTCTTCAGAATCTGACCAAGCACTTGTGAACAGCTGAGTATTGTTCATTATATATCCAACAGAAACATTGATTGGTATATCTAACCAGCTTTTTCAGGATGGGGAGAGAAGTGCATATTAGGCTGCATTTGTTTTATAACAAAATTCCAGACTCTAATCACAATGTTAAAAATACACATGGTCATTCCTGGGCTTTTTCAGTGAAGTAAGTTGCCTGAAGAAATCGTCTTGTCTTCTTCACTGTGTGGAAAAATTCCGTATTTCTGAGCAATAGTAGTAAGAAATACTGTGATTCAAAGGTCTATCTGAAGTCAACAAAAGCTTGCAGTTTATCCAACAGTGCCAGCAGTTCACTCGTGAACTGTTGGAAGCTGCTGTGATGACAAAACCAAAGCAAAGTCTTGCTACTCACTGAGTGCAGTGAGCAAGCTTAAAATAAACAGTACCCTGTCGCTTACTGCGCCTTAATCCTGAAAGCAAATATGCATGTGCTGGACTTCACAACCATGGACCTTCTGACTGATTTATGTAAGACAATTTTGTGGAAATGTTTTCAGATTTAAGACCCTGCATCTACTGTGGGTGAGCTGCAGGACCTACTTTGCTGATCAGCTGCTCTGTAGTAGAATTACTATTGATTGCTTACGTTGTTGGTGTGCTCACAATGTCCTAAAGGACATTTGCCTTAGAAGGCAAAGCCCCTCCTGCAAAGTGTAATGGTCTGAAAAGGTATGAAATGGGGGATGAAGGGTAAGGGAGGAAGGCAGATGAAACGTAAAAATAAAGTCTTCCTGTCTTCCAGCACCTGCTGTTCCTTTTTCCTCTGGCAAACTAGGGAAAGTATTGCAGAATGTTTCTGACTGTATGAGCAAATAACAATTTCAAGGTATGCAAGAAAAGACTCAGAGCCTCAGCTAAAAAAATACTCTCTGAAGGCATCATTACTATCTTAGAAAGAACAACAAAATTTTAACTCCCACTGATCTATACCTATTATACCTGTCGTCTTTTTTTTCTAGGTTTTCTACCCTTCCTCTTCCCACTCCTTATACTTCATTGCAGGGCTATGATTTACTTGCTTACTGAATCGTTCCTTTACTATCCATGCATTTGGCAAATATTATGTAAAATTATTCCTAGATTAAAGGACAACAAGAAGTAGAAATGTAGAGAAAAAAATAAAGTCTAAGTAAATCTTTGCATCTCATCCAACTCAGGCCCATGAATACAGCCTCTAAAAATAACCCACTCTTGATATATTGAACAGTTCCTTTTGCTTAAAATATAATAGATGCCAGTGAAAGGTGCAAGAAAGTGAACTTCTAATTGCTAAATCTGTCATATCCATGCATGTATGGAATCCCTCTACTCTGCAGCAGTGCAACATGAAGTAACATAGTAGGAATTTCCGGTGAATGAATGGACTTACAAGAATGGATGTGGGCAACTAATAGATGTATGATATGTCAGTTTGATTCTGATGAGAAAGCAGTATTTGCATGTCCAAGCAGAAGTACGAAAGGAACCACCAAGCTAAGCTTTCACAGAGAAGCAGCTAGACTGCTAGATGGAATCTAATCAATGCAAGCCTGCTTACAGGAAGGTTGGCATCAAAACACAACAGCTGAAGTGTAGCAGATGGCTAGATCTGAAGGAGATGTAAACAGAGGCTGAATAACTAAGCATTGCATTCTGCAGATGTCAAAGTTTCCAGGCTGTAAAAAGTTTAGTCTAAGCACTCTCCTGAAAGCTCTTTTTGTTTTTGGCTACCTAAGCCCTGAGCTCTATCCACACTCTCTCCATGTGATATCTTAAAGGCATCTGAATTGTCTGGTTTCCCAGCATGTGGTTGATGAGGAGTTGTCCCTGAAAGGCCAAAAAACGCAGAGGATTATCGTTTCCCTGCTTCTTGACCATGGATCCTGCCAGTAGGATGCTCTATGGATTTCATTCTCGGTAGCAAGAAGATATTGTAAAGGTGAGGAGAATACTAACATGGGTATGGTTGAAGACAGTGAAGCACAAGGATGGAGTGGTTGGTGTGGTTGACACGCCTAAGAGATGGGATGCCATCCAGAGGGACCTGGACAAGCTTGAGAATTGGGCCCATGGGAACTTCATGAGGTTCAGCAAGGCAATGCCTGGTATCAATCTAGACTGGGGGTTGAAGGGATTGAGAGCACTCTGCCAAGAAGGACTTAGGGATACTGGTGGGTGAAAAGTGTTTGGACACACACCAGCAATGTGTGCTTGCAGCCCAGAAGGCCAACCATGTCCTGAGCTGCATCAAAAGAAGCATGGCCAGCAGGTCAGGGGAAGCGGTTCTACCCCTCTACTCTGCTCTGGTGAGACCCCACCTAGGGTACCGTGTCTGGCTCTGGAGCCCTCGGCACAGGAAAGACATGGACTTGTTGGAGGAAGTCCAGAGGAGGGTCACAAAAATGATCAGACAGCAGAGCACCTCTCCTCTGAAAACAGGCTGAGAGACTTGAGGTTGTTGAGCCTGGACAAGAAAAGGCTCTGAGGAGACCTTATTGTGGCCTTTCGATACTTTAAGAGAGCTTATAAGAAAGATGGGGAAAGACTTTAGACTAGATAAGAAAGAAATTTTTTACAATGAGGGTGGTGAAACACTGGAACAGGTTGCCCAAAGAGGTGGGAGATGCCCCATCCCTGGAAACATTCTATGATAATTCCAATTTACTGCAGATTGTGGAAGTCAATGAAGTCTTTTAATACCCTTCTCCTTCCTCGCACGTTCCCAGCTTGTTTATAGGACCTGTGTATGAGGAAGGAGGTCTATACCTAGAGAATGGCAGAAATGCAGAAAGCAAGGCTGCGTGCAGGAGTTGATTGTCCACAAGGCAAACAGATTTCTCTGTAGTCCTCCAAAGAAATAAACAGGCTTGAAAGCTGTATGAGTCAACCCTGATCTGTTCCATGCATTTTCTGCTGCCTACTTCTTTTGTCATCTTCTCCCACTTGTGACTTGCACTTCTTTTCATATCACACTTCTACTTAGAACAGGCCACCACTTTGCAGTTACAAGCACCATTCATCTCTTTCAATCTTCCCTTAAAACACTCTACTATTGAAAAGAAAAATTGTGAGATCTCTTCACCAACAATAACTGGCCTGTGCATCACATTCTGAAAGCGAGATAGTGAGTTATTCATTCTCAATGTGCTCTGTAAAGGGTATGTACATACTTGATGCTGTATACACAGCAATACCTTCCAAAGTTGGGTCATTCAAACTGTTAAGGCAGATGTTTTGACTGAGATTCAAGGAAAGGAGAGCAAATGGCAGTGCAGAGGGGAACAATAGCTCATATGCTGAGCCACTACCTGGAAACAGGTACTAAGAAAAATCTATAGGGAGAATGTTGCTTCCCATTTACGAGTAGCGGAGAACGAGGTTCAATAGAAAAAATACTGTGAGAAAATGAATTCAAATTTAAAAGATTATTTTTAGTCCCTTGATTTCATCTTTAGTTAATTGCAATTGTTCTTGATGAGTAGATATTTCGCAAAGGATTTTTTGCCTCATTTCTACCTTGCTTTGTAGGAATTCCAACTTCATGTCTTCTTAATTTTGGGCTGCTGCCAGCAATAAGGCTTAATTAGCCTAATACGCCTGTCTCAAATCATCAGCAATGCCATGCTATGCCTTCTGCTATTGACTTTGTGAAAGGTCATCAAACAACACCCTACAGTTGTCTCCCCAGTTCCTGCTCAGCAGGAATCCTTCTCACCTCTGGAACAAGGATTTTTAGGTCTTCCTTTGAGCTCTTTTGTCCCTCTCATGGCATAAAGATGAAGTGTATTGAAGTTCCAATTGGATGCCTCCTGAAACTGAATGAATAAAGGATAATTCTAATAGTGACTTCTGCTGGTATAGATGATCTCAAACTATTCTATAGGGATTTTTATGATACCAAAAGAGATAGGCTTTACTAAAAGAACAAAAAAATGACCATGCTTCAGCTAGCATTCAGCTTGCAGTACTAATTAGAGTGATTTGTTTCGCTTTGGCAATAAAGATTTAGGTAATCAAATTCAATCTGAGACAGAATGTCATAGTAGAAAGAAACCATGAATGACATTGGACAGTTCGATGACTTTGCTGGTGAAATTACTATTAAAGCTGACAATTCAGCTCTGGCATGTGGAAAACACTCTGCCGTCGTCTGGGCCACAGATCACATGGGGAAATGAAAACCTACATCCATGAAAGTGTAATTGTATAGTGTATGCATACACTATATGGTTTTAAATTCAGATCCACATGTAAACTTTGCCAGTCATAAAGGTCTTTCTTTCAGCTGTCTAAGTATTTTTAAATGCTGAAGGTGATCAGAAGTAAAATTCAGATCCAAATTGAAATTGACACTTTTCAGTAAAATGTGTGTGTTCAAAATGAGGTCCAAGTTCACATCCATCTCTAGCTGAATCCCTTCTCTTCTTGAAAGGAGGAAGACTAATGAATTATATAATATTAAACAGAGAAAACCAATGACTGTTGATTAGGTTTGAAGTTCTGGCTGTTTTCCAACAACTTACTTGAAGCCTCTGGTCATTAAGAACCCCAGTACTTTTTCCTGCTTAACCTATTTCACCTCTTTCACCAAACATACCACGTCACTGAGACTTTTTCACTACCAGAAAGCCCAGGAGCTACACTGATGGACAGCAGCAGACTTGAGAGATCGGTTTCTCGGATGTGTCTAGGCCTAGTTTTGTCCTTTTGTACTCGCTAACTCCTCGCTATGCCTTCCACTGCATGCCTTTCACTGCGAGCTTTCTGTGGCTTCTGGCTGTGAATGAACACTTCAGCCTTTTGGTGCAAATTCTGTCTTTCTCAACCCCAAGGCACTCGTGTAGTGCCTCCTGAGGTGCTGCACACTCGGCTGAGGCCTGATGCAAGAGCCATGCTGTGCATGAACGCTACCAATGTGAGCTCTAGTTTTGTAGGAGTCCGCTTTTGTATGCACAGCCCAAACTTCCCCTTCATTCTGCTGCTACGGGGTGAACTCATCACCAGCCGATTGCTAGGCTTTTCCTTAGGGAGGGCGGTATTTCAAAAGTGCTTCCTATAGGTATATATTTATGTACATATAGAGATATATTTATGTACAAACACATCTGTATGTGTATGTTTAAATATATGTTACAGCTTGTTCAGATTCTTTTGAGGTAAATGCTGCCAACATACTGTTTTCTAAGCTTCAAGTGTGACTATTTGCCATATGCAAGGAAAATGTTACGGCTTTGTTTAATAAAACAAGGAAGAATTTCCAAGCTGGTCCAAAAAAATCTAGGATCTGACCCTGGCCAATATCAGATGCTTCAGAGAAAAATGTAAGGGATGCTACGGTATGTATTTCTGGAATAAACTCGTTAATTATACAGAGTAAACCAAACGTAGCTGCCACAGTTAGTGAGTGAATATTAACCATGCATTGTAAGAACACAAAACATGAGTGGAGTCAGCTGTTACTACCCTAAGTGGTGTATGGAGTTTGAGGAGGTCAACACGGTCTCTGGCTCACTCCAAACTTTCTGCTTCTGCCTCACGGAGACGTGTCATTTGCCTCAGTTTGGCAGCAGGGGCTGTACATCCCTATCACTAATTAAGCTGCGGGGTTGTTTGTCTCGGCGTGGTTGTGATACAGCTAGGTGTTTACAAATGAAGTGTACATATATATATTCCCCATATCCCGTTCTGCTGGTCTCTTACCCAATTCTTCTCCATGGTGTTTCTCAAACACACCAGTTGCTGCCTTTGCTTTCAGTTTCTGAAACTCTGCAGCAGGGAAGTTTCTATACGCTGACAACCAGATACCAATATGTAGAGTGTATAATGAACCTGGAAACATCCAGGAACTTATTCTCTGTTGGACAGCTTTGGTTTAATATCCCTTAAAGAAAAAGCGATGGTGTAAGGCTTAGCTCAGAAAATGGGGTTTCCACCCAGAGGCTCAGGAGCATCCTGGATTCACGTCTTTTCCTCAGTGGTTCATGTGAGTCTGTGGGGCTTTCTGTGAGCTTACAGTTTCACACCAGCTAGTGGGTCGCACCAGCCAAGCTTCAGTCTCTCACCTGCTCATCAGATGTGTCACATGCCACCCAAAAGTGAATTGGCACATTTTTACCAGGAATCCGCTCATAGTTGCTAATCTGCTTGATTTAACACTGCCCACAGTTACAGTTCATCACAGCACAACCCTACCATCAACTCAAAGACCAAGTGTGGGGTCAGGCAAAGGGGGTGGCGAGGAGCGACCCCAAACCTGTTTGCTCAACTCTTCCCCCTTCCCACACCTCCCGCACCTTTAGGGAGGGAAGGACAAAGTGAGGAGAACCCAGACACCCAAACCCTTTGATTTCCCTTAGGTCTGAAGTCACTCTGCTGATGAGTACCTCTGGGCACGTGTCCTGAAGAGGCAATACCGCCACAGCCAGTTTGGGTTGCAGAATGCTGAGTGGCACAGTTCTCCCAGGGGCTGCCAGAGGAGACGACAAACCAGCTGCTCTGCATGTTGTTCCTGCACCTAGGCACCCAGGCATCCGGCACCGCTGAACACACGCCATGCCAGGAAAGCACCTCTCAACTATTCAGAATTAATATTTTTGAATGAGTAGCTATGAATAACAACTTTTTTTACTGAAGAAATTAAAAAAAAAAAAAAAGGCAAATTAAAAGCGTGTGTCTGATTTAGAGAACAAAAACCCCACAAAACCTGAAAAGCATCTTTGTGAGATCTATTTAAATGTTTGGAGGCAATTCTGAGGCAAGCATCTAAATTTAGTCAAGTGATTCAAGAGTTACATTAGCCTACATGATACCAGCTCTAACTTGTCTGGCAGACAGCCAGAGCTGCGGGGCCAGATTGTGAGCTGCTAGAAAGAAGGCTTACTTGTCTTAAGGAAAGCAATGCTGGTTGCTTTTACTCTTTTACATGTATATCATATGACTAAAATATGTGGAGAAAGAACATAGCAAATAACTAATACCAAATGCTCTTAACGTCTGACTCACTGACATCCAAGTATTTTAAACACTCCACCACCAGCAGTGGGTTTAGCTGCAAACTTCATGTAAGGCAAGGAGGATGCTGTACAAAATAAGTACTCTACAGCACAGCAAAATTAAGAGACTTGCCCGCTATTTCTGAGAAAAGTGAATGTATGTTCTTTGGAACAGCAGAAGGGTATTCCAAGAACTTAAGTATATTAGAAGTTAAGTCAAAGATCTCTCCAGAAATGTTTAGTCACAGTGCAAACTTCCGAAGTGACAATTCATTGATGCCTTCCTTTTGACCTATTCTTCTTCCTTATAAATTAGTATCTTGAGTGGAATTGTGGACTGCTGAAATAGCTCTTTCTGATCAACAAAACGAAACTTGCAGGGCTTTCTGAAATCTTCCTCCATTCACTTCAGCTGTAATCAGATTTTTCAGCCTTTCCAAGACACTGGAAGTCTCAGCACAAATCTTAGGTCTAGTCCTGAACCAACAAATCCTTTCAAAAGCAGGCAGAAAGGATTTTCCTTAGCATAACCCCAGTCTTTTTGGTGAGATGCATCAGGAGTATCAGTGCTAGGAAAAGGCTGCAGCAGTCCTAGTTCTGGCCTTTCTGTAAAGGTGTGAGTGGTGCTGGGAAGACCCGGACATGTGGCAGAGCTGGCTCCCAGGCTCTGGAGTGACTTTAGCACAGGGTGGACTTCATGGCAGACTGCTGTGCCCACTGTTATACCAAGGCAGTTATCTGCTAGACAAGCCATTAGCATTTCTAATTCCAGGACACTTTATCCAGACCCTAGGTACCTTACCCTATTACGTTATTAATTTCTGTCCCAGCTGTGGACACTTTCACATACCGGAGACTACGCTGTTTTGTAATTGCTTTATTAAAAGTGCAGATGAAAATCAGTTAGAGCTGTACTACTGGCAGCAAATGAATTTCACTTACAAGCTATTACAGTTACCAACCCCAAATTATCCTTATCCCAGCTGGAGTGGTGCCTCAGTCAGCAATTCACCTTTTAAAATGTTCTTTGTGTGAATAACGCAGAGAAAAAAGAACCTAATTGGCCTTTGTTGTAATTTTTACTGGTGCATTTCCAGTGAATCTTTTTGCTTAACATTATGACAGAGTAACTCAAAAGCTCTATGTAAATCAAAGTAACCACTTGGATTAACATCACTGCCATGGAAAATGGAGATAAACCCTCAGGGTGGAGTTTCAGCCCTTGGCTCATGTAGAATCTGATGCAAACATTGAGAAAAAATAGTGCATTTCCTAAATTTTTGACAAGTTTTCAACTTTGACTAGGGCAGCTGTGGTCACATCTCTGGTGTGGGATTCTGGATGCCTTGGTGCAGGGGAGCACTGGTGAGTGCTGTGAGATACCCCAAGCACATGAACAGCATTCCAAAAATGCCTCATATCCCTTGCTCTGCCGGTATGTTTTCCCCATTGCTTCAGGCCTACCTGTTCTTGCCAGTCTTTCTACCCAGGTGAGTTATCCAGAGGCTGCACAAACCCTACTCTGGATCGATCATGGAGGCTTTTTGTATCAGGAAGGCCATTTGGGTCCGAGGAAGCTAAGAAATGCTGTCCTGAGCCACCAGCAGTGCAGAAGACAGCTCCGTTCCTCCCTCTTCTGCACGGGTACGGCGAGGTGTAAATCTCAGTTCCCTGTGGCTCTCACCAGTGCTGGCTGCAGAAAATGTAGAGGGGCTTAAATTTCCAGCAGGTGCTCAGGGTACTCAGCACATCACGAGCTGTTGGAAACTTGAAGGTTCAGTCGCTAACACAGGACTTCCAGGCACATGCTTTTTTTTTTTTGCTTGCAGAGGTGAGAATAATTTAAAGAGCAAGAAGTGCAAAAGGGAGGAGGTTGTGGTTCAGGGACACTTCATACTTCAGCCTGTTGGAAGCCATTTTCTACCAACATCAGAGTGAAAGGCTTCAGGGGTGCTTGGATTTTGCAGGGTCTGCGTCACACTGAGGTAGGGAATAGCTACAGGAGACACCACATCACCCTTTTTATTACTTGTAGGACTTCAGTGGCAAAGCATCTCATTCACAGAACGGGACAGCTGTAGAGGGAACAAAAAGGGGGCCAAAAGGCCTAGTAGCTTGCATTTAGCTGAGAAACCAACTAATAAGTTTGCTTTCTTTGGAAGGGACCATGTATTCCTGGCAAGACTCTCCGCACTCGGGGTGAAGCATGCCGTCAGTAGCTCTGCTCTGTGCAGCAGTGATAGAAGAGGGGCTTGCAATGTGGAAGTGCATCTGTCTGAGCTGTCCAAGAAAAATCACCCTTCAGGGAGATTTAGTGTATGAGACTGACCAAATATAGCCACAGTTTGGGAGCAGATTTTCATTTCCCTGAAATGTGGTCATTTCAAGATCATTTTATTCCTTCGTTAAATGTGTTATGTTCTATTTGTTTGTTCTTTGCTTTTTTTCAGTTTAGATCTGCTCTTACAATGAGGTTATTCTTAAAATGATGGCATTATGTGGCCCATGGCTACTCATTTCCATATTTAATTATTCAGTTTGCAACTAGATACATAGGCTTTCTTTCTGCATAATCTTATCCTATAAATTTCAGAACAATCAGCATTCATGGCCTGTCTGATCTTTGGAGCTCTTTGAGCTACACCAGTTAAGATATACCAACTTCTGGCATGCCAGAGAGCTGTGTAGCTAACATCTCACTCATTTGCTTTTGACTCCTCAGCCCAACTGTGTGTTTACAGTTTTGAGAAGAGACACTCCTTGGAACAATCTCAAAGTCATCCTTCTAACACCCTAGCAACCCATTTTAACCACTCCACCACTGTACTCCTATGTTTTCCTGTTATCACTCAGCTTAATGTGGCATTTTAAAACCACTGTTTGCTTATATACCAATACATTTTTGTGAAATATTATTTTGCAAAATGTCAAAGCCATGCTGTTGGCAAGAACCTGAAAATGAGATGCTTATTTAGCTACTTAGCTGCAGGTATTTTTGATGCCTTGACAGCAATCCTTCTCTCCATATAATGAATCCAAAGAGCAGAGAGAGGAGCTCTGACCTTACTTATTAGAGCCCTGTTTTAGAAGTATTAACTGTATTTTTCTGTCACCTGTGATAGGATTCCATGTTACCCTGCCTAAATATTGATATTAGGAGGAGAGAACAGGAGACTGGGTACTTTTAGCTCCTTTTCATCCTTTTATCTATCTCAAAACTACTCTGTCTGTGTTCTGTAGCACTTCTGAACAGCTGTTTTACTCCAAGTTGTAGAATAACAGGCCAGGTCGACAATGTAAGGAGGTTTTGCACTGCCAAGAGTATAAACTGCAAGAGTTGGAACTCCTCCCTTTATGCAAAGATGGGCAGGAACCAAAATCGTAAGAGCAACATGGTTTCACCCCAATATCATTAGCATGTACCTCTTCTGGCTCCACAAGATTCCATTCTCCTGAATAGTGTTTGCTATCATTGGAAAGGGGTTACTGCTGGAACCAGCTTTGTCTCTTAAGAAACCCACACATTTCAAGCGTAAGAGTTTGGTTTTTTTTCAGAGACACTGGCTACAAGATTTTAGGGAACCATTATTTTCCTTACAGCAGAAAGAGGATCTATCAGTTGTCTCCTCCCAGGCCAGGACCATTTCTTGAGCGCATGAAGGTCTTGACCAGTAGCAGCCAGCACTAACACTTCCCAAGGTGTCCAGTTGGGAACAGGGTCTCATGAGGCTTCTGTGTTGACTCATGGAGAACCCAATTTATTTTTTTCCTATTCATGGCAGTTTTGCAGAGGTGCATAAAACTAACAAGTGGTTATTTTTTTAATGAAATGAAGTGTTTGTGATAAGGAAGACACAAAAGAACGGGTCTGTCCCCAAAACCGGTGGCAATCTTACAAAATAAGTTTCATAACGGAGTTGCCCTTTGTTGGTCCAGTAGAAAATAATTTTGGGGGGCACACTGTTCCACTTAACATTCTGAGGCCAGCTGAGTTGGACTGTGCTTGCCATTATACTGGAGAAGATGCATACAATTAAAGGACAGGGAGAAAAAATAAAATTTGGTTTTTTCCCTTCTGATGTGCTGATATTTGTATGAAAGTCTTCCAGTTCAGTGCTCAGTATCTTTCCACAATCTGCACATCTGTATCTGAAAGAGTAACTGGAATGATGACATCCTGTTGTACCTAAAATAGACTGGGCTACCAAGGGGAGGTGTCATGAAATGACATTTAGTAAAAACTATTCACTCTTCCACAGCCCTGTTCCCTGCCGTGTCCTTCATGCCAGTTATTGATCAGATCTTCACTCGATGCAAAAAGCCACTCTTTGAGCCTGTGCTTTAAATGTAATAATAAATAGGTCATTGATCAACTGGAAGTATGACAGGCAGCTCCTCCGGTCAGGTCCTGATGTACTGTAAATCTTGAGGGAGGAGAGCGAGCGATGAATCAGTGATGTGAAAAGAAATAAAGCCCACAGGTTTTAGTCTTTTGGGAGGACTTTTCTCGGCAACATAGTTAGTAGCATTACCCTCAGCAAGTCGACGGCTATGCAAATTTACAAGAGAAGCTTTTTGGGTTTCCAAAAAAAGAAGAAGAAGAAACAAACGTGTAAGATGAAATTCACTTACCCAACTGCAGTACCTAGGGAATTTTTTACTTTGCAGGCAACTAACTTATATGGGCTACTCCTACTCATTGTTCTCTACATTTAGATATAATATATATAATTAAGCACCATATAATTATGCAGTTTTACATGCATCGGTTTCCACTGTCTTCTGGCAGCACTTCCTTAAGAGCCCTTATCCCCAGGTTGGTCCATGGCTGCCCACTCCATCCTGGCCTCCAAGCAAAGCAGCTGTCGGCAGAAGCACACATCCCTCGGCAGGCTCTGGGGAAGCCCCAGGGTTCCTCAGCTCCAGCAGTGCTGCGTAGGACAGTCCTGGAAGCAGTCCTGCCATCCTACGCACCTCGCTGTCCCAATCTACCCGTTGCCCACAAGCAGCACAAACATCCTCTTCCTCTGTTTTCCCATGCCCTTGGACTTTCCAAGGAAAAATTGCAGCACATAGAAGCCTTTCATTAGCTGGTTTGCACCATTAGTGACATGTAAGGAAGGATGGTGCTTATACCACAGAGCAGGTCCCTGTCAGAATCTCACTGGGCAAAGAACAGGGATGTGGCTTTGACTGAGCCAGAGCTTGCCTTATCCCAACCATGCTGAGTAGCCAGTATTCCCTCTTCCCTTACCCCCAATGGATTTTTTTCTCCAAAATTGCTCACTATGTGCCATGGCTGGTATTGCTAGGTGTCAAATCTACTCATCAATCAGTTCAGAGAGCAGAACAATGTTGGCTCAGCACTGTGCGCTGTAACACCCAGCAGCTTTTACACGCTCGTGTTTGATGCGATTTTTTCCTTAAGCGTGGAAAATCTGCAATTTCTGCCGCTGCCTCCTCACTGCCTCCCACTTTCCCGCCCAGTAAAAGCTACCTCAGCCACTTGCATAATTTTTTTTCAGGCACTAACACTGCCCACAGTCAGTCTACATCAACATATCGGTGTGCAAAAAGAGAAAATGAAACAACTGGCATTTATTTAGCTATTTTTGATTTACAGCTATGCTCCATGGACCTCATCATCACCCACGCATCTCTAGCCTTGCTGTCTCTCGTGTCTGCATCTCTGGTGCCCTGACAGCTCCAGCCCTTCACTCTCTCTGCCTGTAGCTGCAGCAGCCTGAGCTAAGCGGGGGCTACTTACAGAGGTTTATGGGGGAAAATTATGCATGTGAATTAACTCAGGTAATATTGACTAGCTTTAAGTCAAAGCTATGGTGTTTATTTTTTATCAGAATTATACAAAATATGCATACATTCAACAAATATAGAGAGAGACCTGTAAAATATTATCAGATTCCCCACTGCCCTGCTATTTGTATAATATACTTTCAGACTTGAAGCGATATTAAATATTGCCAAAGTATAAGTGTCACTGTCAATGAACAACCTTAGATTGATTCTGTCATGCTTCATTTTTAGTTTTAGGAATTTTATTTGACTTTTAATCAAACAAGTAGGAAAATCGAAGGATTCTGAAAAATAACATATTTGCATGTGTGTTTAAAGAGCTATTTTACATAACAAGTTAATTAATGAAAAACTTTAGTCCAGTCTTTTTCTCCAGGGCTTGCTTCCTTCATGCCTTCCTTTGCCTCTTTCATTCATTCTCTCTCCCACTTTCTTTCTTCTTTTATTTGAAACATCAACACTTGTACCTGATCTTGACATCCAATTTATCAAAGCTGGAAAATGCAGCAGCAAATGTGGCAGAGCTGAATGTTTGATACCATCAGCAACTCTTAGCTAACGATTACCTAAATGCTACAGGCATGAAAATGATGCTCTAAATTACATTAAATGAAACAGCATACTGGAAAATGACCAAGATTACTCAGCAGTTTCATCTTAGGAAATCCTCCTATTGCTAGAATAGAAAAAGCCTTTACTAGTCCCTGTCCAGCATGGATACAGAACACAAGGATACAGAACAACAGCATATTTCCTTAGCTGAATTCATCCACTGTCTACTTGGACAGAGAACGGTATCACAAGTACATTCAGGACTTAAATCAGAAAATCAGCTCTATGTACAATTCTACAAGGGCTATATAGAATTTTAAGAATAAGCATCCCAAACCCAGTCACAAGGTCTGGAATTTCCTCATTCAGAATCCCATGTGAGGTCTCAAGGGGACTGAGGTACCTAAATGCTTTTTTGGATACCTATTCAATGGCTGCATAGCTGCAGGGAGGAGCACTCCAACCCCAAGATATACCAAAGACCTGGATTTGCACCCATCCCACTGTCCCTTTCAGGCAGCCTGGATGGGAGTGAGCAGAGACTGACACAGCACAGAGGAGCTTCCACTGCCCAGGCAGGTAAGAAACTGAGCAGGGCCAGCTTCTTTCACATGGCCCAGGGATTTGCTCTTAAGTGCACCTGAAAGCATTTAAGGGTGGAAACAGGTAAATAGGCCTGTGGTTTTCTCCTCTTGTTGTAACTCACTGGGTTACTCACAAGGTCTCTATCTCTGTAGGTTTCTGGAAGTTTTTAGGTATGATTCTGTGAACTTTAGTTTTGAGGTTTCTCCTGGGACAATTTGTGGCGAAAGAAAATGAAATTCCGTGCATCATCTCCAGGCTCTGCTGGAAGAGAGATCTTCCCTCAAAGGTAGCTCAAGAATTATTGTTTGTTTTGTATGTCATCTGCTACAGCCAAGTATTAAATTATCTTTGACAAATCCTTTGTTCTGAACCTGTTGCAAGGTTACCAGAGTGGATTTCCCCTACTCATAGCAAGTTTGGAACTAAAATCCCCCCAAAATTACAGAAAATGTAGATTTCAGTAACTGATAGAAAGCATAAGGAAATGGGGAATTTGCCTAATTTTGGATAATTTAAACTAGTGTTCATCAACTCACTTTAATTGTAAGGAATGCTGAAGAAAGAGCAATTTATGAGAAGACTAGATGTTGCTTCCAGCAACATTTGTTAATGAGTTTACTAAAATAGACACCACTTTACATTTTTGTATAAAATACAGCTTAAAATATACAAAGCATATTGAATATTGACTTTCTGTGGAAAGACTACGTGCTGAGAATATATTCTAAAAAGATAAGTATGTATATGTACATAAGTATATATTGCATTTTTATATATATCTGCAATAACAAATTTTTCTGCAGAAACTGTTTTCTACTCTCTACTGTTTACAGTCAAAAAGCAGCAATGTCCTACAAGGTTTGTCTTTGAGTAGAATATTTGAAGTAAAGCTATTACTGAATAGTATTGTTGAGTGAACATGGTTGAAGAAAAGCGTTTCTGATCTTCTTTGTGTGGAGTATTTTTGCAACATGCTAGCCATTATTAACAGAAATGGGCCTAACTGATCTTATTTAGAACTTGGGTTAAGTGCTGAAATCTTTGGGCTGTGTGTGGGGAGTTGGAAACAGAGAGAGTAAACAGCACTGATGTTTGGTAAACATGGCTTTGAGTTTGTCCTTGTGGTTGTCCTTAAAGACTGGAAGCCCAAATCCTGCAGTAAGGTGCCTCTGACACTCACAAAACACTTTGCCCTCTGGGCTCTTGCAAGGTGTGCCTGAGGTTACCGATCATCATGACACCAGTTCCGCTCTCAATTCAACAAGATTCACAAAATTTATGTTTCCTCACCCAGGCAGAGGGCCTAATCCAGTAGACAAGTTCCAACTATGATTAATGCCTTACAAAAAAAGGCAGCAGCACTGGCAAGTGTACCTTCCTTTACTCGGTGTATAGGAGTTAATGTATAAATGAGAATTTAAAAAGTAAACAAATTTTTACTAAGACTACTTGTACATAGCCATAGCAAACGAAGGGCAATATTAATTGCCTAAAATACTAAGTAGGTGATACAGAAATAACTTAGCTGGGAAAGGAATTAGTTAGTAAATCAAAACATAATAGGAGCTAAATAAAGCCAGGAAACCTCATCCCCTTGAGAATAATGAGAGAATGAATTCAGAATGCATTTGCCAGGCTATTGGGAGAGCGGGAAACAAAAGTCTGCGGCCTAAAATACGAGGTTAAGCCATTTCTATTTACATGGATTTTTGGCATATCTGATAGAAGTAGGGCCTCTGTTTTGTAACACGATTAGCTGATGTGGATCTGGCTGCACCTGTGTGGCATCACTGTGATAAGTGGGATCCAAGTGGATGACTAGTTGTGGCAGTGGATGTGGTTTCCAGACTGGGCTGTGAGGTGGTCAGTTGGCCAAAAGGCTGTGTACATATATGCCCATGAGCAATCCTGCTCCGTTCACCATATTGTAAGCGCAGCCATATTACTTGCAAAATTTCCCTACTCTCTATCAAAACTAAAGGAAAATAAATATTAGAGGTCCCAAAATTAATATAAGAAGGAGTGAGAAATGCATTACTTATGTAGCTGTACAAATTGGGGTATGCTGGGTAATTATATATGATAAATGGTATGACAGTCTGGAAGAAAATAAAATCTGTTTCAGAGGAAAATTAAACATTGAGTAAAAAATTTAACTTTTCCATGGAAATTAAGGAAAGCAGACGAGGAGAAAGCAAGAATAGTTTCAGCCTTACCAATGCTCATCTACTTGGTGTTGAGAGTCTTTCAATAAGATGCCACAATTAAAAAGTCCTTCAGAACAAACTGATGCTAGTTTGCTTATTACACAGTTGGTGACGTCTGCTGAATAACTTCATTTGCCATAGCATCTTATTCCCCACTTGAAATTCTGAGTGATGGACGCAATTAAAACTGGAAGAGAGAAAAAGAAAAAATCCTCATGTTTCAATCAAGTAATCAGAAATCCACCTGAAAAGTAGATGTTGCTTAGTTGTTTGTCAGTTTAGCACAACTACGTAAATGATTTTATTTACAACCTGAGGCTTTCCTAATGACTTTTAATATTTGTGTTAGTTTTGCTTAATGAAAATACCAAAATAGAGGGATTTTTTTTTTAATGTCACATGTTGCACTGAGCACACCTACAATATTTTAGGAAAGTTGGGGCTGTCATTAATGTCATCTAGACAAAAAGCAGGAGGATGGCATTATTTTGTTACTGTGAAATGTTACTAAATGTACCTTGTGGATTCATATAACCGTAGGATGATATGTCTGCTGATGACTCATGCTGACTCACCCACCGAGCCAGAATTTACTGAGCCGCCTTCTATGCCCACACACAGTGATATGATTTCCAGTCTGAGTGAATTCTTTAAAATTTAATTTAGTAGGCTTTAACTACAGAGACAGATACACTTCTTCAATGACTGCCTTTATTTGTATTTATATCATATTAAATGTGTGTTCAGATTATATTTTGCAGAATCCATTGAAATCAATTTTTAAAATAATGTCGATAAGTGCAACTGTATTGTCCAAATACAAAGGTCTTCCTGAAAACACTGCAGATATATAGAAGCAGTGATAATTTACTGATGCCATGGACCTAAAGGCTGAATGCATAATCACTGCCTTCTTGCTAATGCATCAGCAGCAGTTCATGTGGGCCTCAACTGCAATAAGTCTCTAGGCTTAGGCACTGAATAATTAATAAAAAGACAAACTGACCTGATTCTGTTTTTAAGTCTGAAAATCATATATTACCCCCTGAAGTCAATAGAACTAAATGGTATAAAACTAGGTGTGAAAGCAATTCTTTAAATGCTATTACAAATATCTTCAGACTGATTTTGCATTTTCTGAAATAAATAGGAGTTGTATGGCAGACTTTAATAGGAACATGATCAGACCAATACTTTGTCTTTCTCAGGGTTCTGGTCAAAATCTGATGTGATGTAGCAGCCTGAAAAGTAATTCTTGTTACAGCACAAACTGCAGTGACTGAAGAGAGTGTGATTCTCTCTTGGAAACAAACGCTTCTCTTTAATCTTGTACTCTTGGATACAGACTCATATATTTGTTAAATCAGGATTTATGATAGTCTCATCCTCACTCCAGGATTCTTTCCCCTCCACACAAAGATTTAGGGAGAGAAAAAAATATTTTGCTTTGACTGCTCCTGCATGATCTGCTTTTTAAACTCTTCTGACAAATGACTAATGAATGTTCAAGCAACAGAAAATGAGATGCACGTATCTCCCCCCAAAAGAAACACAATCAAATGCTTCAGTAAATTGATTGAGGTCTCCAGACTCTCCACCTTTCCAATATTCTGAATGAACAGTTGATGCCCCCAAGCCACATACCCTTCCCTCTTTCTCCGGGAATTTATGTAATTTCTAAAAAGTATGCCAGCTTTGACAGTGTTTTGGGGCTGTGTGTTTTACTTCTCTTGCTCCTGCAGTCATGCATGATTCCTAATCTGCACAAGTTCATCCATGATTCTGTCTTCTCATCTCCGGGATTCACTAAATTGCCTTGTCCTCTAAATCTGAAAGTGCTGGATGAGTGGACACTTCATCCCTTGTGGCTTCTGCTTCGCTGACTTCCTTGTACGTTGGGTGTACAGTTCTTTGTTTTGCTTTTGCAAAATAAAAATCCCAGACTTTCAGTCTTTAGTCACACCTTCCTGCTCGCATCATTGTTCACACAGGGTTTTCTTGTAATTCTGTCACTAGAATTCTGAAGTTGTTGGTTTTGTGGTTTGTGTTAAATGTGCTTGAAAATAGAGTATAACTTCTTCTTTTTTTTGTTACTTCAACCCTCAGCAGTCACTAAGATTCCGTATGTAATGGGGCATGATACAAGGAGAACCACACAGCTGTAATGGGACATGTATTTCAACTTCTATTCAAACCTGCCCATTAACGTTCCTTCTCTTGCCGTTGGACTACCAGTCACAGTCTACATTTTATCTGAGACCATCCATGATTTCTGCCAAACAGGCACGCACAAAGGACTCTGCTCTGCTGAACTCCTGTCAGATGCTCTGGAGCAGAGGTGCCCACTGGTGAGAGGCTACACCTTTCTCTAGTGACAGGAGAGGGCCATATACTGCAGTCCATCCTTTGTTGCAGGACACAGCAATTTCCTGGAAGTGCCATAATTACTGAATATATGCAACAGGTTGCTTGCAGAAAGTTTCCCATGCTGAAGAGATGAGTCCCCAAGAAAAACAGCAGCTGAGAGTAGATTAGTATCGCCATGTAATTTAAACAGCTCACTGTTGGTCTCTTCCTTTCCAAGCAGTGCCACAGACCTGTGAGGAGAAAAGAGTGATCACTGGGTTAATTGTTCTGACAGTAGCTCATTTCTAAAAGCCTTCTTTCTCAAGGGGCTGTAGTCCTTCCTGTGTTTTATTGCTGGGCAGGGAAAAGGCCTCTGGAAGGAATGGTGGTAGGAAGTAGGCTACTGCCACTACCAGAGCAAGTCATCTTGCCTACAGCCTATTCCGGAGGGTCACAGACTGAATAAATAAACCTGGAAGTCATAGCCACTGGAGACTGCATGCCCCTGCTCTTTCTGATGTCTCTGCGAATACTGTATTCTCCTTTTTCACTCCTGATTTGCAAAAAAAATATAATGATAATGTAATAGCAATGTGCTATTAATTGAAAAAAACTAACATTTTTTTTCAAGGACTGAAAATTCCCAAGCCCCATCTAGCAATGCAAATAAGCAGTTTACGATGTTTCAGCTAATACTGAGCTATCTTAGATAAACAGACACGATTGCAAAGCCTGTATCCGAAGGTCCACCTCTAGCTGTGTAAACTGGCACTGAGGTTTTCTGTATCTCTACAGCTTATGCGCTGCTGGCATGCCGTCTTAAGCATCCAACTGTGATATGACAGTGCCAGCACTGTTTGGCATTGTTCACTATGTACTTACCTTTGCACTTATTACACTTCACCTGTGGAGCCTCTCTCTCTTTTTTTTTTTTCTGAAGACTTTATAAAAAGCTGAGCTTGATACCATTCAAGAGCTTTGCACAGCGGTGTTCTCCAGTGTCTGTTGTCGTTCTTTCTTTTCCAGCTTTTGGAATTTTGCTGTTCTTACACCCTTCTGCAATGGAACGTAATATTTACGTTTCCTGAATCTTTTTCTAGATGTAAGATACTCACTTGGCTTATCCTGGCAGTCACGCACTCTGCAGTTCCCTGCAGGACTCTCAATGGACTATCCTGGAGTTCCAACTATTCTTCTGCTTCACCCCTCCTTCCCTGCGACAGGTTGCATCCTCAGTAGTGGTAGAACACTGTGTAACCTCCAAAAGATTTAATCTCAGTTGAGCACCTGCAATTGTGCTATCATCTCATGTGTTCAATAAATGGCCCACTGGAAAGACTGTGTAACACTGACTCTTACTATTTGTTAAGAAATTCCTTTGTTTCTCAAATTTCTCCCAGTTTGTGGGTATCCTAGAGGTATGTGTGCCAACTCATTCATTTTGACTTATGTTTCTTTAGAAATAATATGCCTTGTGATTGACACAGTTATTTGAAATTGCTGTTGCTGCCAAGCAAAGTTAAATAAGGAAAAAAAGATTATATTAGCAAAGCAAGGGTTAAGTTTCTGATTACAAAATAGAAAGAAATTTGAACACACACAAAAAAAGCACAGAAACAAGAAAATCCAATTTCAATATGTACCTTGCACCGGCAGTCACTCACAGCTTGCCTCTGGGAGCCAAGGAGCCAGTACAACTGCACTTCAGGACATATTTCTCAGTTGGCTTTTGCCTGCCTCCGCTCAAAGTGTGAGAAATTTCTCTACTGTAAGGGAGGATAATCCTCAGAACATCTCTTTGGACCACCTCCCTTCCCTTACTTCCTTCAATTTTGAGAAAATTCAAATATATTTTGTGGTAGTTTTGATCAACCTGAGCAATTTAGATGAATGCAAGTGAGATCTGTTTACACTTGTCTCAAACTGAATTGTCTCTGATATGCAGTGATCCTTTGAGATACTGATTTCCAAACTTAGATTTACCTTCCTGCTTTAAAAGTCAGTTGAATTATAATTTGATTTGGATCTCCGTTCCCCAGACAGCATAACTTCTATTATGAGCATATTTTTTTTCCATGGCTTTTTAAGATCTTATAAATTACATATAATAAAACTATCATCAAACTGTACATCAGACCCTAACCTCGCAGCTTGTGAAAGATGGATTACTTTATTCATGGGCTTCGCACATGAGATGTCACTAATAATGATCAGTTTAGGGTTTGGAGCATTTTCTCAAATAATTTTCATTCCTCTTACTTCCTCGCTTTATCATATCAGAGGTTTTACAACTATCATAGTAACTTCCAAGTCTAAATCCCTTAGCTGTAGTTAATTATAGATATCCCCGCAGTTTCTCTCAGAGTTATTTATTCCAGAGTTTCTTGATAGCGAGCAGGCTAATCAGAGGTCTTCTGGGGGCCCTTTCGCTTCCAGAAACACTGCTTTTAAAACGTCAAGTCCTATCACGAAGACTTTGCTGGTTTTGTTTCAATTTTGTACTGCAGAGTGTAAAATTCATGAAACTGCTTATTTCCCTGAAGTTGAACATTCACGTGTAATATCCAGTGTCCTCTTGACACTAGCTTTAGATTATCTTAAAATTAGAAAACCTTTTCTAATCATTTGAAATATGCTTATTTAGTTGGGTAACAGGTAGCCTGTTTAAAAGGTATGCTTTACGCATTTCACCAACTTAGTAGTGTTCCTGTTGGCAAAAAGGACCTTTGCAAAATGCTTATTTTTACTGGCAGTCCTTTGGCGGAGTGTGTGAAGAGAGTTCCTAACATTCGTTGTGCAGAGAGATGACATGTCTATTCTTATTCTATATTTTCTCATGGACAACAGCAACTACTAATTTACTTTTGTTTCAAAAACACCCCTAGATTTTATTTTTTCTTTGAGGAGGGGGTCAATCCTCTACTTCTTACCTGGCTCGTATTCTTAGCAAGCTGAGTGGCACTCTGGCTTGAGCAGAGCTGGACCCAAAGGCTGTGCCCATGATGTGAGTTTCTCTTTGCTGAAACAGGAGGGAGTCAGAGCGCTCGGTAACTCCAAGGAAGTACACTGCATACTTAATGTTGACACTATTATTATGGTTGGCATATTTTGATCATCTCGTTTTCTCTTTGATACTGATGTACAGTAAAGTGTGAACATTATCTTTAAGCTGCAATCTGATCTTACTGAGCTTTAAGTGCGGTGAAGGGCAGTGGATTTTCTCCTCAGCAACAACACGAACAGCAGGAGCTCTGGAAATTGTAGTGGCAACAGCAGCTTCTGTTGTGACAGTTCTCTTTTAGGTCACCATGGTGAGAATGTATCTGAGTGGGGTGGATGGTTGTTGGGTTTTTTTCTGCCCAGACACTAATATAATTTCCAGAAGCCAGAAGAATAGCTTATATAAATTAATACTCTTGTCATGAATAATATCCCTGTGGATATGCTAGTAAGAAATACACACATTTTCTTTTTTAGGAAAGATTTAATAACTAGACAAAGGAGGATTTAACAATACTTTCAAAACTAAATGCAGTGTATTTACCTTAAAACAGTTGTTCTATCTGTTGGTATACAATTTGGGAAAAATACCAACTGTTAATTGAAGAAACCTTAATAAATAACAACATGGAACCTGGCCTACATTCTGCTTTGCTTTTCTTTGTGAAGATTCATTACATGCTTATATGTTTTAACATTAAAAATGTTGATTTTTTGAACTGTGGATACTGCAAGACAACGCAGGGCATGTACTTGGATTTAGCATGCAGAAGGCTGTGCTCTTTGCTCACAGCTCAAAATTGAAATGGCTGCAATGTGACAAAGTGTCTGCAATGGGCCGCTTAGATGGTCAGGGATAGGACCTATCAAGCCACCCTACAGAAATGCAGAAAAAGAAGAATTAAATCTTTTTTGTAGCAACTTAGTGAGGGGCTCCACTTGGAGTCGGTGTTATCCCTCTTGCCAATCATGCTTATTAGCTTTACCTCCCAGCCAGCTGGCGGGCAGCCTGCTCATCTTACCCCATGGGTTTGCTGTTGGCGACTCTCTTTAACTGAGTCACCACCGAGTGTTCCCATTAGCAAGTTCACACACAACCAGTCACGTCTGCAGCGCTGGCCTGATGGGCCACTTCTTCTGGGGTTGTGCACCACTGGGACAGGTACCGGAGAGCACTGCTTCATCTTGACACGATTTTAGAGAAACAGAGACTCTTCTCTTGCTGTGGGCTGACTTTTCCAGCTTTGTTTGATTTCTTGCCACCTTTCCTTTATACTTAAACTGGTATTAATCAGTTGCATCCATCTATAAATTACTCAATAGCCCTGCTGCAGTTCAGTTCTCTAGGAAAAGGTTCAGTGAGCTGCAGGTCACACATGAAGTTTCTGTCAGAGGAAGACATTTTTCCCTCTCAGTCTTTAAAATAATAATAACAATAATAATCTTCTCAAGACCTGCTTTGCTCATCATCAATGTTTCAAGTGTGCGTTACAGCAACCCTTCACACTGTGCACAGTTCGGTTGCTGGTGTTTTTCCCCTCAGAAGGATGATGAGTCACATCGATTCCAGTTTAACAGCTCAGCTGATCTTAACAGACTGCCCTCACCAGAAACATCCTCGAATAATACAAACCACTCACAGAGATCAAATTGCTTCTGCCGGATGTATTGCCCCACTCTAGACAGCTTCTCTTACCCATGGGTAGATGAGCACAGCGTATACTACAAGCCCACTCTCTCACTGGGGCTCTCAAGCTGTTGTTCTCCCTGAACAATGGGGAGAAAAAGAGACGATGGTGAATGGAAATATGGGAAAGTATTTTTAAAGTGTCACTGATTTTGTGAAGTGACCTTTGCCACTCTCCCAGGCAATTACTTCTCATAGTTATGGCAAGGAAGGGTAAAATAGTGAATTGACAGCAATGATGATGCCATATGAATTAGGAAAATATCACAAAGATTAAGTAGGAAGCTGTTAACTCGTCATTAGATTACTATTAGAGACATACTTAGGGGAGAAGTGTAAGTGGGCAGGAAAAGGTAGCAATGGAATTGCATCAACAGTAATATATCTTCATTAATACCTGCATATCTTGTTAATAGCAATGATAGTCTCTTCAGACTTTTTTTTTCTTTTTGAATCTCACGCTTAGTTTTGAGTTTTTGCTAGAATGGTCTGTACTGTATAATATTGTATCTATACAGTGTTTGAAAATTGAGAGGATATTGTTACCAGAAGTCATCTGTTTTATGGAGCTTAAAAGTAAGCTTGCTATCCAAACTTGATTGACTTCTTCAATAACTTAAGCTTAAAAGATGATAAGGACTTAAGTACTTTACAGTTGATTATGCTTAAGCTTTTGAACTCTCTTAAAGCATTTTAAGCTCTCTTAAAACATTCTAAGCTCTCTTAAAATACTTCAGTCAAAGGGTAGAAAAAGTAATCTAAGTCCAGATAGGCAGTGAAGAACAAATCAGGGCAGCAACAATGATGAAGACACAGTAGGGATGATGGGTGAGTAGTCTAAGCAAAAATTGGTATTCTAACATCAACGTAAAATGTTCAGCAAGGTTTTTAGACTGCAAAAGGAAACATCTCGGCAAGAAGTTAACAAAAATAACACTTCTCATCTATCTCCCATGCTGCCTACAATACTGCATGGAGTTCTGAGTGTCCCAGCAGCACAGAGGAAAAGGGTGTACGTGTGCTCACAAGTGATTGGGTTACCAAAGCAGATTATGGCTTATCAGCTAGTATGCTATGCCAGTGTCTAGTAGCTTAAACTACGACATTTTATTTCAGCAGCTGGACGAGTTGGGAGCGTGCGCACAGGCAGTTATTACAGCTTGTCTGTGGAGTAGTAACTTATTAAGCCATGCTAAGTCATGGCTTAATTACAAACTGGCTTGACAGCTTGTGGCTGGCTGTCCCTACCCAATTTAACAACACGAACAAAGCTCAAATGAAGGCAACAGAAATCATCATGGCACATCAACCCCTTCAGTTTGTTACATGTCAAAGCTGGCTCATGGCTGCCTGCATGGAGCTCCCAATAAGTAGCTCCACACTGCCAATTAAGTTAAGAGCCTGTGTGAAGGCTCTTAACCTGTTGCCCAGCCATGCTTAAGATTGCGTTTGTCATTCTAATGCTGAAACTGAATGGCATTTCATATCACGCTGTGATAAACTAGAATATTCTGTCCCTCTTCGTCATCTTTTTGAAGTGACAAGCTTCCAGCTGCTAGAGGAAATTTCTGATATTAATCCCAAAAGGTCTTGCTTTTATACTCTTACAGTTAACTGCATTTCTATTTCTCTACCAGTTTGTGTATGGTTTCCTAGTTCTCCTCTGAGTTAGTACCTCTGAGCACTGGGTCATTTACAAATTTATTTCCTACCACGTTCTTGTGTCAGTGTTACTAAGGGAAATATCAGTAGGCTTAAGCCCAAAACTGAGCTTGGGGTGGGGGACAGGGACTAGGAAGAAAAGGGAACAACCTTTACTCAGATACTTCATCTCTGATCATTAGACTTTGCTTTATCCTCTATGGATAACCCATCACCTCCATTAGTCTCTGCTCTGCTAATTCCTATCACCTCCTTTATCTACAAGTTGAATGATATTATCAAAGAAAGATATTAGGTTAATCTGGTAAGGTCCACGTTTTGTAAACAAACATTACTCTTTCTCATTTCCTGCTATACTTACTTTAAAAAGCTTTCTATGAGACAAGTGATTTGATGCTTTTCTGACTTCTGGAATAGGCATTATCTGTTTTTTTTCTGCCCAGAGGCTGTAGACTGTGTTTTATTTTCATGTTATATGCGATACTAGTAATTTCCTTTCCCTCCTAGCTATTAGCCATCCTGCCCTCTAACCTCGTGTTCAACACCACCATCTTTACTTAAAATTGAGAGATAACATGCGTTTAGTTTTAGAATCAGATGTAGACTATCTCTATAGCCTTCTTCCTCCTCACTGGAAAGCGACATCTTTTCTTTCTTACAATATTATGTCACAGCTGGATAACATCTTGCTTGTTTTTCAGATATCGTATGCAAGATCTAAATTAACCTGGTTTTCCAGATAAATGCTCCCTTCATTCTCACATTTCTTGACACATGAGATCTTTCCTGAACCAGACCTTTTTTCCTGTTTTGTTATATGCTCTCTGCTTATAATTCTTATACCTTTCTTGATGCCACTTCTCTTTCACTTATGCCTTGAAGCCTTTACCTGTAAACCTTGTGTAAAACCTCGTGTAAGACACACAATCCCAGTGGAATAAGCAATTTTCCATTTAAGATACCTAAGGCTTCTTCCACATTCAAATTTTAATTTTCTTTACACAAGCTGATTTTATTGCCAGCTCCCTTAATTTATCACACTTTGCCTTTCTGAAATTGAGAATGTTCTACTTTGTTTCACCACTACCTTTCATCACAGAACTTGTGATCACCTACTCCAGGGTTATTATCTACAGTCAGGCCTTTGAAGGCATTTTCTTGAACCATCCAAAAGCTTTACTTCTTACAGGCTCAGTGACAGTTTGGAGAAGGAATTCATTGACTACCATAGTCTGAAATGTCTGGCCCCAACTAGGAGAGTACCATGTACTCCCCAGGCTATTAACTGGAAATTTGAAATCTCACTGTCTGTTTCTTCGTATCCAAGTGGTACCATCTCTTTAATAATATGGAGTTCTATAGCTACCTCCAAAAAATCCACCCTGGGGTCTTTAACGATTTCAGTCCTCTTCTCTCAATACGCTCTGTAACCATCTCTTCCAATAATAAATTTGAACTAAATTATGAGCTATTTTATTCCCTATGTTTTATTTGCAGAACATTGCTTCCTTTACATAGAATGTTATGACCCATCTTTATTTTTACTTCTGTGTTTCCTCAACTGCAAATCCCCTCTAATCCATGTGTTCCGGTTAGGAATTTCACGAGTTTTCTTTTATCACACGGGGGAGTGTCTGGAACTGTTTTGTGAAATTCCTCCATTTTTTTCCCCCCAAAATGCTAGGAATAGTATATTCACTTTTCAGATATTTCAATTTGTTACAGTAACATTACTTGAGTTGTGCCTTTGTCTGTATCTGTGCCTTTTTCTTTGCCACCCATCCCACATTCTTCCTATTCCCCATTGCTGTATTAGCATTTACTCTTCCTCCTGTTGAGCAAAACCAAAGTGAAATATTACATGAATCTTTCCAAATTTTCTCTATTCGTTTCTTAATATGAAGATGACCTTATTATCTGTGGTGATTTCCTTCCTTTCTTCACAGATGGTGTAATCTAGAAGGGGAACACAGGGAAGTGATGAAGAACTTAACTACTGTTGTTTAGTGAATTAATTTCCATGGGAAGTTACTCAGCTGAAAATGAAAGGGCTTGTTTGCTTTGCAGATAAAAAATATTCGTGTACCATAAATATTCTCAGTGTCTAAGAATGCTTTCTTGGGAAACTAGAGCACTTGCCACTCGTGGTCAGAGTAGTGTGAAGGCCAGTTAAAACAGTAGATGCATATGTGCTTCAGATGAAAAGCTAACTTCTTCAAAAACAGAGGTAAAAGTGGAGATAAGGATGTGAAAACGCTGTCAGATGGAGTAGCGGCCCAAAGTGACTGACATTTTGTCAAGTCCTGTTTTACAGCTGATTTGTTGAACGTGAAATGGATTTAATTACTCAGATTCATCAACAACTATTTCTAAAAGGACCAATCTGTTCACCAGTAACAATAGGACACTACAAAAATGGGAATTTTAAAAACTCTCTATATGCTAAGAACTCACTGTCACTCCTCCCAAGTGCCATGTCAAATAAAGTTGTTTGCAAATTACCTTTATCCTGTACAATCTATTTCCCATTTATTGGTTAACACTTCTGTAGCTCATAGTTATTTTCATCCTCACTAAGAATTGGATGGACACTGCATGTATGAAAAAATGCAAGAACTAAGAACTGGATGGACACTGCATGTATGAAAAAATGCACACGCTTTCAGGCATGCATACAATTTCGATCCAACCCACATGTATTCTCACAAACAAATATCCTGCTTTAGTAATCTTATATGAAGCTTAACTGGGACCAGCCACGAAAAGGCACAAAATCCCTAGATTAGCCATTAACTCCCCATTGCCACATACAACCATTATTTCACCTACTTATTACTTCACCCACCGCCCCTGCTGCCTGTCACTGTGCTGCTCTCCTCTTGCCACACGCACCTCTTGAGCAACGCCAGCGTTTCGTTTTAGCCCACATCAACCCGCCAGATAGGCACATTTTCTAGTGCTTAGGAATGTGCAGTTTACACTGGGTTAAGGACTCGTGCACGGTGTAGATTTTTAGTTAATCTCTAACATTTAAGCAGGTCACGTTTGAAAAGCAATAGGGGATGTGATTTATTACATTAGAGATAATGTAGGGTAATATTTATTATTTTGGGAAGTCAATTCTGTAAAGGTTGCACTGCCGGTGAGGTGATAAGGCGGTACTTTTTTAATCTCGACTTGGTATAAAATGATATATGCAGTTAGAGCTGAAGGTGAAATGAAGGGGATAAGAACAAAAGCATTGAACCTAGAAGCAAGGAAAAAGGCAGAGTCAGAGGGTTTGAATGATAACTGCAAGACTAACTCGTGATTTCCTTCAGTGTTTTGGTACATTTTTGGTTTAGCAGTCACTGTGGGAAGAATGGCTGCTACAGTAAATTAGGTGGAAGAGTCAGTAGCAGCTGAGTATACTTTGCTCATACCGAGTAAAATTATCTAATGCTACCTATGGTATCTCTCTGGCGGGGAGCCAAGAAGCAAAGTAGAGGGTGTAAACAGAGACCTGATAAAATTTCAGTCGAGTTCTGTACCTGCTGAAATCTGTGCCAGATTTACCACTACTTTAAAGAATGACAGACTCTCAAATAATTCCTGGTGAATCACTTGAAATAAAAACTATTTCCAAAGTCCAAGAAGTGTCTAGGGTGAATGAATTTTACATTCATAAACCCGAAGATATAGCAATTTTTAACCAGATTTGTCATCGCTTTAATAATGCATAAATTGTGTTTAAATGACTACGAGATATAAGCCTGAGGAAAGGCAAAAAAAAAAAAAAAAAGAATCCCTAGCTAGGTATATAAAAGTATCTTGAGTCCTAGATCATGTGGGCACTGCAAAGTTAACTAGGTTGATTGGCAGCTGGGTCTGGGCACTCAAATTAGCTTGTCTATGAGCAAGTTTTCTACAACAGGCAGCTAACCGCAGCCTCAGGGTTCTGCCTGTCTCTGAGCTCACTCCTGAGTGCCTGCGCTGAGGCAACATAGGTTTCATTCTCAATCATCAACTCTATCAACTTGTAAAAGCTGTGGGAAGCAGCACCGTCACGCAGGAGTGATGGTCACACCTTCTCACTGCAGAGTCGATGCACTTGACCCCATGGAAAGCAAAGCTTCGCCTCTTAGAGCTGCACTTGCATCAGTCACCCGAGCTCAAAGTGTCCCCCAAGCTCTGCGCAAGGATTTCCTAACGTGAGTGGTAGTGCTGGTGACCTTAATGCTAAAAGCTTCAAGTATTTTCTGTACTGTGGACATAAACAATCCCGCAGTGTGCCTACGTGGAAGACTGGGAGAGAATGCCAACTCCAGAAGGGAAAGTTCCCATCTTTCTCAGGATCAGCTCCTTTGCAAACACTCCAGAAAAGACAGATGGATAAATAAAAATGCTACACAAGTCGTGTTTTGGCCTGGGATCTCGTGTCCTTCACGTGACAAGTCTTCATTCACACTGATGTATACAGTGTGTGGGGAGGAAACACCCCAATGTAAGGGGACGAGGGCAGCAGTAGACTACGGTGTGGGAATTTGTATGCTATTTGTAAGGGTAGTACGTTAAACCTCAGGCACTCGGGAGCATAAGGTAAGGACGTTGCTTCTGTGCCATTTGGCTTATGAGGAAAAACTACTGTGTCAAACGGCAGCCAGCGGAGCGGCATCCAGTGCCGTCGAGTCAGGCAAGAATTGGGTCTCCCTCTCCAGAGAGATGAACCCCAGCTGGCTTCAGCCAACCCGCTGACTGAGAAAGAGGGGAACAGCAAGGGATTATGTGGCATCAGGCCCATTTCCCCCATTCCTTCCTAAATAAACACTTTTGTTCATGGGCGAGGAAGCAGTTAAAGGGTAGGCGAGCCCGCGCAGGGGGTCGGTTAATGACGGCCTGCCAGCGGGTGGCTCTGGCTGCAGCCGGAGGGGCTGACGGCAGAGGGCTGTTGCCCGTTCCTGCGCTGGCGGCCTCCCGCAGAAGCCGTTGCCTTTCAGGCGGCGGACTCTCGGCCGAGGGCGGTGCTCGGTTCCCCGCCCCACCGTGCCCAGCGGCGAAAAGGGCCGCCCTGAGAAGCCTCCCTCGGACAGCCCCGGGGGGGCCGCCCGTCCGCTGAGGCGGGCCACGGTGCTCGAGCACCGGAAGGGCAGGCCGCGAGCCGAGACACCTCCAGCCCCCACCCTTCGCTGTGGTGAGACCAGCGGCCAACGGCGGCGCAACCCTCGGCCCCGCCGCCCCCTCCACAGGCGCGCGAAGCGCAACGGCTCCTGCAGGCGGGCGCGAGGCCCCGCCCCCCCGCCAGCGGGAGGCCGGCCTCGTGCTCCCTGATTGGCTGGCGGTGATGTAATCGCGCGAACATACGGGTACTCCTTGCCATCCCCTCCTCCCGACACCCCCCGCCGCGGGACACGGGGGTGGCCGCGCGCCTTTCCCCCGCCCCGCCCCGCCCCTCCACCAATCGCCGTGCGGAGCGGCGCGCCGGCCGGGACGCGCTCTGCGACTCCGCCGGGGCCTGCCGGCCCCTCCCTCCCTTTATTGGCAGGGGCGGCGGCCAATCAGAAGAAGACGCCCACCGGGGCGGTTACGCCCATTTGGCGAAGAGCGGCGGCCGGGGCGAGAAAGGCTGAGTGAGTGACGGCACTGAGAGCCAATGGCCTGCAGGCAATCCGCGCCGGGAGGGAAGGGATGGGGCGGGGGG